>NW_027040721.1:0-550000 GCF_037179485.1 Ochlerotatus camptorhynchus
TCGAGCCTGTTTAAATCATAGCTTTAACCACGATGCTTCAGAATCCAATAAATGGATGAAACGTTGACATCTCGTATAGTATGTTCCGTTGTACTGTTATTTATAAATGATTGGTCGTTGGAAATATCTGGTCTATAAAGGTTAAGTGATGCTCCATTTTCTTCTAGCGGTCGGGACCTGAGCAATAACTCATATGGTTATAGCGCCATAACTTGCTCTCTAACTCACGACCAAATTCTACGTTCAGAAAGTATATTTTAAACAATTTTGTTTTTGTTTTTTCGAGGTAACATTAGATCTCGAAGTTTCAAGCATTTTTAAGTCAAACTCAAACTTTAAATCATCGATTGAGCCCACCTTTTGCACAGGGTCTTTTACAAGGCATTACACATTTTGCACATGGCTAGTTTCTGCAGGGGACATGCCGCTTTAACAAACGCTCTGATAGCTGATATCTGAAGATGAATTCGGTTTAATTTATGGCTGATTGATTAAAATCAACTCAACTATGACACTATGAGAATCTTTTGTTATTATAAATTTGAAAACCGCTCGAAGAAGAAGCAGTGGGGTTTAAAGCTGATTTATGCGTGTTCTTAAACATGCTTTAAACATCGTATTCTCTGTCCAGTTGTTAAATATTTCTTAAAACATTCGACATTTTGTCCATTCAACCGTTTATCCATTCAGCCTTTTTTTCCCTTCAAATTCCATTCGGCCTTTTGTCCTTCGACCGTTTGCCTTAGACCTTTTATCTTTCGATCTTTTGTCAGTCCGATCAATTAATTTTTCGGATTGTGAAATGGGGTGGTTTCATTATGCTTTGCCATACAATATTCGAATGCAAAACGGCAAAATAAAAACAGGGAAAATGCTCAATTGATCCAGTTGAGACGTAATAGCAATGCAAAAGAAGATATTAAGTAAATTGTCAATTGTGTTCGCTAAAAAATGCGATGTCGAATAAAGTATGATAAAAGGCTTCCGTAAGGCAACCGTATTTAATAAATAAATAAATTTATATTTGTATTTATGAAATTCCAGTACACGCAAATTGATTGCATCTCAATGACAACATATTTATGAGAAGAAAAAAAAAACGAATCTATGTCAATAGCCATTATTGTATTTACTTCTCACAAAATTCTATTTCTATGTTTAATTACTTCAATTGTCATTACTCATTACACAATACGCAAGTGCCGACAGTGACGATATACGCCAGCGTAAGTGTATCGATACTCGCACCTGTTTCGGCGCGATGATTGAAAATCACATTATTTTATAACCATAACCATTTGAAACGAACAGGCAATCAAAACAAAAGAAAACTCAACTCTACATACCCATACCGATCTGATACATTCGTATAACACCCACATTTTTGCAGTTATGACGAAATGGATAGGTACGTACATGATGGGGTTTTATGATTGAGTGATTTTCATTTTCATTCACCCTCTATTTCACTCTCTTCGTCTGGGTCCATCTAATTTCGCTCGGAAAAAAATATATTCGTTCTCGCATCATACACTGACCTGCGTGTCTGTGGCGGCGTTGGCGAGTTCGATGGAATGCTTCTGTGTTTTGACCGGAAAACGAAATTATGCACGTTTCTTTTTTGTGTGCCAGGTTCATACCTATACTCTTGGAGTGGTGCCGGCGCTGCTCAGATATCCGTGACGAAACTATTTTTAAGCACGCGGTATTCCAACTACAGTTGTCTTTGGAGTGACCGGATCGTTATGTTTCGTAGAATAGTCTATTTGTAACATTTATACAGGTTAAATGTTTTTAGCTATCTAAAAAATGTGTTTCTTAATAATTTCTGTAGAAAAAAAATGTGCTGACTGTGTTTACTCTTCGACCCAAACAACATTTTTAACAATTTTGGCAGGCAATATTTTCCGGCACTTTCAAACGGAATTCTGTGTCGTGTGGTTCATCATGAAACATGGAGTGACAGGCATTCTGTAAATTCCGGATTATTTTTTGTCGAATTCGAAGCAAGCTAATTTTCCGTTAGAGTACGGCAGTATGATAATTGATTAGAAATTGAAAATTACGGATGTCTTCAAATCTACAGGCAAAAAAGTGGGAAGACACACTACTATTCTCTAGCTAATAAATTATCACACTAAAGCTTTATGTTAGATAACATTTTCAACCAACTCTGAAAATCGCAAACTTCGCGTATGAAGTAACATAAAAACACTTAGAATGAAAAATTCCTGTCAATTTCTCCTGTTGATTGACAAAAAGGTTAACACGAAAAAGAAGGAATCTTACAACACTTTTTTGTTGTGTGCATTCAACAACTTGCCCAACAAATTCAACGAACTGAGGAAAAGCATCGCATCACTTCGTAACGACGTAGCATTTCAAAAGAAATGCCAAAAATGTTAGGTTACACCAGTAAGCAATAGGATTAAGGTACAGATAGCCAAACCCCCAGCGTAGTCAACAGGATGGAAGCAGAGTTCATGAAGGATAGCATCAGACGGCTATAAACCAAACTGGACATGAAGACTTTGGAATGCTATTCTATACATCTAAAGTTGGCTAAGGATTATCCAGCAGAGGAGTACGAATCGGATAGGAAACGGAAGCTTCACAATAGGAAACTGAACAGACTACGACACGAATCTCAATGAACACGGACGACACGCCGAACGGAGGTGCAGACTCCACCCACCATCACCACGACGTTCAGTCCTTTGATGGGTTGGTTGTCAACCAATCGAATACCCCATACACGGAAGAGTAATTGACACACCTGAACAAGGGGCTAGGCTACGCGGTTGCAACCAAGCCATTGTCAAGGAGTTAATAGCTAAAAAAGTATATTATGTGAAAGCAGATACGTGCAACGCAGTCGTCATCATGGATAAGGTGGTCTACGACCACCCCGTGATGAACTAGATAACGCCTAAAAGTCACTGTAATAAAGTATTATAAAAAAAGAACGACCACCAGATGACAACGAAGATCAACAACGCAACGCAGAGGCTACTTCGAGTGAATCCCCTATAGGGCATGATGAAAAATACTGTGACATGCCCCAGAGCATTAATTTTAGATGACTCATACAGCACAAAGATGTAATAAACACTTTCTTAAATATGCTTACCAAAATGGTATAAATTATGATTTTATTTTTATTATTTATTTGCGATTATTTTTACAACTGTGAAACTTGCACAGCAAAGTTATTAAATAGAGTTTATATTAAGGGGGCTTTCTCCGAGAGGGGAGGGGGCGTTTATACCTTCCTACCCTTAGTCGATATTAGGAGATACAGCAGTTGATGTTGAGTATCACCCAGGAGTTACAATTTTCAGAAGGCATCAACGAGGACGAGGTTATGGTTATCTTTCGACGTCACAGCATACCGGTCAAGGAAGCAATCAACGTTTTGGAGGACTATTCGCAATTTTTTCGAGGTTTTTGACACATTCTGGTCAATTTATGATTTCTTAGAGTAAATAAATGCGTTTTAGACATTAGTGAATGATTACATGATTGCAAACACGACTCGAATTTTTGCCCAACTATATATAATTTCAGCTTCATTATGACATATCAAAAGTCTGATACTCCTAAAATCATCTTCAAGAAGAACACAATCATGCCCTGAAATAAAATTACACCTTCACTATTGATTTTTGTTGTTGTACGCCCCTAACGAATGTTATAATATATCATCCCGAAACACACTTTTCCTTATTACTCTTCGAAAATACCACCAATTTATGTGATTTTTTGGGGAAAAGTCTAGCTTTAAAAGAACTTTAAAAAAATGCCAAACAAATTAGTTTTATTTTGCACAGCGTCAAAAACCTGAAAACGAACATGCCCCACTCGAACTTTTGCCCTACCTTACACCATGATAATTGGACTTTGCAGAGAGAATCTAGATCAACAAACAACGAACTTCAACTTTACTCAACAGGGATCACGGAAACGAACACACATGGCTTTTCAAGTTACTATCGGGAACACATGGAAAAAGACAACCGACCAACCATCCATAACCGGGTGAGCATTGGACTATCTGATTCTACAGAAGATTAGATTTTAGTTTACCTAGTTCTTAAGTGAAAATATACCTATATTTAATATTTAATCGGTAAGCTGCGACGGTTTCTTCAGTCGAGTATTAGTACAAAACGCTGAAGTAAAAAGACAATTTACACCGTCTTTAACCAGAGGTCACTAGCCGCACGACCACGAAGCCTACTAAGTAGTCTGCACATTGTAGACGAAATAAGCAATCTCTCTCTAATAAAGGAAGAAAAAAAAAAAAAAAAAGCAATCAAGGCAGTGGAATCAAATGGAAATTAATAATCCTTCTCTCTTTCTTTATACCCTAAAAAACATTCCACGTGAAATGTGGACAGCCCCGTAGCTGAATTTTGAATAAAATCAACTACCGTTTTTCGAAGCCTTATCCCACCGATAATCCGACAAATTGGTGGTCGGATTAGCAGGGTTTATCCGATAATCCGATTGTCAAATCCATACCAATGTTACCAACAATGTAAAACAAACTCTATAAGAGACCGTGATGTCGGAATATCGAGCCGTCGGATTAACGAGAGCCGGATTAGCGAGAGGATACTGTAGTTCTCAATACAGATCGGTCTCAATTACCGGTTATTGAGTTTTGACAATTCCTTCACCGATTTTGAGCAAACAACCACACAATAACGCAAAGTATCCATCGAGAAGACAATTGACGAGTGCACGGATGGATTTGAGTTCACTCACTCGACAAAAAGTGACACAACAGCGGGGCCCTGTTTACTAAAAATGAACATATATGTGTTCATTTTTAGTAAACAGGGCCCCGCTGTTGTGTCACTTTTTGTCGAGTGAGTGAACTCAAATCCATCCGTGCACTCGTCAATCCCCTATCTGTTGGTAATGATGACTTGTATGATTAAGTTATTGCCGAATGAGTAATAGTTTCCATCATCAATTCCGACATATGTCGCCCTATCAGTGAGCATGAGCATGGTTGACAGCACGCGGATGCTACTCCGTTATTGCCAGATCAGCTGTAATTACACAGAGAACCAATAGATGATGCTTGGGACCAGCATTCATCTTCAATGTGTAAAAACTGATGATCCCACACTTAACAATAGGCAATACCAGCGTCGGTCGCGTCCGAATACAGGTCACTTAGGAGATGGGTAGGAATACTATATGTTGACGTGAAACACTTGTGTTGTACACTTGTTGTTCAACGAGGAATCATTGGGATGTTGGATAAAATGGGAGCGACCCCGGCGTAGTGGTTAGCATCCATACCTCTCTTTCTTCACAGTTACTTTTGAAATGGGCGGATTATATTTTTCAAAAAATCATATCATGAAAAATATTGATCTGATCAAACTGACATCTGAGAAGAAGTTGTAGGTAGTTATATTATCTTTGAGTAAAAATCACACTGAAAGAAAAAAATTTAGTAAATCAATATTAAAAAACTTATATCGTTGATTATCTCAAAACACCCCACCTTCAAGCTTTATAAATTTATTTATCAAGAAAACTGAAGAAATGTTCTAAAATTTGGTAAAGCGTGTAGGCTGTAACTTGCTACGAACAAAATCTATATTTTTTTTGATTTTTTGTTAATTTTTCAAGTTGATGAAATTGCATATTGCATTGTATATTTTTAGTAAAATAATAATTTATTTGTTTTCTACGCATAATTTTAGATAAATTTGCACTTATGAACATTGATTATTTGGCTATATTGAAGAGTATTTACTTATAAATTTGTTTCTCTTCCGCTGCATCTAAATAGAAACGGGTAAGTTTGACAGCTACCATATCTGAGAATGAATTGTTTGTTTTTAAAATATACAATCATGGAAAAAATATCTCGTTGCTGGACATTACGACTAACATTTTAAAATGGTATTTTTTTCCTTGATTTGTTTTCCGTGCTGAGCACCAATGCTACCGACGCCAGGGAGGCAGCTTCCACACCTGGACCCTACCTACACGCTAAGATCAGATAACCCAAATATAGGTTTACTTTACACAAATCAGGCGTAAACTGCACGAACTCAGATATAGGTAAAAATTTTAACCCAAATATGGGTAAATTTAAATCAAATTTGCATAAAAATAAATCATTTATGGTTCACAAGAACCCATATTTGGGTTAAAAAAATTTACCCATATGTGAGTTTGTGCAATTTACGGCCAATCTCGGTAATCTCTTTGTACCGTCTAGGTAAACTGATCTTAGCGTGTATCGACCCATCAACTTATGAACCGGGGACCAACGGCTTTACTTCCCTTCCGAAGAAAGGCGTGATCAGAGATGTTATGCCTCAGAACATCCCGGCGGAGCCGACTGGGATTGAACTCAGACCTGCTGGGGTGAGAGGTAATCACGTTTACCACTACACCATCGGCGCCGCTATTTGAAAATGGTATAACATGTTAAAAATTATCATTACTATTATTATTAATTCGCATTTACTTGAGAACGGCTGGATTTAGAAAAAAAAGCTTATCTGTGCAAATTTATCGAAAATTATGCGTAAAATTCAAATAAGGTATTATTTTACTAAACAATATGCAATTTCTAATAACTTGTAAATATTAAAAAAAAAATTAAAAATAATATAGATTTGTTTTTGAAGCAAGCTACTCTTCACAAAATTTTAGGAAATTTCTTCAGTTTTCTTTATTTAAAAAAAATATAAAAAGCGAAGGGTTTTTTTTATAATCAATGTTTTACGATTTTGTAGTTTTAATTTACTAAGTTTTTTTTTTCAATGTATTTTTTCCTCAAACATTATTTAATTACCTACAACTTTTTCTCAGACGTTATTTTGATGAGTTAAAAGTTTTCGTGTTATGGTTTTTTGAAAAATATAATGATTTTTTTAATACGCCTTTCAAAAGTTACTGTGATCAAAAAAATCATATATACAAATGAAAACTGCAACCATTGGTAGCAGCAAACATATGAGTAATGTTTCATTCAAATCAAACACTAATGTAAAACCGGTTTGCGTTTTGGGCTGGAAATGTAGAGTTTTAATATTTTTACAAGGAAACTCCTCAGCAAAACACAAAAACGTCATTTATGTAAAGAGGCCTACATCGATCTCCTGGATTTATAATATTTCATATTACATATTCATATTGAATAACATGTGAACTGTGATTGCATCTGTATAAAAACATTTTAAGTTGATTATAGTAGTTTACAAATCAGAACAAACAAAAATACAATTCACCAGCTAAATAAAATAAAATCTATGAGTTTCCCAAAAACTACACGTATCGGGACTTGAAATATCCCACGCTCTTGCTTACCAGTTTGTAAATGTTGCGTAACCAGTTATAGGCTGTAATGCAATAAATGCAATAAATAAAGAACAGAAATTTGTCTTGCCATTCACTTATTTTTTGTTTGTTTATTATGACTAACGTGTAATGAAACATATAACCCTCACTGTGTACACAACCGACTCAACATACAGACAACAAACGAGTGCACGAATCAAACCCAATGTAATATTCAGACTGCCACGAATTGATGTTTTATGAACAAGATTGTATCGAGACTTCCTGCTACAACAAAGGTGCACCGAAAGAGCTTGAAAATAAAAGCCAACTTTGTCAGGGTCACAGGCATTTCTTTCTGGTTCCATATTTACGCTTATATATTCTCGCGTAACATTTTAAAAGACCCTATCAACTTTTCTAAACAAACCGAAGTACGCCCACGCAAACCAAGGTCACTACCGGAATGGGGATAATTTCCCCTGCCCGATAATGTTATTAATTTGTTTGGGCGTATTTCGGTTTGCGCGAAAAGGGCCTATCAAGGTTTGTTTATAGTTGATAGGCCCTTTTCAAATTCAACGCGAGATATGTGTAACAGTTGGGGCGTGAATGCAGAAGAATAGAGTAGCAAAATTGTGTTATGCGCGATCATCGACCGTAAAGGTCTGCTTCGTGACGCGGTCGAAGTTGAAGCTACAGCCTATCTACTATGTTTTACTTTTAGCTATATGATCCGCTAGGAAATTTCTCTTCGGTGGCATAGCCTGCTCTGTTGGTAGACGGTTTTTGTTATGCTTTCTTCGGCATATGGCTTTTTCCACGGAATGATGATCTTGTGACCTACACGTCATGATGAATTATGTACGGTGTTTTTTCCACGACGCCTTCGCATCGATTGAGGTCAGCGTCCGTGACACCGAGGAGATGACTTTTTCCCGCTTCTTCGTACATATCTGTATCGTTTCGTCTTTCAATTTATTTAGCAAACTTTTCAATTTGTGATTTAGCACTAATCGATTGATTGAAAGTGACGATAGGGCTTGAGTAACAAGTATAAGTAATGATCCGCAGACTGCGGACCGCATTATACTTACTCAAAATTATAGAATTTTTCTCGGAAATTTGGTCATAATTATTTTATCAAAAATGGAAATCATTTGGTTTTAACCTGACGTTGTAAAAACTTTTTCAACTATTGAAATTGTTATTTTTTCTACATGTTTCACAATGTTTCACAAAACTATACCATATATGAATAGTATAGAAGCCATTCAATACATATATTATACAAATCATGCGAACAAATTGTTTATTTAATAGATATAAAATCGGCTGTCCCATTTTTAAGCAATGTTCTCAAATTGTTGCTCCCCATCCATAATTCGTTTCTGCATGCCTCAGTAGTCTCTGTGCAGAAAATCAGTTTTTGCTCAACACAGGAGCAAAGCTCTTTTGTGGAAAAATGACTTTTTAGCAAAAAAAATCCGGAGCGTTGCGTCAAAGTGACAACTAAATTTATTGTCCAACTGTCAAATTTACGTCAACGCCAGGCAAACGGATCAAATGTGGATGGCCCTTAAGGAATAGAATAAATATTTTCTGCACAAAGTTGCTTGAAATTATCTTAGCTACAACTTTGCAGAAGAATATGTGTCTGTATTTTGAAAACTAAAAAAGTTAGATTTTAACTAAGCGACCACCTTATAAACCAAGTAACCATAAGCATAATAACACTGTGTTACAAATAAAACAAAATTGAATGAACTTTTAAAGTGACCTATTGTAGGTTGTTGTTTAGTCGAGTACACCATAAATTCACATTTGATATTATTCAAACACCCCTAAAATTTAAAATTATCGTAAAAAAAATTATTTGGGTAATTCAATAATTTCTCAACCAATTTTTGATTTTAAATCGGGTTTAAAAGTAAAAAGTCAGAGCAATTCTACAACATGATTTATTTATCACCATCTTTGACTGAGTCGTACAGACTGAAAATCTTGGAACTAAACATAAACTATATCTTTAATCGTACTGCTAAACACATTTTTAGGCAAGTTAAAATCAAACTCTTCGCTAGCATCGTTGAATGCGAGGTTGAATGCTCGAAGACACGAGCCGAACAAATTATTGTGGGCGTAGTTTGTCCTACGATATGGAATAGCTTGCAGTGATGAGTTGTGTAAGCGTTGGGGAGAAACATTCAGTGGAATCTACTCAAGAAGTGCAGGACAATCGATGGATCCTTTGATGAGATCAAAGACAATTAGGTGCAGCATATTGACAAAACAGACGTCTGGTAGAAGTTTAATCAACTAGAATCTGTCTAGAATAGGGAGGAAGATTTTCTGGATCATTTCAAAGAAGTTGCCGAAGAGCGAATATTTAGTATGAACTTTTTCTGTACGCGTTCGATCATGAGATTTTGTGTTACATAATACGGATACCAAACTGGAGCAGCGTACTCTAGGATACAATGTACCAAGGGGCAGTATAGTGTTTTAAGAGCATAAATGTCGGTGAAGTCGGAAGCGTTTCGACGGATAAATTCTAATGGTGTATTTACAGCTGACATGCAGGCATGAGAGAGACAAATAGTACTTTTCTCCCTCTCGTGCCTTTGCTAAATCACGCTCCGCGCGTGAAATATCGCTCAGGATGGAATTCACCTTAATACTCAATAAGCTTTGGCGGATATAATCGCCACATGATCGTTAAACCGAGCATGGTGACTCCCTTAAATATCTTGTCGTAGCCAAGTTTTCGTTAGAATAAATATGTCATAATCGCAGTATTCGCAGCTAGACAGCATTAAAGGGCCACCCACATTAGATCTTGATCTGAAGCGTAGCTGAGGAAATTTGGTTCTAAATCCTCTGACATTCTGATAAACAGAAACGAAATGATCAGACAGATTGGATTTTCATTTGGTTCCAAACGAAGCGGCGCGATAATTGCCAAGGACAGTTTGAGTCGAACAGGTGTCGGTGTGAGCAGGAATTTCCGTTATGCATCGACGTGAGTCGATCGGAATTGACAGATTGATAAGACTGTTGTCATTGATGTCAGTGGCATTGCTGTTCAGAAGCGTTCCTGCGCGATGCAGAGTTGTAGGACTACGATGCATGCTGCAAACAAGTAGAAACTTAGGGTACTTATCAAGTGCTATTTCTGGCCATATACAACATGTTCTAAGATATTGATGAATTTAAGTGACGGTCGACCAACAAATGGAAAAAATGTGATAAATGATAATGACGTTTTGCTACCTGCGTAAATCGTATGGAATATTTTTTTAGTACATCATCAGTTTTGTAATTGCAAATCTAAAAACTAGGTGTCGCATGGCCAGTTTTACCACAGACAAACAGACATAAAACTCGCATGTTGTTCATCGAACAAGCATTTAACGGACAATTTAAAAGTATCGTAGTTGGTAGTACCGCTACCTGTGGCGCGCATAGTCAATTCTCTTTCGTTTGACGTTTACACACTACCGCCAACTGTTCAGTGTAGAGCCCACCACAGTGTACTCAACAGATGGTGTTAATGTTTTAGCAACGATGTTCTACAGTGAGAAACATTCTATGTGTTATTGTCTGTGGTTTTACCTTTGCCTAAATTCATAAATAGTGATAATTTTTGGTGCTTTCTGTGCTGCATTATAGCCTTCTCTGACGTTTGTCGTGTGTCCGTACATACACGAATTGAAAAATGGCAGTTTCTAAGTATAAGTGTGAGAAACCGTTTACATATAGACTTCTCTGACGTTTGTGAATTGCACAAGTATAAGTGCAGATCTTTGGGTCAATTCAAAGGTTTTCTTGCACTAATACTTATAATTTACCCCGAGTTCTGCACTAATACTTGTGCATTTCACAAACGTCAGAGAAGTCTATATAATCGTCTGAGCACTTATACATGGAGACTCCCAAAGTTCCCAATGTGGCTGTTCATTAACTACGAAAACCGTTTTTGAAAGGTTATAACCCCCACCCCCCCCCTACCCAGCGCTGTCAATCACCCATACACATTTTCAGACACACGCCAATACGTTAAATTTTGAAATGAAGTGAGTGTTGTAATGGCCTAATATTAGCATAATATTGAAGGATTCCCCATAGAGATGTTCACGTCTGGTTGTATTGGTGCGCTGTGTGAAACTGTGGTAGTGAAAATCCGAGGAAAATACATAACAAACCGCTGTCAAACTCATTTAGACTGATCGAATTACATACATTTTGAGGTTAGCCCGAGGAAAATAATAAACAACTTTACACGGCGATAGACCCCCGTTAGCGTGCGTGCGTTAAACGTCACTAATCTTCATAGACCTCTCTGATTGCTTAAGTGTTAGTGTACTAAAAGGTGTCGCTCTAAGTATAAGCGTGTGTTGTACATACGATCGTTTTCTTGCACTTATACTTAGTGCTACCCATTTCAACACACCATATTTTATGGGGTGTTTACATACATGCTGGATCACCAACTCAACCAACTAGCACGAATTTCAGTTGCTCCTGAAATCTCATGCTGGTAGATGCTGACTACTTTTTAGTACAGTTTTAGTATACTTGCATTAGAACACAAGCACAAAATATAAACACCCTATTAATGGGGCTAGTAAATGTTCAAGGTTTAAAAAAAAAATATAAAAATCTGGTTGGATGATTGTCAACGTAGGGGAAAGGGAAAAGGGCTACAGTCTCTCAAAACCTGTTCACGCAGAATGTGGACATCCCGTTTAGGGTAGTTTTTTTTCGCACAAATTTTTCATGCTCGTTTCCATGTCCTGTTGATCATGTGCATCAAGTTCTCAGTATCTTTTCTCTAAAAACTACAAATAGTTGATTAGAACTTCCGGTTAATTTTTGCTTCCTTCTTTAATCTCCATCTACGTTCGCAATCTAAACTTTTGATTCAAATGACTAACTGCCAAGCTAATAAGAAAACACACTTTAAAGGAATGATTTGACTTGTTTTGCGGCGTGAAGCGTGACTGTCCAGAATTCGTGTGATTTTTTTTGACGTTGAACTTGGACCTTGTACTTGGGTGGAATGAATTACTTAGTTGTCCGCCAGCGCAAAAATGGTTCTTTCATTAAATACACATTGCCGGTTGTTTAATATAGAAAACATTAATATTTTGCTTTCAGCTGATTTTCTAACCCAAACGCCTAGTTGTGATAATTTGGCGAAACACTTTAAAATTCTGTTCCTCCCAACAGTAGCCGGAAACGATTATAAATCCGTGAATGATCTCCGAAATGAATGAACCCCACGCAAATCGCCTTCGACAGATTGTTGCCTATTCCCAAGTGGGAACGAGAAACATACGTAAGTTGCCACAGTCCATTTCACTTTCTTTCAAATGAAAACGAAACTTTACCATACGGGTTTCCCCATCCCCACGAGTCCCATCCATCGTAGAGCAGAAACCAATATGACGGACTCGGATCCGGAGTTTCACATAACCTCTGCAAAATTGCTCTGATGCTGTATGTAGGACTTACAAAACGCAATGCATGACGCATTTAGCGCCGGTCGGTTCAGGCGTGTTTGGCAAATGTATAATAAGTACTTTGTGCATCTATCATCCTGCAGTGGGTAAAATGACAGCCTAAAGGCCTTTTTTTCCTTCATCACGTTCGACAATTTTACAGTCTGAACTTGATTTGATCCGTAATGACAAAAGAGGTTCGGCTAATTAATGTCTTGTAAGCAATGCAAGTCTTCCCCGTAAACCATACCATACCATACCCTCAGCTATGAAAGACCGGTATATTAGCTTTTCTTTTTGCTGTCTTTCTGAAAATAACCCAGAATTGTGCTCCTGAACAACGAGAATTACCAGTTTAATTTGCAACTGTGTAGTGAGATGCCATTGACTGGTACAGGCATGGCATCTAACGAAAGTGTCATGCGTATCTGGAATTGATGCAACAATGTTGAAGATCAATAGCACTAGAAATTTTGTTTGAAGCGTTAGAAGAGCTTATTTATCTGTTTTGCCTTTTTCCTCGAATAGCATGAAGTAAATAAGGTAAGGGCGTGCAGGGTTCGAATCCTGATCAGTTCAAGCATCTTTCTTTTCTCCTTTTTCTTTTTACGCTTCTGTTGCGAGAGTTTTGCCGGCTCTCAACTTAGTTTTCTTAATGCGCTTCCACAGTTTATAATTGAGAGTTTTATATATCAACCAATGCACAATGATACTCTACATATATCCAGGGAAGTCGAAAAAATATTTCCAATCCAAAAAATATCCTCTACTGGACCGGGAGTCGAACCCGCCGCCTCTAGCTGCACAATAAAATAGCTGCGAAATATTTCAGAAAAACTGCGTGATGTTTTAAAAATCTCCGATCGCAACCATTACTATGTTTTAGACGATAGATGGTAATGGGGATCATTGATCTTACCGTTCGTGTAGATAATTATAATAGATTGATTCGTGGTGCATCAGTTGTAGGTACGTGTTTCTTACCTAAAAAGAAAACAAAAGTGTTCAAATTAGTAGTCATATATAAACTAATTAATGAGACCAAAAACGTGAATTTATTCAAAATGATGTACATTTTTACAGATTTAGTGGTTTATTTAAATAATTCTGAGAAATTTGGATTTGGCAAAGCCATAGAATTAAATTTCACTGGAGATTTATCGGGGTCAAATATATCAACGGGAACACTGAGGCAGAATGGTACTTAGGTTGGACAAACATCGTAGCGCTCCATCGTAGAGGTTTGGTGTCTTAAGCAAAGTCGTTAAGTTGGATAAGGACTATCTTTTGACATAATTAGGTTAGTTCCAGATCACACCGTATAGATGCCGCTAAATCTATCTTATCCAGAGGCATCCTAGCAAGAATAAATCTTTGGTAAAGTTGTTTGTTTTGACTTTATTGACAATTCTTCCCAAGACGTCAAAATTCCACAGCCTACTGAAAATGAGATATTCTAAAAAAAATCTTCTATTCCAGGAACAAACCGTTTTTATCATTTTATTATGTCTTAAACCCAGGAAATGTCCACTCAAACGATGTTTTGAGACAGTTATGCAGTTTTTTGAACATTCCTAGCTAAATACCTATTTTATTTGATGATTTTATTGCGCATTTTGTCAAAATAACGATAAAACATGCAAACTTCTGTGTACCACAAAGTCTGGAACGCGCAAAACTGGTCAACTTCAAATTGGTGTATTTCTGTTAAAAATGCATAAAAAAAACCTGAAATACTGCATTTGGAAGTTGAGTGTATAAACAATGGTTGCTATGATGAGTTTTCAACGTTTGCTCTCCAGTTTTCAAAATAACGTGTCCAAATTTTGCTCGCGCAGCAAGAGAATCCGACGTTTTCACATGCCAATTTGGCAAAATTCCTTGATGTAGCCAAATCGACCGTGACAAACGTTTTAAACGTGTTCGGGGAGCGTCTGTCGACCGCCAGGAAGCCTGGAAGCGGCGGCAATCGTAATTCGGGCGTGGCAGCGACGGCGAAGAAGGTGGCGGTGAAATATAAGCGGAATCCTAACCTCTTCATCCGGGACGTCGCTGGAAAGCTCAATGTCTCCCGTACTACTGTGCAGCGGGCCAAGAAACAAGCCGGGTTGTCGACGTTTAAGAAGGTGAAGGTGGCGAACAAAACACGTCGACAAAGCAGCGGCCCCGAAAGCTGTTTACGAATCTGCTTACAAAGTTCGACTGTGTCGTCATGGACGACGAAACTTATGTGAAGGCGGATTTCAAGCAGCTTCCGGGACAGGAGTTTTATACCTCATCAGGAAAAAGGAAGGTGGCTGAAATTTTCAAAACCATCAAACTATCGAAGCTTCCGAAAAAATATCTCGTCTGGCAGGCCATATGCACGTGTGGGGGGGAACCATCAATCAAGAGATTTACGTCGAGGAGTGCCTGGAAAAGTGGTTGCTACCATTCCTAAAGCAACATAATAGACCTGTGCTGTTCTGGCCGGACTTGGTGAGCTGCCACTATGGGAAAAAGGCAATCGAGTGGTACGATGCGAACAACGTAGTTGGGGTAGCCAAAGACCACAATCCTCCCAACAGCCAAGAACTCCACCCTATCGAACGTTATTGGGCCTTGCTTGAACGGAATCTCAAAAAAACTAATAAATCCATGGAAAACGAGCAGCAGTTTAAATCTAACTGGCGTTCGGTGGCGAATAAGGTCGATTAGACCACTGTGCAAAATTTAATGGAATGGGTTAAGCGGAAGGCACGGAATTTCGGATTTAGCAAACCAAAAGGATAAACGAACATTTTTTTCTTTAAATATATGAATTGAACTACCAAAATAAAAATAAGAAGATTTTGGTGTTATGAATTTTGACTGAAAGAAATGATTTTTTTTCGACCAATTTTTTCTGCAAATGCAGTAGTGTTTCTGCAAATGTCTAGTATAAGCTTTTAATTCCTTTGTATTTTGCCTTTCTTTATAAGTTTCTATTTGTCTTGTTCCCCCGATTCAATGAGTCTCATCATCACCCACTGGTCACCACACTCAGTCGAATTCCAGACGAAGTTGAATCTAGAACCGAATTACCGTTCATATACTGGTAACAACGCTCTGATGAGACAACAGAACCTCTAACCTCAGGTAAGCCGCAACTATTTGGCCCAATTCCTTCTAGATATAGAATTAATAGGATTTTGTTACAAACAATGAACAACAAATTATCGGATCCGCGAAGCTAACGCGATTGAGGCTTCCAAATAAACGAACTAGATAAATAAAAATCCGCGTCTTCATAATGTCAGAGTAAACAGTTTGATTTTGGCGCCATCTATACGGATGAGTCTGAACTATCTGTTTATGCCAATGAATGCTTTTCGTTATAATAATAAACTTCTTGCAAGACACCAAGGCTCGGAAATGCTTCGAATAGGAGTTTTGGTTTTGTCCTCTAAATTGCGTTTCTGTCTCACTGTGCATGATCCACTTAAAATCAAGTAATTCAAACACTTTCAATCAAAATGATGAACATTTTTTATGTTCACAAGGCTCCGATTTAGCTGAAATTTTTTACAGTTTTTTTTCCATTTTAGTAAAGATGCCCTTAATACTGAAATAAACATAAATATATTGCAAATACGGCTTGCTTGATTCCTATGGTGTCTTCAGAAATGATGTGCAAAATTATAATGCGATTCTTGAAAAAAAACACTGTTATAAAACTGTGTTTTAAATAAAAATGAAACTTTAAAAAATAAACGCCGTTTTTTTGACGTAGAACTACGTCTTTGTCGACTATACTGGGGTGCAAATCAAAAAATATGGGTGGTGAAAATGTACAAATGATAATTTTATCACTGTTTTCATGAAATAAGCCTTTTCCCAAACCCAGTCATCATAAACGAATACCACTTGGTTGCACATCATTCTGCTTGAACCTGAAAAGATATAAATCAGCGCTGCTGTCGTTCCTCTGCTCATTACCGCTTCGGACGGGTGCAGCAAGCAGGACTACGTCAGCGGCTAAAGGTGGATCAGCTCTGGTACTATCTTCGGTCCCAAGTTATCGGTGCACCCCTCGAAACATAGGAAAATTCACGAAACCTTCATTTTATCTGTCAAACTTTCATAGCGAATCAAAACAAACATTGTGTAGTACTAGAATTTCGACTACAACGGCGGAACTTTAACAAGAAAATCAAGAAAGTTTATAGGAATTTGACCTAGGCCCAAGTTAAAGTAAAAGCAACAATCAATACGAAACTAACGATATTAAATTGGCTCACTAACGATTTTAAATTGGCTCACTGGCTGACTAGCCCATTGGTCCCAAGCAAACGATTAACGTATCCCATTCTAGTCGAAATTCTAGTACTACGCAATGTTTGTTTTGATTCGCTATGAAAGTTTGACAGATAAAATGAGGGGTTATTGGTTTTTCCTATGTTTCGAGGGGTGAACCGATAAGCTTGGGACCGAAGAGAGTACCAGAGCTTAGCCAAAAAGTTGAGCACGTTATTTCGGGACCTTCTAGTCTTAGAGTTACCTCTATGGTAAAAGCAAGCAGCCAGCCAAGATGGAAGTTCTTCACGTTAGCCCAGTGCCCGACTGTGATGCATAAAAACCCATGTTTTAGTTCCCGTCATAGAATATATTAACTTTCCGTTTAAGGAGCGAGGTGGGAATTTCTACACCTACATGTACATGTCGAAGTGCAGCTCCACAGGGAATTTATCTCGGGTGACACAATTCCCTTTCATATTTGTCCATCACCAATGCTTGATCGCGATATGTGTACCTACCTTTCCACTCACATAATGAAAACTAAATCTTACGATTTAAACGTCAATACAAACACCATCGATTTTTCTAACTTGAACTTAATAAAAAGTACTTTTTCCTCCGCCATCCGGTAAGTTGTTTCTATCTGAACGGAATCCGCATCCGGTGCTTTCACGAAATTGAAAATTTTGACTATAGTGGGTTTCGCACTTCCATTTGGGTATGTGATGTTGATTGTATTCTTTATTTTACACATGTTGCTTCAAACGACAACGACAAAAGCGAACAAAGTACTTGTATTGAGTATACAAATTGTCGATAGCGTGATCGACACCGAGAGATATTGCTGAGCTGCTGTCGACAGCTGAAAGCGAACTGGAGGTAAGACTGTTGAGATAGAAAAACTTAGCCAACAACTTTTAATCCATCAAGTTATTTGCACATATACACGGATAGAAATCCCTTGATACATCATGGCAATTTTTTATTGAAGATTATTCATAAAATGTATAAGTCATCTAATAAGCAGTAGCGACGCCGGTGGTCTAGTGGTGAGCGTGATAGTCAAAGGGCCTGGGTTCAATCCTAGTCGGCACCGCCGGGATTTGCTGAGGCATAAAATCTCTGATCACGCCTTCCTTCGGGACGTACAGCCGTTGGTCCCCGGTCCATGAGTTGATGGGTCATAAGATGGTAGGGTCTGTTACCAATTGCTCTGGTAACATGTCATTCCAGTTACGAAGTCCACATGCACATCCATTATTTGATTACATTCTTTACGCTTTGTTCATGGCTCGTTTTAATATTATTATTGGATTATTTAAAACAATAATAAAAGTATCACGATGAATTAATGGAAACAAAATAATGAAATGTTTTGTAAATTAGTGTTAAGAGTTATGTGTCTTTTTCCATCATGGGATTCGGCATCTCCTCGAGTTAGAGTGAATTCGATGACTTTGCGTGACAATCGAGGAGGCACCAAATTATAAAAAAAATAACTATTTGTAGGGCGCCCATGGCTATACAAAAAATGGTGAAAGGACACTTAACACAAACTGAACTAAAACCTAAATAAATATCCTTACAAATAGTCAACCAGCACCAAAAATAAAAACATTTGTGAACCTTTGCATGTAGGACAACATATAACAACCAAAAGAAAATAAAACGATGAAACAAACACACGAATATAAAGTACGTGTTCTTAGTTTGTTCCATCGTTCACTTATGTAAATAACAAAGAAGACGGCAAAGCTCCGCAACTAAATTTTACAACCCTATTAAAATTTATTAACGCCTGGACTGTTCGCATCTCTACCTCATCATTGCCGAATTTGAGAGGATATGGATAATCGCTACTCCACCGCTTCGGGCGAAAAGCGATTTCGCCGCATCTAGATCGAGATAATGGATAATGAGAAAGGAAAGAGGAGGAAGGAAAGAGGAGGAAGGAAAGAGGGAGACCAAGCAGTGGATTTTGGATGCCCGACCAGTGAAGACGTCAAGAACCGTGTAAAATCTCAAGTATTTTTCTCTCCGAGTGCGGAAAATTAAAGGTCTTTGAGACCGACCGCGAGTGTATTCCGCCGCGTTTGTGACTTCGGTGAAGAACACGATCAGCGAGTTTCTCCTGGTACCGAACCAGCCGTGTTACAAGGCCAGCAGTTGCCGCTTTATACCCGCTGCGTGGTAGCCGCGTTTTACCGGCAGGCGCCAGCTGCTTCAAGTTTTTAAACGAACGGACGCCTTCTGAGTATCCTCGTGGTTCCGGGTCAGACAGTGCGGCTACCCCACGTATTCCGGAACATTGAACCCGTTCCCAGCCACGCCAGTCAAGTTTAGAGCATCCGGCGGGACAGAACAGAAGCATCCCCGCGTCGTAGGTTGGGTGAACACGTGACTACGACACGCCTCCGGTTCCGCCGGCCAAGATCACGTGTCCCAAGGATTTTTGAGGACGAAGAACCACATCCCGGCCGCGTGAGAAGTGCAGGAGAACGGTACAACGAGACGACGAAGACCCTTCCATCATCCTGATCTCCGACGTACGAGACGGGCTAGCCAGTGGCCAACGAGACCCCCTAACTATCGTTGTGCCACACGCGTTCGGTTTGGTGAAACAGACGTTTCTGAGGCAGAAGTACAGTGAGGTCCGGAGGGTTCGCCCCCGCTTATTGTTACTGATGCCGATGAGTTTCCCATCCATCTGCGGGCTAAGGTAGAGCTGCAGCCAACATCCGAGGATCCTGCGATCGATTTTCGTGGACAGCACCTAACCTCGAACAGCTCTACTCTTCATTCCAAGCCCCTGCAGGGCAACAGGTATGAAACAGAACCCTCCTTCCTATCTCTCCGCATGTAACCAAGGGCCCCAACGTTGCAGATCGGCCGCACCGGTACCATCCCATTTATGTGATATGTCCCTCAATAAAATTTAAGAAAATGATATCTATTTTGTATGTTATTCTTTTCCAACTACACGAGCCCATGCATGTCGACTTAGGAAACTGTGTTGTCCACTTCGCTTTAGTGTTGGGTTGTGAGTCCTCCGAATAAGTGGATGAGCCGCCCTAGAGACAGGTAAGAGTACCGGTGAGCTAGCCGTTTCTTACAGGTCTAGGTGTGGGAGCTGCCTCCCTGGCGTTGGTAGCATTGGTAATTAGTATGGAAAACAAGATCGACGGAAAACAAATAAAAAAAAACTAATAAGCAGACGCCTTGCACAAAATATAATCAATATCATGTGCCATGTCACACATACCGTTTATGGATTCTAATGAGGCCTACGTGGTTTGTCTTTTAGAATATATAAGGCTGATGTTTTGGCAAAAATGTATAGGTGGAACACATGAATTAAATAATTAATATTCGTTTCGTGTAGCTGTTACTCTTACATTTTTTTGTTTTTTTTTCTCAAATTTACTGCCTAGGTAGACAAATTTATCAAGGATATATTTACCAATATTGGATAGAGAACTACTTCGACATAAGCGCCCATTTCCGTCATATCGAGCAGACGCATCAAATATATATAAATGATTTCAACGTGAACGAATCCATGATTTGGTAGCATAGTTCGAACGCTGCAAAACAAAATCTATAAAATCGCATAATATTAATATTAACATCCATATTCTTCTTAAAGACATCCTAGCGAATCATAGTTTTTTTTTCTGCCTTCATCCGTAAGCCGTAGTGAATTCAATGACGTTTCAATGTGTTTGGAAAGAATGGAAATTCGTATGACGGAATTGGAATTAAGAAGCAGTGTTAGATTTGTAACAATATCTCAGCAATTTGTGACACTTTATACGATACGCATGCAGAGGTAAATAATTTTAGAACTCATCTCTGATAGATTTTTTTTGTTCAAACCAGTCCGGAAAAGATTACGGTTGGTAGTATAACGGAAATTAGATCTTAACCCTACCGAAAGTATGAGCCCCCAGGTTTGTTCTGGTAAAACTTTAATCGCTACATTTATCAGTGGGTTTCAGAAAGCAACATTATGTTTGTTGAACACAATCTTGTTGACATACTACCACAAAACAGTCTTCAACTAGTTAATTGTCAATTGAGCTACCAATGTCGGTAGGGTTTTCTAAAAACATGCCCTAGCTGTTAAGTTTATGTGAAATTAGTCATTGATGTCCACTCGTGCTGAAAGATCATTTTAATGCTCTGTATATAATTTGCCGGAAGGTATTAAAAGGGCGATTATCCTGCGGAAATCTGTTTAATTTTGCTCTTGGAATATTATTCAAACTGTATAAAATAACTTGCCTGTTAATAAGTCACAAATTGCTCGATGCCATAACTGAAACTTGAATTGGGTAAACTATGCAGAAGAACTTTGTTCAAGACCTCAAATCTAAAATTTGGTTTCGCACTGGGGTGGGACTGGTTCCAACCTAGATCAAAAACCAATTAGCTATAAGGCTGTTTCCCAATTGCCAGATTAAGTTTAACACTTAATTAAACAAGACCCTGTGTTGTCGATAGACCGGTTTTCGCACAGAAGTCAACAGAGAATGAGATAATCTTTTTTTTTTGTCGGTCAAAAATAACCACACTCGCATATGAAGGCTGTTCGAGAACTTTTGATTCGTCACTTTTATCAACGAGTTAAAATGGTTAATATCTGGTTGTAAAGTTTACTCACTCTAATGTAAATTATTCCAAGGTGGATGCGGTAAGAGCAAAATCAGACAATATCGACGAAATTATGATCATTCGAGTCTAAATGGAGACAAATTTCACAATAAACACCATGACAAAAGCATACATACAAAACTACAGAGCTTTGCTGTTAGCGCAGTTTGAAAAGAGTCGAAAAGAATACCAATTAGTCATTTAAGTTTGAATGTAATAGCGAATAACTTCAAAGCAACGGAAATTGCACCAGTTCACGTTGACGCAGTTTTATTGATTTTCTATCTAAAAGATAAGGAGTTTTTTTTTTTGCACTTTTATCAGTTCGCTACACAACAGGCAATCCTTTACTCCGAGATAATTGCAATTGTTCCAAACACTTGAGACTTGTTGACTCAACGGAAAATGAGACTCTCGTTCCAATAGCCACTGCCATTTGAAAAACGTTTAATTTAGTAAGGTATGGATTAAATAAATGTTTTCCGACGCGGTTTACGACCTACGTGGTACTACATCCACTTCTAGTGTAAATATTGTCTCATTTGAGTAGGTACGACTGTGCTGCTAATGGGGTTTCGTTGTTGGAATTCTTGAGAATTTACTGTCCCCTATGCGCATGGCACTAAATCGAGATTGATGAAAGCTAAAGTTACTTCGATAGCCAAAAATACCGTTGCATCTTTGAAACACCCTACAGGAAATTAACGCTGAGATGAGGTTTGATTTTCCAAGATTTTTGCTCACATCATCATCCATCCGATCGACACTTTCGTCGGGCACCGTTTTGTAAACGTAAGCGTATGTATCGAATGTCTTAACCTAAATTTATGTTATTTTAGAAGATTAAACCGAAGCAAAATGCATCCAAAAACACGAAGAAGAAGCCGATGCCACTCACTGAGAAAATGGTTTATGTTTTTTTCTTTTACCTTATATGTTCACATTTGCCGACGCTCATGAAAGTGAACACCATGCATTAGGTAATTATCATGTTGGAATTGCTGCTTTTAGAAGCAATCAAATAGTACAACACCTTTACTGGCAGTCGATCTGCATGCTGTGCTAGTTTTGTTTTCGAACTCAAGCCGAAGTAAATTAAAGCTGTGGATGGTAGCGGCGCCGGTGGTGTAGTGGTAAGCGTGATTACCTCTCACCCCAGCAGACTTGGGTTCAAGCCTAGTCGGCGTCGCCGGATGTTCTGAGGCATAACATCTCTGATCACGCCTTCCTTTGGATGCAGATAGTAAAATTTAGTTAATTCAACTAAATCGGTCGCTTGATATATTCACAACCGGACCACTTTTTTAAGCCAGACACTTCTTATGATTTCTAAGCTCAAGAATTTAGATTTTTGCAAGGTCAAGGTCACTTGATTATTGTGTTTTAGACCGAATTGTGAGAGATTGAATTAAGAAATTGTTTTCGAAATCTTGAACTTGATTCAAATGAGGTCAAGGGAAAATTGTTAAAAATCTCGGATCAAGAAAACGTGTTAACACCCCGTAGTCTGTAGAAACATGAATTTAATTAATTCTGATATTAAATTAAGAAATTGTTTTTGAAATCTTGAACTTGATTCAAATAAAAAATTTTAACACTCCATAGTCTTTAGTAATAAGAATTTGAATAATTATGGGCTTAGAAATTTGTTTACAGTCAAAGATATGATTTTTTTTTATTTTCGTGATCATAGATTTTAGAAAAAAACGGAATCGTACATTTTTTCAACAATTTAGGACTGAGAAAAATACTCTAAAACAATTTCCATGATCCTAGATCTGAACAAAATAAAAAATCATTAAAATTGGCATTGTAAAGTTTTCCAGGCTCTGGGACTTGGAAGAATTTTCAGGCTTCAAATAATTTTAGCAATAATCCATAGAATTTTGATTTTAGATTTCAGATTTATTTTTTTCGTCAACCGACGAAGACTAGAATATGTGTATTTCATTCCGGAATCTATTGATGTCTTCTTCATTTCTTATTTCCAAAAAGAGCTTTATGTCGTCGGCATAGATTAGCAATTTGAGTTGTTTGAGAATGAAAGAGATGTCGTTTACTTATAGAATAAAAAGAAAAGGTCCCAAATGAGAGCCAGAAGTGACTTGATTTGGCTCGATTTCTTTCCGTTGAATTCCTATATTATTCTAAGAATAGAACCAGGTTGAAAATCTCCTTAAAAACGACAATCAACCAACCAATCATTTCAAGAAAGTTGTGAGGAGAACTTCAAGAAAAACCTCCCAAGGAAATTCTAATGAGAATTGTATGTTTTTTTTTAGGCTTTATTAAAGAAATTTTTAGCCTTAGGCTAGTTCATCTCTATAGAATTGTATGGGTATCTTGAGGAGAACAGCAGATTTGTGTTGTTAATTCTTATAAGCATTCAAAGAGAAATATAAACAGAATTTAAGGAAGCAAATTTAAGGGAATTCCGAGTGAAAAACCAATGGAATCGTAATTGAGATTAGTTTAAAAAATGGGGGAAAATTTAATCTTTGGACAAATTTACAAGAAAATTCTAAGGGATTTGAGAAATAACTTAAAAAAAATTAAATCAAAATTAAATCTTTGGACAAATTTACAAGAAAGTTTTAAGGGATTTGAGAAATAACTTCCGAAGGATTTCTGATGAAAGTTTTAACTAGAGTTCAAAGAAAATTTCGTGAAAAATTTCAGAGGGATCGAATACTCAGAATAATTTCCAAGAAATTCTTAGGAGAGCTTCATGGTAATTAAAACGCGGAATTTCAAGGTATTGCTAGCAGAGCTTGCTGTTAGTTTTAACAATAAAGTCATGATAATTCCACGGTAATTTTGGAATTAATACCATGAGAATTCTAATAAGGATTGAATGGTACTTTTGATTTGAAACCGTAAAATATCACATCCCAGTACATGTTTAGTCGAGTCTCGGTTTTCACGCTTTTTTTTTCAAAGTCCAGCATCTTGAATATTAGGCTGAATGCAAGGCTCATGCACATCACATCCGGATCTTTAAGGCTCATGCATATTACATCCGGATTGGAATATTGATTATTGATTATTGAATATTGATATTGATTTTTCTCGGTTCTCCCATTGAATTCCCGGATTTTTACCGGTTTTCAAGGCTACTTTTCAAATTCTAGGCTATTTGTTGACTTTCTGTCCACCCTATTCGAGTGAGGAGAAACAACAATCAAGAACAAGGAAGAATGTGCGTCTTGTCAAAGTAATTTCCAAATTTACAAACTTTAAATGTTGTATGTATGTATATGAAATCCAACTCCCACTGTCTGGCAGTGGTATTATGGATAAAATCTACCGTACCAATAGCCCATTTCAAGAACGCAAGCTTTCCGAAGCTATTTTCACTTGCGGTAAGCTCCGCTCCAATACATTACCGATGCGGATAATATACTGAAACTTTCAATCAAACAGTAGTGCCAAACTTGATTGACGCGTATTTAATGTTCATAAAGGTCATTTACGGTACAATTGGGTTCTTTAAGGGTATTGCGGTAGATGTATACTCGAAATCTGCATTAAAAATTGATCGACATAAATCAAATAAATCATTGTCAAATAATGTAAATATTTACATCGATTGTACACGCTCCTTCAATTTAACTCTACAGTGAGTAAAAATCTACTCACTTTCGTTAAAAGTGAGTCTACCCAAAATTGAGTAATCCCATAGTTACTCACTTTTGAGTAATGAATGTATTTGTCAAATTTAGAGTATCTTCTACTCCTGGTTCTTGGGAAATAAGCAAAGCTGAGTAAATGTTACTCACTTCTTGTAAAACAACTGTTTTTCGAAATGAGTAATTAATTATTGTCGTTCAAGTTGGACACTGGAAAACCCACACGCGACATTCGATTTTACCCTCGTTCTGTACGTTAAACATAACGTCGGACATAGTGCGCTGAATAGCGCATCATTGTGCAAATACAGCGCACTATGTCCGACGTTATGTTTAACGTACAGAACAAGAGTAAATTCAATTGGCGGGTGTGGGGTTTTCCGGTTTTCAACTGAAACGATAATATATGATTTGATTAGTAGCTATACTGAAGATCCGAGAGATGTCGCCCCTTCAGTGGTAGGAAAATCTTTTTTACAGAATATCAGGAAATCCATGATTTGTGACTAAACATGCTTTCACAGAAGCAAAAAAATAAACAAGTGTTTACCTTTTCACCATAGTAATGTACTCGTGCAATTTTTGTGCATCTAAAACTGCCCATAAAGACGATAATGAATAAAAGCAGACAATTTTCATGCATTTCCAAATGGTTTCCTACCATTCCCATACATTCGAAAGTGACTGCATGTGGATGATATCAAAAACAACAAAACATGATTAATTGGATTTGACATTTCATAAAAAAATTTAGAAATTAAACAACTTATCAAACTTTTTTTTTATACTAACATATAATGACAATGCAACGTTGTTTTATTAGTTTGTTCACTTCCTTCATTGAAGAACATCTTGGTACAGCCATAGAGGTAACTCTAAGACAAGTAGGTCCCGAAGAAACGTGCTCAACTTTTTGGCTCACCTCTGGTACTATCTTCGGTCCCAAGCTTGTCGAATCACCCCTCGAAACATAGGAAAAACCAATAACCCCTCATTTTATCTGTCAAACTTTCATAGCGAATCAAAACAAACATTGCGTAGTACTAGAATTTCGACTAGAATAGGGTACGTTAATCTTTTGCTTGGGACCAATAGGCTACTAAAGTGGTGAGCCAATTTAAAATCGTTAGTTTCATATTGATTGTTGGTACAGCCCTTTCGCTAACCCGGAATTGGTATTCCTGAAATGGAAGGGAATTTTATCAACCGGACCACGGGAATCAGTTGAGAGACATACCATTATGCTTGTTGGTTAATGACGGGATAGAATTGCTCCGAGCACTTATACAGCACACGAACCGGTGCAACGGTTTAAGGTGTATTTGTAGATCGGTTTGGTGGAAACTATTTGCCAAATTGGGTCCTGATAATCATCCGTGGGACGCTAAGCATCTCTCCGAAAGATGCAAATCCAGAACCACCATCATCAAGCAATTCCAGGATATGTCACGGCTTGGGATTGGGTTTGGCACCATTGAACTGCAGTTGTTAATCGCCGGTTTCTGGAGATGTTGTAGTGGAGCTGCAGCTTATTTATCGTGTAGTCTAAAAGTGCACTTAACTTAAAATTTCCGAGATATATATATTTTTTAAATCCAGTGTAAACAGGACGCAAGGAACGTAAGTGAAGAATTTGCAAGTCTTTGCCAAAATACGGTGAGTAAAATTTGTGTGGGATTACTCAAAAGTGAGTAAGCATTAATTAAAAACAAACAGAATAGAAGTTACTCACTTTTCTTATTTAATGTTACTCAGAAGAATAGAAAATAAGTACGTCTAATCGCGGCCACAGCACACATCGATTATTAAATTTACAAACTTTAAATGCGCAAAATCAGTTGTCAACCAAATGAGTTAAAATTTCGGGAGCATTATCAGGACCCAATTTGCAACCGTTTGATCACTGTGGAGCGATGTAATTGTGCATAGTTGTGAGAATGTATGTTACATTACCAAAGTACGATGTACGTGTTTTGATACGTAAACCTAGATTGCAGGTCTATGTTTACGCATTGTTATGTTATGTTATGTTTCGTAAATCTAGTTCGTATTAGACCGACCATTTTATAGATGCAATAATTCCGTTTTACAAGTGCAACTATTTATCTTGAGGTAATAAACAAGTGTACACGTAACCAAAATGATGCATCCCATCGACCTGTTAGAGCTTCCATTTTCACTTAACCCTTGCCCATTACCAGTGAACGGCGCTAAGGGGCTATACACGCATGGTTCACTTTTCACTACGTGTGATTCAGCCTACACAAATGAAGGCAAAGACGACACAAAGCAGAAAGCTAGAAGAGCCCGCTACATCAATGTAGGTATATGCTAGTTAGTAAATTTATGAGGATCGTCAAAGGATCATCCGACAACATAGGTACTAACCAAAAACACCCAAACCCGACCACGTCGCACACAATAGTACGTGTTTGTTGTGGCTGAGGCAGTCGAAAATGCGTCACCGCCCCTAAGCTCCAATAAAACGATTATGAAATCAAACCGAATTATCGAGTTAATTTGCATATTGCTACCCTCTCCGTCATTGTTAACATTGTTTTCCTACTTTTGGGTTATGTTTTCGTTGCATCCTGAATACGTGAATGGCTCAAACATCATCGAAAAAAAACGGAAACACTTATGAACAATATGAGCAGATATGTATGTGGCCTGAAGCGCATCTCGCTATTCACAATACATATTAATTCGGTGTGCAGACCACCGCCGACGAATGAATTTGAGCACTGTAAATTATCCTAGATGGAAAATTGAGAAATTGCCTCATCGTAAGCTAGGGGGAGGGTACAGCTTAGGAGATGGATGCATATCTATCGGTTTTGATGCAAAGGTCGTTCGGTTCATCTCTTTTCGCTCTTGGGGTGAAAAGTAGGAAATTTATTTAAAAAGACGAGACAAAAACTCTAATCACTACGAACGAGGAGAAACTACCGTTATGACGATTGTTACGATACGACAAATAAGTGCTGCAGAGTGAGTGGTTGGTCGTTTCCGTTGATGTGGTAGGCCCTTAGGCCAGGCATGAGATATCATAGTCTTGCTTAGTTATTAGTTATGCAATCATGCAAGAGT
Source organism: Ochlerotatus camptorhynchus (assembly GCF_037179485.1). Taxonomy (NCBI): domain Eukaryota; kingdom Metazoa; phylum Arthropoda; class Insecta; order Diptera; family Culicidae; genus Ochlerotatus; species Ochlerotatus camptorhynchus. The sequence goes on from NW_027040721.1 coordinate 28,451, forward strand.
TGCATCATGCAATATTTCGGGTTTTGAGGTAGGTATTTGGGATTGGTTGAAGATACTCTTGGTGATGCACAAATTCAAACAGGTAAACTTTAAAAAATAACGGTACGGAATATTGTGAGCATCACATTTGGTTAGGTGCCTTTCTTACATCTAATACGCATGCCTGATAGTATAGCTGAAGCGTATACACAATTTTAGTCAATGACACCAATTTCAACAAAACTAAAAATACTATCATTAAATAAAGATTACTCCGCAACCAAACAAGTTTTGTTGTGTTAAGAACACCATTTTAAAGGGTTTTTAAAGTAAAATTTCATATCAACATAAAATTAGATAGGGGAAATGGGTCTAAGATTGGGCCCAGCGCTAAAAATCTGCTATTTATTAATTTTATCTAGATGAACGCATCATTACGACGGTACTTATGGATATTGTTGGACGCTATTGAAAATTTAGTCGATTGCTGAATTTATGTATGGGCCCAAAATAGGGGCATTTAGGCCAACATTACATCCATTTACCCTATGTGTTATTGAAACTATAGATATCCAAATTATAAAAACAGAGCCCACATATTGAAAAAGTTATCAACCCTGTAGATGTGTTCAGGAAAGAAAATGATTTGAAATTATGGTGCAAGCAGATATAGTCAGATTTGTAAGTACAGGTAGTTTTGAGCTATGCATCCGGAAAATCACTATAACTTTAAATATTTGTATTCTTATTCGTATAAAAATTCACAACTGGAATTTTAAACTTTTAATATGCATATTTCATAGTTTAAAAATTAAGGGAGCTGATTAATTATCACTTAAAATAAGCACAGGATGGTTCGAATTCAGCAGAAAAAAATATTTCCGCTGTTGTTATATGGTTTTGGTTGTTGGTATCCTCCTAGAAGTTGTCTGAAACTAAACGGTTTTTCTTTTCTGAAAAAGTTAGTTAATGTGGTCCCCATTTAATTTTATATTCAAAGTGTTAATTTTTATTAGAGGTTTAATTTTGTTTGATAAATTAGATGGTTGCATTCTTGAGCAAATGTAACGTAACTTTTGCTTCCATTTAAGTAACTACTGAAACATCTGGAAAATAAGAGGACAAAAAAAGTTAAGACTGTATGCTGATTGAAGCAATGAGTAATAAGTGGGTTGTTTGTGGAGTGCTTTGAAACAGCAAAAAAAGTTATCTTCAATGAATTTAAACTTAATTATTTTTTTGTATCCATGACAGATACGTATTTCGACTAGGGGAAACGCTCCTATAGTTGCGGAAACATTAGGTTCCTATAGTTGTGTATTGAGTCTTCATGCACAACTATAGGAACCTAACGCTTATATCGTACCGCAACTATAGGAGCATTTCCCCTACAATGTGCAGCCTTCAATGTCAATCCCACTATTGTGTTGTAATTGACTTCTTTCCAAAAAAAAAACATTAAAATGTTCATAACGTATGAGTTTTTTTCAATGAATAAAATTTCCAGTAAAAAGTTTAGTGAACCTTTTAGGTGAACATAATGGGCATTCATGACCGTGACTCTGCAGTAGACTGGCCCAAAAATATAAAAGTTCTAATTTTCATGGGCCAACCCCTCAGTTTGTGCCTTTGGGTGAGAAAACCACTCTCTGAAAGTTTCAGCTTATTTTGTTGTAAGATGAGCTGGCGCTTTTAGTTTGAATTTTATACGGGGATTTTGGATAAAATATATGAAAAAATGACAACCCTTTGCTCACTCGCTCGTAAAAAAGTTTCCATATTCTCGATTGGATTCAGATTTTCAAAACTTGTAGTTCAATCAATGAGTAACAACTCTACTGAAGACTGGATCATGAATCCCGTTAGTTTTATTGATATATTTGCTTTTGAATGTATGCTTTAAAATGTTCTCTTGAAAATATCCAGATTATTTTCTCTCAAATTTTTTTTCTCAATATGCTACACTTATGGAATTACCCATTAAAATCACTGAAAAATGCAAATCAATCAACCACAGTATATTTTTTTACAAAGCCTGTTTAAAATGCTGTACACAAATTAGCATTGATATGCTCAGTGGTGCGCAGACGTGCCACTGAGGCACATGAAAATACACTTTTATCTTTTATCCATGAATAGTAGTTGCACTATACATGCGCACTATGATACATCTCCACCACTCTGTATTGCTGCTATTGTTCAAGGTCCGCATGAATAAACATAAGCTTTGTTGTTTGCTTTATTTTAAACATTACCTCACACCTCGAGAGTGGGAAAATGTAGGTGCTTGGTTGTTTACTTTCTTCAGACACGAAACGGCCCATATTACGTGAACAATCGGCAGGGGCAGGCAGATAGGGTTAACGATGTTAATGAACTTTTTATGCAGGGCCCAGCCGCCCAGCGAAGATTTCAGCCACTTCCTACATGGTATGCTTTTAGTTGAACCGTACCCATACTAATTATAGTTCCATCAATCAGAGCGTATAGTCAATTGTAGAAATCTCTCAAAGGCAGTTCGGCGTGTACGCAAGCAAAGTAAAAGCCGGAAAAAATCAAGAATATAGCTAAATTAATTCAATTGTCTGTTTTTCCTGTCGCTGTCACACATTTTGCCTTTCCGTCTAATTTTAAATTAATGGTGGAATTCAGTTACTCGAAAACTCCCAAGACACTTGAAGAACTCGATTTACGAAATCGTTCCATTATCGTCAACAACAGCGGGTACCGAATACAAAGTTGACGAACCAACCAGATAGCAGTCAAGTTCAGCTACAACCGACACAAACGATGGAATAGTCAACCACCCATCAAGAGTACGATGGGAACGTAGAGCGAGCGGGCCCATTCAGAATGAGTTAGTCTTAATTTTTTGGGATGTGGGTCAGCGGTGCGCGTAAAATAATGAGCCACTGTTGGTGGCAACGTTAACGAAATCTATGTACTAAAATTTACCATTGGAGGGTTAAATAGCATATCAACTACAATCTACAATTGTTTGATTCGCAACGAAATTTGGGCGCCTCAAAACGAGGCTCAGTGCTGAGTTGGCATAGATCGGCTGGTTCGCAAAGTGTTTTAATTGAGTAGTGTTTTGATGTAAAAGGTGTTAATGAGATTTAATTGAATCCCAAAAAATGTGTAAGATATTCAGTGACTAGTGAAGTGATAAAAGTCACCTCGCGTGACGTGACTTTCCATTTTATTTGCATGGAGACTCACATCACACGAGGTGTCAATTGTCCCTTCACTAGTGACAGAGGGTCACATCACCTTACTCGCCGCGCAGTATATGCCTGTCTGTTTTATTCAATTAAGCTAGAAATGTGTTCTTTAAGAGTAATAATTTTTCTTTTTCTTTTTATTCTTGTTTATAAAAATCAACACTGAATGAACTAATTAAGACATATATCTAATTTTCGTTATTTGCAAAAAGGTTTTGAAAACTTTTTGAAGAATCTAACATTATAATACTTTTGTTAAACCGTATGTGCGTGCAGAGGTACCCCCCGAGTAGCACACTTTCATCACAATAAGTTACAGCAACTTGTTTATGACTGAAATAAGTCGTATATAAGTTTCTACAATTGATTTGTGACAAGCATGCTACTAGGGCCAGCTCCCATTTGAAAAGACGGTGTAGAAAAAAGCAAAAAAAAATCGTCACGCACATAAGGGTTGAGTGACAGGAAAGTAGTCCAGTAACGCCTGGTAGATAACCTTTTCGTGGTGCGTTGCTGGCATTAAAATCTACCACCGAAGCATAGACCAAACTACTTCAAACTAAGGGAACAGGTTTGTTTTTGTAATCCAAGGAACCCATCTTAGTCTTACTTTTTATGCCTTGTTGATAAATAGTGATAAGACACGGCTTTTTCCACCGATGATGATCTTGAAACAAGGAAAAAATGAGCTAGGTAGTTATTTTTCATTTACGTGATTCCTAATCTTTTATTCGCTGTTCTCTAGTTTGAAGTGGCTAAGACTAGGATTCTGATGCATGGTTATTACCGGTGTTATTGCTTGATTTTTTTGCAAAGGAATCCATTTTTGACTGTCAAAAGGGCGCTCCAAAGGATATAAAGAGCAGGACCTTACAATTCAAGTCGGATTCTTGCGATAAACGCAAGAATGAAAACTGTATCAAAACCGAATACTTTATCATTTCTCAATAGTGATGGAGTGAACATGCACTAATCTAAGGCGTGGGGTATACCACAATAGATCAAATAACTGGTCGCAGTGGATTTACGTCCCGAACAGAGGAAAAACAGGGTTAAGTACGAGATCCCGAAAATTGATCAAAGTTTAAATATGTTTTAAGCTCAATAATTATTCTTTAACTTTTGCTACCTGTTTTACCGAAATGGAACGAATGACCCATTAGGTCCAAAGGACAAATTTTGGAAAGTAAGATATTAAACCAAGCAATTATTTTAGAAACCATGGAGTTGCAAAAAACAAGATTTAGTGGAGAAGTTTTTGCAATACCTGGGACTAAGGTGAATCGTTAACATTCTGAGAATTTATTTAAAAAAATTAGGTTCAGAGATTAAGAAAAAAAAAAAACATTTTTGCTTATAAAAGGATTCAAAATTCAGAACTTAAACTACGTCAAGCATTTAGGAGGGAAGGGCTTCAGAGAAAAGTGACAAGTTGTGACAAATGGGGAGGGGACTACACATTTGCTTACGTTAAAAATAATCAGCAATCGACAAAATTTTCAATAGCGTCCCAAAAGTATCCATTAGTACCGTCGCAATGCCACGTTCATGTAGATAAAATTGATAAATAGCATATTTTTAGCTATGGAAAATTAGCAATAATAGATCCATAGGCCTACATTAGAGCCATTTCCTCTATAACAATAAATTGGATTTCTTAAGCGAAATCGAATAAAACAATATTTCTCATTCAGCAACACAAACATTTTCCATCATATTTTAAACCACTATTTGGAATTTTACAGTTATACTTATAGTAAATATCCGCTCAAAATTTGATTCCCTTGATGATTTTCACGGATCCTGAAATACACTTCACAATGGTCATAGAAATATGCTATTGAATTACTTCTGCAAACTTCTCAAAATTCCTATGGAATTACCAAAAAAACCTCTTAAAAGTTTTTCAAAGTGATTTTCCTGAGATTTGGAATGATCAGTAAGGTTCTCATGTAGCACGCTTGCCACAAATAAGCTGTAAAGACTTCTTTATAACTTATTTAAGCTATAAACAAGTAACTGTTACTTTTCGTGAAAAAAGTTTTTGTTCGTTTATTGGATAAGACTTGATGTTTAAAAAAACATTCCGGAGCAGAATGTCTTTAAAACAATTTTACAATTAACTTAAATTGAATTCTTCAGGTGCTTCCTGGATGGCGGTTAACCATGTGCTTTCGACAGAAGTTTTACTCGGGTTGCAGAAAATGTTAAATATTATGAGGATCGACAATCTCTTTGCTCCGCTTATGTTCAGACTATATCCCTTGTAAAATGTCAATAATTGATACATCATTTATCACCATCAAAATAGCGATGAAATATGGAGCAAAATGTACCTCGGTGCTTGAAGTTTTCAATGAGTTTTCTTGCACTATTTTGGATTTTTCTTTCAGTTGAAAAGGCAATCGTGATAAAATTGACTCTTTGTTAGTTTAGGTTTTAGAAGGCCCTCCATTTTCTTAGCCGTACAAGTAAAACCACAAGTCAACATTATGGCACTGTCCCAAAACAATCAATTTCTCAATCAACTCACGTTCCAATATCGCGTCACCTGTCCTACAATTTGTGTACTGGTACGTTGCAAATAAAAGATGTGACATCATCGTAGAGACACATAAAGTGGTCAACGGCGGCTGATAATGAAAGCCAACTAGTAGGTACCATGAGCGAAGCAAACCACTTATCATCCAGTACCTTAGATAAGAACAAGTCGGTTCGCTTATCAGTAGAACAATCTGGCTACATACGTGGAACTGCGCTATCGAGGTACTACCAGAAAAATCGTCGTTTCTAGAATGAAGGTGACAAATATGTCTAACCAAACAAGCATGTTCCAATGCAATCAATAATAATACAATTAGTGAAAACATAGCATTTATAGTGACAAAAACGGAGATTGATGAATGATTTGACAATAAAGTAGACATCGTAATCTGTATCGTCTCGTAAAATATTTGTACGACATAATTTTGATATAAGCCACTGATATTTCCTTGAGGTAATGTTTTTTTTCTGTTCTAAATGCTCATCATCAATCATTGATCACATAACTAGGTACCTACTTTAAAATTCCAGTGCCCATTTAAAAATATTACGTCATGATTTTAATTCTCCGCCATTTCGTTACCAAAAACATATGTAGCCAATTTTACATAACCGGCCGAAGTTCAAACTGAACACCGATACATTTTTTACGACCGTTGCCTACATAATAATGCATTCACTTTATTATACAGCATCACAACATATTGATGTGACTTTCTCAAGCTATTACCAGACGGCCAACTAAAACAGGATCCCCCACACAGCAGCCAGACGCGTTCGTAGAAGGCAGAAACAAAATTGTAAAAAAATGCCTGAACAGAAGAAAACCACTTTTACTTTCTTTAACCATTTGCCTACATGTTCTTTCCTTGGAACTTGGAACTATACATTTTGTTTTGCCTGCGTGTACCGCTCGACTGTAGCAAGGTAATCAACCTGTTTTAACGTTTCAACTCCCTTATAGAAAATGAAAGTAGGTATGATGTGGTGGTGAAGAGTTGGGACGCTGGAAATAACCTTGCCATTCAATACAAACAGATGACGAACGAGACGCCCGCCAGTTAGTTTGTTTGATGAAGCGATTGTCGAGTTTCTGTTTTCGGCGATGTTTATATTTGTGTTTTTCTTTGCTCAATCTTAAGCCAACCTCAACACTGAAATTAAAACAACTGCTAAATGGTTGTTGTCGTTGGTCTTGAACCATAATGACAAGGTCTTCAATTAATTGAAATTCGACTTATTTTCTGTTGTGTTTCTACTAGCTGATCAGTTCACAACTTCCTACATTTCCTGTCTGTTTCGAGTTTCACAAAAGAAACACCTAAGAGGTTGCTTTATAATCGTAACAATAAAGTTCTCGTAGTGAATGGTTTCTTTATAGAGGTGACATAATAATAGTATATACGTTCACAATTCTTAGGGAATCAAATGAGACAATGAAAACATTCAGTTGAACAGCGGCGTATTGAGTGTTTACTGCATCCAAGGCAATCTTCGAGAATTACGCCATTTACTGAATATACAAAAATGCCAGGTTATCACGATGCTGGAGGATGATTTAGAATCGTGACTGCTTTCTCATCCCAGTGAAACTGTGTTCAATCCCAGACGAGGTCGTGGGATTTTCGGAGGCGTAAAAACTCTGTTCATATCTCCATTCATATAGGGAAGTAAAGCCGTTGGTCCAGCCCATGTATAGTTGATTTCGCTATGTAGGGTCTAGGTGGAGTTGCCAATTCTCAATCTCCAATATATGTGGAAAATATGTTCCTATGCACTCCATTTGACTTTCATTAAATTTGAATTTGAATTCGCATGTGATTTGAGCCGTCACATGATGGATTTTGTTCCAAGTCAGAAACTGCCCACTACTCCGGGAGCACCCGAAACATGTCCAGTTGCTGCCAATGTGTTCCTGAGCCCTCAATGTGACTACCATTGAACTTGTCTTTGAACTTGTCACTCTACACACACTACGAAACAGTCATGTAAATTTCGGTTCCCTGAGACAGACACATGTAAGCGGCTCATAAGAATCAGTTGAAAAAAACGAGAAAATCAATTCAATCAAACGTTCTCTTCATCGATTTGCTATGTTTCGGTTTGATAACATTTAAATTTACATGAAATGTTTATTAACGTTTCATGATATACGTCCCGTGTAAAGGTAGATATCTCTAAATGTGCCAAGCCTTATTTTAAAACTTTCTTAAGTAGGTAAGTTATATTAAACTTATATTTTTAATGGTTCTCAAAACTCATGTAGAATGTATATATTTATTCGATGCTTTTTGGAGAACAATATTTTTCTTGGTGAATGGATGGTTGCGTGCTTGACATAAAACAAATCCTTAATTAAACTGGCTGCAGATTAAATTATCTTGGATAATAAATGATTGCCTTCTTAGGTATCACGATTCAAACTGCCTCTCACTCCAAAGGGTCTGGGTTCAATCCCAGTCGGCACCGTTGGGATTTTCTGATGCATAAAATCTCTTTCGGAAGGAAAGTACGTTGGTCCCAGTCCATGAGTTGATGGGTGGCATCGGTAGCATTGGTACTCAGTACGGAAAACAAGGTCGACGGAAAACAAATCAAGGAAAAAAACCAAGCAATGTAGAAAGATCGTTAGATAGTTAAATGCTAAGGAAATCATCTCAGCAATTTTCCTCCACCGTGAAAATTTCCATGGAAAACATTTTCCAGTTTATATTTTTTATGGATTGTTGAGATAATTTCCTTAAAATTTCAAGCCTTAAGAACTTCAAAACGGGTCAATTAGCTTAAAAAAAACTGCAGGATCTTTTAAGAAGTTTAGGAATTTCAGAAGTATTAATATAACTTAACGTAAGTCAAAATAAATTTAGAGATGTGAACTTCCAAGTGCCACAGGAAAGCTAGATCTAGAGATCCTTGCTGAATTTGAGAGATCTTAAGAGCAATTTCCGTAACTGCAAGAAAGTCCAGACTTTTGGAGGAGTTTAAAAATCTATAAACGTAAGATTAGATAAATTCAGGACAGCTCCATGATCTTCAGAAAAAATACGAGAACAGGGAAGTATAGAGACCTTCAGAGAACGTAGGCAAACTTCAGAGAAATTATGAATATTTCAGAAATATTCACAGGGGTCCAGAAGACTTCAGGAAAGTTTAAAAGTGTTAAGCAGGGTTCCATTTATTTCAGAGCAGAACCAAGATATTGTAGCATTGTGAGCTCCAGGGATCCTCTATCCAGATCAGAGAACCAAAGGGCAGTTTAAATAATTTCAAGTTCGGAATCTTCAGCAAAGCTGAGAGATAATTTCTAGATTGTAAGGGAAGTTATATTAACATCTGGAAAACGTGAGAAAATTTTAAGAATTTTATGTAATTATTTATTTGTATTTATTTATATAATTATTTATAATTTATGTAATTCATCATTATGGGGCCTCATAGCCTAGTCAATAACGGCACGGTGTTATCAAACCGGAGGCGGCGGGTTCGATTCCCAGTCCGGTCGAGGGAATCTTTCGGATTGGAAATTTTCTCGACTTCCCTGGGCATAGAGTATCATTGTGCTTGCCACACAATATACAAATTCATGCATTGGTATTGGCATCGAAAGCTCTCAATTAATAACTGTGGAAGTGCATTTAGAACACTAAGTTGAGAGCACGCAATAAGCTAATATGCACTAAGCAATAAGCTTGAAATGCGAATAAGAAGAAGAAGAAGATGTGATTATCATGGGATTTTCAGGAATTTCAAAAATAGCTCTCCCTTCGCTCACAATTCTACCCATCAGAAAAATGCTATGCTCAGCTCATTTCAGACTCGTGAGTAAGGCTCCATGCTAGCCAGAGAAGTAGCGAAGAAGCCACACCGCCACTACGGGACAGTTGCTCATCGTGAGAAACACCACCATCTTCATGCTGAAGAACATCAAACTAGCTCACCGTATCCATGGCGAAAGATCTTACAGATCTCAGAATTCCCCAACCTTAACAAAGATCGTACAACCCGGTACCGTGCATCAAACCCGCCGTTGCCAGAAGAATACAAACCTGTGATAAGTGGCGTCAAGATATAGTGCGTTTTGTTCATCGTAAAGCGGAAATCCGTCTAATATCGGCAGCCCTACTTTTGTAGTAAAAAAAAATCTAATTAAAAATAGATCGGGAAGCTGGGGGCGACCCCGGCGTAGTGGTTAACACCCATGCCTCTCACGCCAAAGTCATGAGTTCATATCTCACCCCCGGACAAGTCACGAATAACCCAAGAGTGTTAAAGCGACTATAATAAAAAAAAAAGGTAGCTCATTTCATGGTACTTATTAACCTTTCTACAGCAGCTTTTCCGATGATATATGGTACAATTACACTTCAAAATGGTGCAAAGCGGTGCATATTAAGGAGCATTTTCAAATGCTTAATGTACAGTTTTCTCTATTTTAGGGAGCGTACTTTAAATATTTACTGAGCATTTTAAGATTTTTAACGTATTTTGATCAATCATTTAAGGGGCAACCCGATCTACAGCAAAAGGGTTTATCTTCCATTTAATCCCACTTAATTAATTTTGGTATCCATGACAGATACGTATTTCGACTACAATGTGCAGTCTTCATCAGTGTCATTCCCACGTATCTGTCATGGATACCAAAATTAATTAAGTGGAATTAAATGGAAGATAAACCCTTTTGCTGTTTTATTTAGCATTCCGCTAACAACCCAATTTCATTACTTCAACCCGATCTATTTTAAGGAGATTTTTTTTTACTTATTAAGGAACATTGTCATTGTTTAATGATTCATTTACCTTTTTACCGTCTAATATCAAGGCTACACTTTTGCCTAGGGCAAACAGCAATTTTCAGAGGTATAATTATTTGAATGCACCAAGAAAACGCAAACGTTGCGCACTTGTGAAAACTACTAGAGCCACTAGTTACCAAAGGGTCCATCTATTTGACCTGTTCTGATCGATTATTCTAGTTTCATAGCTAGAACTTCTGAATGAGTACAACAAAAGATGGTTTTTGAGAACCTCATGAAAAAAGTGGATTGGTTTCATTGAGAATTATTACTATATATAATTTTAAAAAATCACAAATGAACGCAATATCAGTCCAATTTGCTTAAAACCTTATACTTTCGTTAAAAAATATGTGGAACAATACATATTTAAATGTATTTTTAAGGATTCGGCCAGCATTCGACAGGATAATTGAAATGACTTTAAAATTGATTGTGACAACAGACATTATTCTTTTCGTACTACAAAAATCATAACCAAAAACAGTTCATGTACCTATCTCCATTATATGAAATCATTAAAAAAAAGTAAGAGGTTGTATCCAAGACACGACCGTAGATTTGACCGAAGATAAGGTGCTTGATATCAATATTTGGCGACTGTGTTAGGGAAACTACTTTTTGCAGGCAATTGGTGATAATTTTGATCACCATTGCAACAGTTGGACATTTGTGTAATTTTCAATAGTGACCTATTAAAAATTGTAAAAATATTCATTTTAGAAGCTTCGTAGAAAAATTTCAATCGATTGGCTTGTTTAGAATTAAAATCCATCCGCTATTGACAGAGTTATAACTGGTCAAAATCTGACCACTTTTCGTAACGCGGTCGATTTTGGTTTTTTGAAATTGCACCCCCAATATGTTGCCAAAAGACGTAATCCTACGTCAAAACTGACCAAGTATAAACATGCAATTACGCATTCATTGTATTCACTATATCAATCGTTTTACAATGAAATGTGGTGCGGGAACTACCAACATCAATAAACCGTTTGCATATATTTATATTTCCGCTTGTTGCTGCATGCTGGTTTTTAACAACGCATCACATCCATATTAATAAGTATCTGTTGAACAGCAATGTATCATGCAACAAATTGTACTTTTTTTCCGCTACAACACATGCGTTAGGAATGAATGCAGCTCCTTCGGCTGGGCGTAACAACCAATGAACTAACAACAACCGGAGCAATTGAAACAACACCATGAGAAAAGTTCAGACTTTGTGTGATAATGAAAAATTTATCGATGGGAAACGACCGCTAATTTTCTCAGCTAACCAGGCAGCTGCCTACAGTCAGTGTGATTTGGAAAGGGAAAACCACCGAGTATTGTTTGATGACCGTGGATAGTACCGAACGGAGCTGCCGTTGTTGGAGGTAGTTCACATACACAAACACACACACGTGTTGCGTGGGAACATTTCACTCGATTGATATAGTAGACGCCTGTTGTACTATGAACCACAACAGCATCCATCCATCCAATCATGTAGTTTCCATGTTGCCCTGCCGCTAAGTCGTGATATAGAAGCTCACATGCAATTTTCTCGAGGTACAAGCAGTTCAGGGAAAATCACCTCTTCATGCAAATTGGCTGTATATGTAATTATGTTGCATTCTTTCACAACAACCAACCAAAAATAGATGGTATGTAATTTAGGTGCTCCGGAGGGCTTCTATCACAGAGAAATTGATTTTCAACCACTGAATGGTCAATTCACTCTGATTTTCAACGGTTTTTATCCGAAAACACAACACACTTAATTTCGGACGAGGAATCAAAACACATTGCATTGGTGTTGAAATGAACCTGCAAAGCTCTTGAGTCGTTCATAATGAAGTCTTTCTCAGTTTTGTTATTGCTCACGGATTTACGCGCGGAGGCCACTTCAAATTGAAGTTGAGGCAAACGAATGGAGCAAAAGATGCAAATATAGAGCGGAGAAAACAACATCATTCTGCGCTGCTGGTGCTAGCTGGTAGGCCGGACGAACTACGGGGCTTATAACTTTCTTGCCTTGTAAGACCGCCGCATGTTGCTCGCTGTTGGCTACTTTTTGTTGTAGGTAGTATTTTTCCTACACCTTCCTCTTAGCAGTTCGAGCTTCGTACTTTTTCCTACACACAATACCCACATGCCTTTCGATTTTAACTGAACATCTTACTTTCTTTCGCTTGATTACTCACTCATTTTGGAATGCGCATAGCCCCGAAGAGATTATCGCAGGAAGCTCTCCTCAAGAGTTCGTGAAATTAAGAGAGATGTTACGTTGAGCTGGATGCTTATTTTGATGCTGCATTGCTCATGGTGCCAATTATAAAAGCATTGAAAGTGTCACCAACAGAAATTGGACTAATTACTAATTTGAAGAATGAAATATAATAATTAGATCAGATAGAGGAAAAGCTTGATATACAATGTGGAGTCCAATTGTGTGGATAAAAACGCCTCGTTTTGGAGTAACCTGGACAGGTCTCTAAAAATGCTTTTTTTACAGGTTTTTGAATATGAAGGCTAAGACCAGATGTCAGCAGGTTGAACGCTTTTAGGTCTACACGCTAAGATCAGATAACCCAAATGTAGGTTTACTTTACCCAAATTAGGCGTAAACTGCACAAACTCAGATATAGGTAAATTTTTTAACCCAAATATGGGTAAATTTAAGTCAAATTTGCATAAAAATAAATCATTTATGGTTCATAAGAACCCATATTTAGGTTAAAAAAAATTACCCATATGTGAGTTTGTGCAATTTACGGCCAATCTAGGTAATCTGTTTGTACCGTCTAGGTAAACTGATCTTACCGTGTAAGGAGTCATTAGGTCAAATGAAATTTTGTCAAACTGCATAAGTATTTTAAAAATTTTGTGTTTTTCCGGTTGCATGATATAGGGTTTAGATCTAAGTTTGGGCCTACTAAGCACACCCCACACTTTACCTCTCTTTTTCGAGCGAATTTTAACACAAAATGAAATGTCTCTGCTATAGATGATTTTAAAATTTGTATACCTTTCCATACATACCACGGTTTGGGTGATTCTGTGGGCAACATCACCCACGTGCATCCACGGGATAAATTAGAATCTCCTTCCAACAACAGGATCATACAACCGGTTAATCCAACAGTACGATGTCCCAATGAGTGGGAAGAAGAGCCCACCCTCTTTTCGCGAAATGTTAAAGACAGGGAGTTGGCATTTCCACCTTAGAGGTAACTCTAAGACCAGAAGGTCCCGAAGAAACGAGCTTAACTTTTTGGCTCAGCTCTGGTACAATCTTCGGTCCCAAGCTAATCGATGCACCCCTCGAAACATATGAAAATCCACGAACCCCTCATTTTATCTGTTAAACTTTCATAGCTAATCAAAACAAACATAGTGTAGTACTGGAATTTATACTAGAATGGGGTACGTTAATCGATTTGCTTGGGACGAATAGGCTAGTCAAGTAGTGAGCCAATTTTAAATCGTTAGTTTCGTATTGATTTTTGTTTCCACCCTCCCCATTCATTTCGCTTCAATGAAGAGAAAAATAAAGGAAATATCTCAACTGATATGATGCGAAGGAATCCATGACATCACGATGACTTTAGCTGCTCGAACTAGAGGGATCTTAGCAGAGACAAAAGGACAGCGTCCACTTTAAATCACCAATCACTCGCGACACAACGTCTTTAGGTCACAGTCTGGAAGACACAGTGCCTGCTCCTAACCGTCCGAATCAATTCGCTACCAAACAGAAAATAAATTTTGTGTATAATATGTAAAAAAGGAGGGACTTCGGATGTATTTTTGGTGCAGAATATGCATAAAAGAAGGGACTACGGATGTTAATCTAAATGCATATAAAGAGGCAGGGGTATGGATGTAATGTCGGCCTTAATTCCCTTAATTTGGGTTCATACGACCAAAAATATCTCTACCGTCCCAATGAAGCGTTCATCTAGACAACATTGATAAATAGCAGATTTTTAGCGATGGGCAAAATCTTAGATCCTTAGGCCAACATTTCCCCTACAAGACATGTTTTGCACTGCACTGTCCTCTGTAAACAGTTATCAGACAAACAGATTATGCGTATTTCTGATAGATGTCACCGCAAACAATAGCAGTGGCATCTGATGGAAAATTAATGCAGAAGCTTGACAAAATGGTTAATTGGAAGATTGCGGTGAAACTTTCGAAGTGAGAACTCCATAAAGAAAAACTAACCTTTTCCCGGGGAAACTGTTGTTTGAATCGCATAGGAAAAGGTTTTTGGTAATTAACTGTTTTCTTTTTGGTTCTGTGATGATTGAATGGTACATTATTCGTCGAAATGTTGCACTCACAGATAAAGATTACCTCTTGCACAGCTGCATTCAACGGAAAATGGTGAAAATTTGTGATTTCTACTGAGATACAAATGGAAATTAAGTGAATTTACTAAGGAAGCTTTTATCATGCTGATGATATTGGAGAAACGGTTTTATATGACGCTTGTATTCAATAATAGTTCATAATAACACTTTTTAAGAAGGGAGATGAACCAGCCTGCGGCTAAAAATCTCGATAATAAAGAAATAAAAAAAAAAAAAAAACCTTTTTAAGAAAGCATTTCAATACTCACAAATTCCAATGGAAATACAACTAAATTTTATTCAATCAACAGTCACTCTACTCTAGTATGATTTTAGATGATTTTCACAGTGATATCATAGAAGCTAATCATCTTTATTTGGTAGAATTTTGGAAATTTACTCTTGTGAAATGAAATGGATATTTCAAATCGAAACATCGAAGTCGCTTTTTCGAATGATAGCTGTAACCGGATGACGGTTGTTTGTTATCAGATGATGCTTCTCTCGAATACAGGATGAACATTGATACGATAAGCGAATGGACCTCAGATGAAATACGTAATGCTCTCTGTAGACCGATTGTCACCCCACATTAAAATACATATGGTAATTATCACAAAGATTATGCAAATAATTCAATCGAACGTCATTTGCTGATCTGAGCTGACAAACGAGGTGTGAACATAGTCATTGCTATCAGAGATGGTACGAACATTGGTACAGCGTGGGAACCGAAGATTGTCTCTTTTGTGGTGGAAGAAGTTTCCTCTACCAACAAATGATTTTTGTATCCATGATGTAATGGCTGTTCATGGCTAATCAGTGTGGAAATGTTAACAATCGAATTATAAATCTAATTTAAATCACTTGCAAGTCATCCTATTCTTAAATTATTGTCTTCTGAGCGCTCTAAGTTTTACAGCCAATTTTCAAATAAATATCATCCTTTATCTGCATGGCAGTCATATGGATTCTCATCAACTGATGACAAATTCAACACATAAGGCAATCATCGGAAATTTGAAAGCATATTGTTAAAGGCCTCGAGCAGTGCAATCATCATTCGAAGTATTTCGGATGATTTCGTTCAGTGTTTTAGTGCAATCTTCCAATAGAATAAACTTCCTATAGTTGTGGTATGTTAGAAGCGTTTACCACATGTATAGTTAATAGTGATAAAACTCTGATTGCACTTATACACTTGTATGACAAACTATGAACATTAGCATTATTTGTATAATAAATTATGAGCACATCATAAAACTATACAATTGTGACCATGGATGTGCTCATAATATATACAAATAATGCTTATGTTCATAGTGTATCCACGGCAGTACGATGGTCTCGAAACAAGAAAAAAATGGTTAGTCTTCTATGTGATTCCTAATCTTCTATTCGTAGTTCTCTAGTTTGAAGTGGTTAAGTTGAGACTAGGGTTCTGATGTATGGTCAATATCGGTGTCATTGCTTGATTTTTTTTTGCCTAGGAATCCGATTTTGACGGACAAATGAGCACTCTAACTCTTCGAAGGGTATAAATAGCGGAACAAAGGTATAAATAGCGGAGCAATTAGAATCGGTTCCTTGCGATCAAGGCAAGAATGACAACTGTAACAAAACAGAATACTTCATCATTTATCAATACGCTATCACGCTATGTTCAAAGGCAAATTTTATTCAAAGTGAATGTACCTAAAATTTTATTCCATACGATTAGCTTGGGACCTCTAGTTTCATAAACTGTATGATTTAAAATATTGCTTTGGTGAAAAATTAGTTTTCTATTGTTCTTGTTTTTTTACTTAGCGTAACAATATTTTTAATATTGGAAAAAGATATTAAAAATCTAAGAGCAACTGCTTTTTCCTCAAATTTAGAAGAAAATTTACGTGTTGAAACATTTTTTTTTCTATATTGTCATGGAAGAAAGTTAGACTAGAAAAACTGCAGAAATCAACAATTAGTTTCGTTTTTTAGGCTTATAACTCATATGCCATGTCTTAGATGTGCCTTCTGTAGTTTAGATAATTGTTTTTATCATGGTTACAACATTGAAGACTAATTACACTGCTTATATCAAGTTGAATAGGAATAAGTTCATGTTTGAGGAATAATGAAATGTAATTTTCGTAAATCATATTTCAAACCTCCTTCTCCCTCACCCCATCCATAAAATTGTAAATCTCCACTAGCCTAGAAACTACCGCGAGTATTCGGTTCAATGATAGCTTGGCTCTGTAATGTTTATTCGATTGAGTCTGTACAAATAAATTAATTTACAAAAAAATAAAATGAAATTGAAGACTTGTCAGAATTTGTATCATCATCGTAGGCGTGTGTTTCAATTGAAAACCAAAATAAAAATAGGTAGGTAGGAGAAATGGATGTAATGTCGGCCTAAATGCCCCTAACTTGGGCCCATACATACATTCAGCAATCGACTAAATTTTCAATAGCGACCAAAAATATCCATTAGTACCGTCCCAATGAAGCGTGCATCTAGATAAAATCGATAAATAACAGATTTTTAGCGATGGGCCCAATCTTAGATCCATAGGCCAACATTGGAGCCATTTCCCCTATATGTAGAAATTTCTTTCTTTTCGATGAATTTTACTCCCGGAAATCAGCTGCTGGTCACGAAGAGTGTCTTAGAAAAAATTAAGCTTGACTGCTTCATCGAAATCTCAAGTCGGCAATATTTTTACCAGATTGCAGTGAAAATAATCAGATACATCCAAGTGATTATCATAAGAATAATCACACCACCTTCAATCATTGCACTATGCACTGTTTGCCAAAACACCATCCAAAATGTTAAAAGGTAATTTTGAGATCAATTGCATATAATAAGGTCAAATGGATGCAACCTACTTAAAAAAAATAATGCTTTGTTGATACATAGGCTTCCAGTTATTGAAGCTGAATATGTGTCCAGATTGTCGAAACGTCATACAAATTTTCAGGAACGTCGGGGGCTAGTACAAAAATGGTTGATCGTTGCGCTCTTGAATCTTTGCAGTCATTTAATTGATCAGAAATTACTATAATATCTTAACATATTTTGATTGATCCTTGGCCTCCACCGATTATTGTTTGAAGAGCACACCTTCGAAACAGAAAGCTATTAGCTTCAAATGATTGACAGTACCCGACAAGATAACTGCTACGAAGTGTTATGGTTTTAAGCATATTCTCTTTGCTCGAAACTGGTAAAAAAATTACTTCAGGGTTTGATGAATGAGTTTCGGTTGTTTTGCTTTTTTATAGCATAGAACGTACACTTCTTCACGATTTTCCTCTTGACCAGGCATTATTATTTATGCTTTTCTATTGAAACATACATGTTGATGAATACTAAGATGATACTAAGTCTGACATATCTTCAATTTCGTAACCATGACAACACAAATTATGTAAACAGTAAACAGTAGTCACATCTAAGGCATCTAAGACCATGCATCGGAGTAGAATTTAAGCTCAGATGCATGGTCTTAGATGTGCCTAATATTGTTTATGTAATTTGCGTTGTCATGATTACAAAATTGAAGATAAGTCAGATTTTGTATCATCCTAGTAGGTGTATGTTTCAATTGTTTATTATCTGCAGACGCAACAAGCAGTGGATTGACAAAACCACTCCAAAAAATCTGACTTAATCTAGAAGCAATTTGCACATCAAACTATACCGTTCTTGACGCAGACATTGTAAACCTCCATTACTGTATGGCTACCCAAATTGGTTCGCATCGAAGAATTTTTCATGCATCGCACATCACTCGTATGATCTGGCGGTTAATGTCTAAAACCACCTGGATGGAAGAATATGTTGTATTTTTTTTCATTTGCCTCTTTAGTGTGACGTCTACCTTTTCAGTTAGTTGTACATTCTTCGCCAGCTGCTGTTGACGCTGTGGTAAAATTGCTCGAATTTGCTTCACTTAAAACCAGCATATGTTTGATGACTACAAGTTAAACTAAGGATCAGTGCCAGTCTGCTTGATTACGAAATGTAGAATTTTACACGTCCCGTACACCTAAAATAAGTAGCCGTATGTAGAATGTTTTACGTCTTCGTCACTTCCTATGCTTATCCACATCAGGGGGTAAATGAAGCTTTTAACGCTCAATTTTTTAAAGTGATACCATGAAGCTTGATGCATCGCCATTAGGGTGGTTCAAAATATCGATATTTCTCCACCCCACTCAATCCATTTTAAATCAGGTGCATCATCATTCTCCCAAAATTTGAGCTCATTTGGTTGCGATCTCATACTTTGAAGTTTATGTGAGAACTACTATAGGAAAACTCTTTCTAAAATTTCATCATTATTATTTATGGATAAACCTGATATTTGTACTTATAGAAAATTTTCTCTGCTACAACTTTTCTTACGACCAGTTTTTAATAAATCGTCAATTTTAATTGTTTAGAAATATGTATTCTTCTGACAAGCTCCATCAACTGCTCAGCAGGAAGCATTGGTGTACTTGCCTTGAAATTTCAGAAAGTTATCGGTTTCAAAATCAATCAATAACTAACCCTACAATTTACTCAAAAACTGGTCTTCAGCAAATTTGTAGCTGATAAAATTTCAGACAACAAGCTTACTCGTTAGCCGAGTAAAGTGAAATGACATCCTGATATCTTAATAACAAGTCTTGTTATTCATTCCAGATATCATTTGGTGTCCAATTGTTATCGCATAACAAATTCAATTGAACCTCGAATAATTTTTTATGAGTTGTTGTCATCAAATAATATGAAATGATGCTAGGTTAGTTCAAAACTTCAGTTATTATCCGCATGGTAAGAAAAAAACATTTCCTATCATATTCAACCTATCAGCGTAAGGCTTTAATACCAAGCCGTGAAATTGATACGTTTGATATTAGGTTGTCATTAAAGACTGCTCATAAACTACATATACACATTTTGAGCTAATAGCTGTTATCTGGCAAAAAACTACTCATATTCAAAATATGAAAAAGGAGTCAACTTCAAGGTAGAGATCAAACTTACGAGCAGATTGAGTTAGATTTTTCAAAGCTATACTTGGCATATTGGCGTTGTGACCTTTTCATCTTTTGTATGACAGTGATTCATATTTTTTACCTATTCCAACCTTTTGTCCATTCGATTATTTATTCATTTCGATGTTGTGTCCCTTTAGTTTGATCTTTTGTCCATTCGACTTTTTATCTATTCGACCTTTTGTCTTTCAGCCTTTCGGCCACTGAATATTTTTCTTACAAGCATTTTACAATACTGGACATAAGCAATAATAAACCGTGATTTTTCGACTCTCCATAAAATTTCAAAAAGCTGTTGCTCTTCAGTATGTACATTCATTAATTAAAGTTTGGCTGCTGATTGATCAAACGTTCAAGATCTATCGGTATAATTTGAGGTTTAAGACTCAGCTGTATGAAGTTTGTGCAAATTTAGTAAATTACTTCTTATTTGATTGCTCTTTTCCATTTTATGTTAAAAACCTTTTTTTTATTATTCAAATGGATATAGGATAAATGATGGCTTTGGCACTCATTGACTGTTTTCTGCAACCAAAATTTAAACGTTAATTTCACTATATTTTCTCACCAAAAACTTCAATCTGATTACATTTTTACGACTGAGTAAACATATTACGCCAGGTTTTTCATGAAATTAAATTTAAGCACCAGTGCTGCAAAATCGCGACAATACACGGGGATATTCAAAATTCTGCTTTGGTCACTCATTTTAGCTAACATTCATCGTCAAAGCAAACCAGTGACAATGCTGTCAGTAACGAACATGTGCAGATTTTTTATTAGCTAAATTTGAAACGAATTTAAATAGCTGTAGCAAAACAATTACATGGAGCCGTTAAAGTGAACAAGTAGCGCGTAATTCTGTCAATGACAATGACAAATCTCAGCACTCATAAGTACTAAAAAACAACTGTCTAACACGCAGTTCAAATAAAAAGGTTACCGAAGAAAAAGCGGTTGCCGACAATGGTCACACTCATGTGCTTTGTAAAAACTTTTTCAAATAGTTTAAACAATTCTGTCGATTTGAATGTATGTAGTAACCAACAGCAGTCAAATAACAAACACGTCATATGTGTGCATGACGCTGAAGAAAATTTTAATAGAAAAGACATAAAAACGAGTGAATAGAAGCTTCCAAAGAAAGTTTAAAGACAACTTCTGACGAAGTTGGATAAACTTCCAGAAGGAGTCAAAAAAATCTTTCTTGGAAGTCAGAAGAACTTTTGGAAGAAGTAACGGAATTCTGAAATATCTTCTGAGTTAAAAAAAAACTCTCAATGGTAATCGACGATTACTAATCGTAGACAAAAATTCGGAAGAAGTCTGAAGACAATTCGGAGGCAGTTTGGGCATTTTATACGATGGAAGCAACTTAATACTTTGCTGGTCTCCGAACTAAAGTATTTCTCGATTGCCGGGAATACCTGGGAAGTGCCATTCTCCCACAATTCCTTGAAATTCTCCTTAGAATTTATTTTAAATAAACTTCAGCATTCTTTTGGAATTCATCTTATCATTTTATTTTTGGAAATATCCTCCATTAAATTTTCCTTAGCATTCAAAGGATTCTCATCAGATTTTTCTTGGAATGCTCCCGGAAATTTCTTCAATTCTCCCCATAATCCCTTTAAAATAACAACCATTCAACCACACAAAGCAACACCACTATTGGACAGAGGAGATAATCCCCCATCTACTGGTATTCTGGATCTGAACGAATGAGTTTTCGTTTGCGAGATGTCTGAGCAAATCTAGTTATTGAAAAATATCTAAAACACCATTTTATCAAATGAGGTGCTTGTCAAAATGGTCGAATTCCAGCATGGATTAGAATGATTGCCCATAATGAATAATTATGCATCGTTTTATGGAAATCGGTGAGGGTAAAGTCTGATCGTTTCGTCAGTCGACGTGGCGCTGCTCAGTTACGTTACGATAAATCTGAAATCCTAAGGAAATTATCCCAAAAAAATTACACTGAGAGTAATATTCAGAATTTCTTTTGTTTTTTTCATTGAATTCTCTTGGAAACATACAGGAACTCAAAAAACCCACGGAATTTATCTCAAAATCATCTCAAAATTCTACTTAGTAATAGCTTCGTTGGTATTTTCCCACTTCTCGAAGTTCAAGAGTGTTGATAATTGTCCATGGTTCAGAATCTTGATACACATAAATACATACAATTTTGTTCATATCTTGAACCTTGGGAATCTGTTATAGTTCCAGCACCTTGGATACACGCAAAACAAATTTCTCTTACATCCAATGTAAGGTTGGATTTATTAAACCCTCTGCAAATGTTTCATACAACAAATATAATGGACAGCAGCGAACAAGATTTTTTTTCCAGAATGCATATACGTGTATAAATCATTAATTTTCTAGGCGCAATATAGTTGAGGAAACTAATTTTATATAATTTTAATTGTCCTCAGTTTAGGCGCATTGAAAACTACTGGCTAATTGTGAAGATGAAACTGAAGGTAAAAGATACAGTCATCACAACGGCAGCTCAGATGAAAAATTTGTGGTATAAAACCGTTAGACGCTGTATGGGTTGTATTAAGGGAAAAGTTCGAGAATTAAAAATATAAGGAATAGTATGACTTGAGTGAAAACAGTTTTCAAATCCATTAATTCAAATCCGAAATAGATCCAAATGATTTTGTTCCATTACTAAAAGTGGGCCATGCTTTATTTTAATTTTAATTTTAAATTCAAGTTTTTAAAAAAAGTTTTGAACTTTAATCCTGAAGTAAAAATTGCAACCCACAGAATCTAAACAAAATCCGATGCCATACAATCCACCGCCGAAACTTTAAAAAATTAAAATCTCGATGTTAAAAAAAAAACTAAATTCAACGTCTCACTCAGTGACCGAAAGATAAAGTTTGACCATTTGAAGATGTTTTAATAAGAGACATACAAAATTAAGATGGTATAGGCATATTGATTAAAACGAGGAGCTACAACATGTAAATATTAGACTTAACAATTCGCATTGACCGTAAAGTTGTATGACACATTTGGCAGAGATGAAGATTAACATATCCATTGCATGTGTCAGCTTTCTTTGAGTCGATGAACATGTTTGCTGAGCATTCCTGTCTCGTGTACCCAGTCTCTTCTATATGAAGGAAACAACTTTCATTAATTATAAAACAGCCGCTAACGAAATTGACTACGTGTTTGTGTTGGACATTCCTACCTGTAATGTGCTTTTTAGGCAACAAAATGAAGTAGTAAATGAAATTGTGACTGTAAAATACACACACACACACATTGGTAAATGTTCCAGATACCTCGCTGTGTTTTTGCTTTCAAGTACATTTGTGGACATTCAATGTCACGATAACGCAGCAGTGACTGAAGTCTGAAAATTGGTTATCTTTTAATTGCGAGAAATCATCCTGAATGCCTTACATACCCGACAATTTATACGAACTGATGATAAAAGTGTCCATCACTTACCTCCACACCAATTTGCCTCATTTTTTCCGTCTTGGTAGTATCTCTCGGTCGTTTCTGTAGAGTAATCCGGTTTCGATCCGATGGCCTGATATGATTTATGTCAGTGACTTTTTTCTCAAACCCTGTAAGCTTTTCAATCACCACTGAAAGGCAGATGTTTACCAGCAGTACTGCACAGGAGAGTTTGTTACTCTTCTTTTACTTTTTATTTACTAAACTGTTTCGCCTATAATACCCGCACTTGCACGATCGGTGGGTACCACACTTTTATTCGAGTTGGTGTCACTTGATTGGATTCTTCTCTATTTTCTCTTTTCTGTAGTTTCTATCCAGCCGCCTGTGTGTCAGACAATCTAATGGGTCCAATTTAGTGTAGCAATTCTATGGCATCAGTATGATGGACAACTTTCCTCCCCAAACACCTGAAAATCACCCGATCACAAACTTCCCGGTCTTCGCAGAGGCACCTATTTTGCACTCAAGCATAAAAAAAAAAGAAGTTTCGACTGCACCCTTTTCACTATAAACACTATAGCTTCTCACTGTTTGACTTTTGTTACAACTGTTTGCCGGGCAGTATCAATTAAAGAGGGAAACAATCAAGGTGGGTTTTATTTTCTTTACTTCCGGTTTGCTCCCAAAGACCCCTCAGGCTGGTAAGCCCTCTTCTGTAGGTATGCACAGGTGATTCACGATTCCGACGAAGCGTTTCCTCTTCTATATTTCACCGTTCCAAAAGTTAACAGCGAGCGACAGCGTGGTCGGCCTAACCAAATGGAACCAACGAAACTATAAAGCTTCCCAGTACGCATGGGACCCTGTTTGGGAAAGGAAAATATAATCTACTCCGTTCAATCCAATGGCTCAACGGATACTGAACTCATTGCGGCGGCCAAAGTTGAACAAAAGAGCAGCTCCAAGTCTGCACAGTTGCTGTTGCTGTTGCTGCTCGAAATGGACAGATCACACAGTAGGCTAAGCGGAGCGAATGCCGCATTCGCGCGCGGTATTACAATAGGTAACTCTCCTGTGCCGTCGTGGCTACTGCAGGAGAATGATAACAAAATTAAGCCTGGCTGCTTGATGCGAGCGAGGGAAAGGCGGAGAGATATTTGTAGATTGTAGCCACTCTGTTGGGCAGCTAAATTCAAATTTGGTGAGCGGGAGAGAATGAAACGAGCGCAGCTGATTTGGCTCTTGCTGGGAGAGAGCTATCGAAGGGAGAAAGAGAAAATTTCTCGGTGTGGTTGCGCGCGCGGGAAACCCCGAATAATGCCAAAAGCCACATTCGAACACGTGTGCACGGATGGGAGTTTGGTGCAAGCTTTCTGCTGACTGGTCAGGTCGCTGCATATTCCTAAATGCTATGTTCAGACTAGGATGTTATAAGACCAATGAAATTATTTACCGCAACTTTTCGACTACATGTCTTTATTCGCTGTGTTTTTATTACTTTAAATTGAGGTTTACTTTAGAAAAAGCTTGAAAAGCGTATTTAAAACTTCTAAGTAATATCAAAATATTTGTATTTACTAGAAAATTTCTAATAAAAGAGAGATAAAGTCGAAAAATCTAGATCAAATGCTCCATCAGCTTTTGTAAAGAAAACTCTTTGCGGCCGTTTCTCGTAAATCGAAGCTCGTCTACGCATACCAACAACAGTAGTCAGTAGATATCGGATAGGGAAAGCTATCCCCTACCTGAAGAAGGACTGGGTTAGCATAGGTGAGCTCCGATTCACGAGAAAAAGTACTTATCAATTGTTGATCTTGAAATGCTATTATTTGGTCGCGTTGTCACGACACGCAGTGTTTTACTTGGTACTGTGTTACCTGACTTATAACGAATATACGTTGTGTCCGCGGACCTCTGTCTGACCTTGTCTAATTTAACATAGCATAATGAATGTAAATTATGCGAGTTCATGTTTCCTCAGATGCAACGTATATTTTGTATGTGTCAGGTAATACAACAGTAGCATTTATTAGTGACTATATGCACATTGATGCACTATTGATTGGAAAACAAAGGAAATCATGGCAACTTTCTATTGGAGCACATAACATGGTGCCATATTATGAAGTTTATTATAAGTTTTAAACGAAAAGATTAATAATGGACGGAAAATCTACGTGTCACGACACCTGGAATGTTACAAGGCAAACTTGATGAATTTTTTTTTGTAAATAATTATTATACCATATTACAAAGACTGTAGAGCGAACAAGGCATATGGCTCAAATACACGGTTCAAGTGAGTTGAATCAACCCACTACCGATCTCAACAAGTAAACAGATGTCTTTTCCACTGGACTCGGTCCTGAGCCAATCGCTTCCAGTTGCCAACGTTAAGCGAGCTAACATCCTCCTCAACTGCAAAAAGCCAACGTGTGCGAGGTCTACTCCGGAGCCGACGACCTGTACTGGGTTCTGATATCTTCCCTTGTCGCTCTTCTGGTATACATACTACATGCCCAGCCCACCATAGCCTGCCGCGTGTTTTATAAGCTACACAATATCCATACACTTAAAACATCTCGTGATTCATGCGACACCAACAGATGCCATTTTCTTTTTTACCACCGAGTAGTGTTCACAGCACCTTACGCTCGAAGATACCAAAAGCTCTCCGATTAGCCTCCTTCAACGTCCATGATTCGTGGCCGTAGAGGACTACCGGAAGTATCAACGTCTTATACAATGCGAATTTTATTTTCGTTTACAAGTTATGGGACTTCAGCTGGTTACACAATCCGTACAAGCTCTGTTTGTAGCTGCAATACTACACTCACCTCGCGGGTAGCATAATTATCGCATATCACTACTTAGTGTTCCAAGAAACGCAAACAGGGTAAACATTTGACTCGTCGTTGATCAGCCCTCACGAAAACCAGCCTGGTATTGGCTGATGAAGGACTCTTCAAGCGGTCTAAATCTGTTAAACGGAATCACGCAACTAACACTAAGACCAGTGGGTCCCGAAGAAATATGATCAATCTTTTGGCTTAGACAGTACCACACCTTAGGTCCCAAGCTAGTTGAAACATAGGAAAATCCACGAACCCCTGGAGTGGAGGAGCTGCGCCAAGCTGTTTTTCCGTGGATAGTGCTGCTTACAGCGTTTTATTCCTGGGCTATACTGGCGTTGTTGAATCGCGCCGTCTGACTTTGACACGTGTTGTACACCGTCGAAAATTTTGAGCGCATACCTACTGCAATTATGTACACGTAATAGAAATGTCTCTTACATCCAATGTAAGGTTGGATTTATTATGTTTCATACAACAAATGTAATTGCAGTTTTTCTTGGATCATATTTTTGTATAAACCCTTCACGAGATGATTTTCTAGACGCAATGCATTTGAGGAAACAAACTTTGTTCTAAAATTAAGCTAACATAAAAATTACAAATTTATTCAAAAAGCCTTCTGGTGATCACATTACAGAATCTGTTCATGTCACGAAACATTGCAAATTCTGCATACTTTTCATGCAAATCTGTAATAGAATCTTACATTGCCCGGTTGGGTTTAGTGGTCCGAATATATATTCTCACTTCGGTACGTGCGATTAGAACGTGGTCGATTTGGATTAGTGTATGTTGGTCAGGTCGCTTCGAGCATATATTTGCTGGAGAAAAAGTTCTGTCGGACTACCATTCCACGGGAGGCTGCGAAGTTCACGCATCGTTGGCTGTTGTCATTCGATACCCCGATTATCGGTCTGTCGAACCTGAGCGTTCATGTGCCACTCCGGACAGCTATCTCCTGCCTGCTCCAGCTGCCCGTAGTACGCTTCTTTTTGACGTAGGACTACGTCTTTGATTTCTATATGGGGGTACACTTTGTGAAAACCGAAAATGGAACATGTAACAAATTAAGAAAGATTTTGAACGTTAATAACTCAGCTATCCCTGGTCCAATTTCAATAATTTTATCACCAATCGATCAGAAATATGGCTACGCATCGATAACAATGTTGATTTTTAACAAGAAACTATTGAAAAACTGGTGAATGTTCAGCATTGTTCAAAAGCGTCGAATTAACTAACAAATCCACCAATTACCTATATGCATATGCTGCTTCCCCAGCACAGTCGTCAGAGAGTAGTAAGTAGACGAAACAAGTCGAAGTGGCATTCGCCTCCAAACCTCGGGCACGTGCGAATAGGGAGGATGGAATTGCGTAATATTTTGCACAATCATCGCCATATTTAGAACCACACGCTCCCAACGACCACACCACTGTGTGGTGGTGTTCGGTCGTCGAAATTAGTAGCAGCAGTAGCAGTGCTTTCGGCGTGTGGCGTTGAAAATTGTTCTCCAGTAACAACGAAAGGCTGCCTGCAAGCAGCGAGCTGCAGAGCCCACATAAGCAACCATCAAAGGAGGAAGAAGCTGCACCGCTATGCTATGGATCGAAATCAGTAGCTCTTCGTGAGTCGCTGCGGGTCGGTCATCTATGTCAAGCGTGTCACCCTGCCTCGCTCCAAACGACATACAGCTCGACAGCCTCATCCGTGTTGAACACCCAGCTCAGTATTCCTCAACCATCACTATAAAACGGTCCTTTTCAGGGCCACCAAAAATTTGTTAAAGAGTATTATTTGGACATTTGTCAAGGTCATCAGTTCCCGCTAGCAGCTAGCTATACATTTATATAGAAGGTTTGGAATTGTAGGCCCGAATGTGTTGGTGAGATTAATCCTCGTCCGACCATTTTCCAGAACACGCCGGTAGGAAGTGTTAAAAATCCATATAGAATTTGAGAGAAGTGAAAATAATTCGCTTTGGGTGTATATTCAGTCCCCAGAAAGCCAATAAAATCAAATTTGTGAGAAAATTAGCTCTCACGAGTTCAATCTCTCGAAGTCCCTCCTTTTTTACATATTCTGCACAAACGATACTTTCCACCCCGCCCCATTCATATAATCCGGAAGGAAATCCTGTGAGGGGTGAATTGAATACACTTTAATACCAAAATGCACAAAACTTAAAAATTCATAAATAACAAAAAATTCAAAATACACCTTTTAAAGTCGGGTAGATGAATCGAAAATACTCAAGGTGACAGTTCCTTGGATTCTCTTCGTCAACTTTCTCTTTGAAATAAATACTACAAATTTGATACGCTTACAAATAAAAAATGGAAAGAGTTAAGATAATTGATGATTGATCAATTAAAAGAACTAAATGTTCACATTTGTTCCGTCCACTAGCGGTCCTACGTCAAGCTTCCGTTCGTGCCCCTAGGCACAGACCCTTCTACTTTTCGACTTCGGTTTTCACTTCGAGCAGGGTGTTGACGCTGATGGTGTTGTACCCTCGAAGTTCAGCTTGCACATCTTTGCATTGATTGGCTGCCACTCAATCAAGCAATGGCACATCTTACCCAGCACTACAAATCCGATCCCTAGCTCGTTGGTCTCTGATAGAATGAAACCGCTAGATATCCGCTTATTTATATCTTCAGTCCAGCTTAGTTTCTGCAGCGCAACTTCAATGCAGGGATTTTTTTTCCTCTGTTCGGGACCTAACACCACTGCGACAATTAATTTGATCTAAATATTGTAGAATATCCGTGTCCTTAGTAGTTGCAGGGATGAAGATTAACCTATAGCAGCCCACGAAGCCACTTCCAGTTCCATCTTCTGAATTTCCGATAGTAGTTTCGGTCTGTTTCCGTTGCGTGGGTGTCAACCGATTGTTTGCTGACAAAAATAAATTGAGAACATCACAGAGCAATGGAGTCAAGTCTAAATCAACCATGCATTTGTCGCAACGTATAATGAAATTGTTCACAACTTTCTAGCCACATTTTTCCACGAAACTCGTAGATAGCTCCAATTTCCAATTAAATGTTCAAACTTTGTTAAAGAACATGGCATTCTATTTCAAGATAAACCTTTCAAGCCTTCCACCGACATTGATCACATCTTTTCAAAAAAAAAGACACAAACAAATTGGCCACAACTGCTACCAATTAAAAATGTTATCAAAATAAATTGGCCACATCTTCGAATGAAATTGATCTCAAAATTTAACGAAATTAACCACAACTTTCATTAATTGACCTCATTTGCCAAAATAAAATTGGGCCAACATTTGAACAAATATAACGCTGTCCAGACTGAGCATGTTGTCAAATAATTGCAACACAGAAACCACCATCAAGATAGCGCTATAACATGTTATAACTCTGTAGTCTGAATGTACTATATGTCTGCTACATACGTATAATGAAAGTGGTCATCATCATTAACGAAAAATTAGTGTACGTACTAACTAAAATTTTGACAAGTTTTGACATTTTTCAACCGAAATGAACATTTTTTTTTTTTTGTAAACTTAACATAATTTCTAAATAAAAGAAATTGGTATGAACCTTGAACATAACTGATCCCAACTCTTATCGATTTTTTTTATTTGAGTCGAAGTGAAATTATCCAAACCAGAAAATTATCTTTTTTAAATAAATTTAAATCATTTAATAAATTTTGAAATGTTAATTATTAAAATCTCTTGAAAAAATCCGCATTTTTTTTTTAAATCGCGAAGGAAAACGTTTTTAACCGCTTAATTGATAAGCAATCAAAATTTTCAGGTATTTAAGGGTCACTATTTTACAAATCCGGATGTTTTTATTTGATTTGTTAGAGAGTAGGGTTACCGGCGCCATTGGTGTAGTGGTAAGCGTGATTGCTTTCTCACCCCAATGGGTCTGGGTTCAATCCCAGCCGAGGTCGGTGGGATTTCTCTGTGGCATAAAAATCGATGTCCGTCGGTGATTGACACTAGATTGCGGAACAGAGACCAACATTAAATAAAGGAGAACAAGGAGAGAGTAGGGTGCTTCATTTTGAATTTCCCAAAATATGAACCTGTGCATAAAATGGTAAATATTGATTGATGATTTAGAGGTCACGCAAGGCCTTTGATCATAGTCATGACAACAACCACATACTATTTTTTATAGTCACTTTAACACTCTTAAGTCCGAAGAAATGACTGGTTTGACGGTGAATGCAAACTGTTAGTAGAGGAGATGAATGCAGCACGAGCGAGAATGCTGCAACACCGCACGAGATTGAATGTGGAGCGATACAGACAAGCGCGGAACAGACAAAACTCGGTTTTCCGAAGGAAGAAGCGTCAGCAGAAAGACCGAGATAGCGAGGCGATGAAAAATCTGAACCGCATAAACGACACACGGAAGATCTACGAGAAGCTGAATAATTCGCGCAAAGGCTACGTGCCACAAGCCTATATGTGCAAAGACTTGGACGGTAACCCTGACAACCAGAAATTTATTTACATACAGTATCGTACATTGCTACAGTTTAAGTCAAAATCACATAAAAGAATGGCATATCTCGCATTATGTTTAAGTTAAATCGTACAGAATAAAAATTTCTAACATATATGCGATGACTAATTTTTCGGTCGTACTGTATCACAAATTAAATTGGATTGCACCATAAGACTTTTCAAAATGAATTTGTTATTACAGATTAAATCGTATACGATGTTAAATCAACTCGTTTAAAATTAAATTAAAATATGCACTTATATGGCCTCGACTTTTGCACGTATAAGCCATTTATTTGCATTCTATACGAATTGTTTGTTTGTATATATGTTTGTATATCACGAAAACAACTTTGACTATACGTGCATTCTGGTTTTCTGGGAACCTTCTCACGAACGAGTGTGAGGTGATTGAGAGGTGGAAGCAGTACTATGACGAGCACCTCAACAGTGAAGCAGCAGAAAACGAAGGTGGCACGGCAACATACCTTGGAGCACGCGCAGAAGACGACAGGCTACCGGCCCCTGATCTTCAAGAAGTTGAGGAGGAGATCGGTCGGCAGATGAACAACAAAGCAACTGGTGTAGATCAACTACCAAGTGAGCTACTAAAATACGGTGGTGAAGCACTGGCTAGAGCGCTGCACTGGGTAATTGCCAAGATTTGGGAGGAGTGGATGGAAGGTGTCGTATGCCCAATCTACAAAAAGGGCGACAAGTTGGATTGCTGCAACTACCGCGCGATCACACTACTGAGCGCCGCTTACAAGGTACTCTCCCAAATTCTATGCCGCCGCCTGTCACCATTTTTTTTCTCTGTGCGGGACCTAACACTACTGCGACCAGTAAATTGATCTATTGTAGTATATCCCGTGTCCTTAGTTTAGTGCATGTCGTATTACTCCATCACTATTGAGAAATGATGAAATATTATTCGATTTTTTCACAGTTGCCACACTTGCATTTATCGCAAGGATCCGACTCTAATTGAAAGGTCCCGCAATTTATACCCTTCGGAGTGTTGAAACACCCTCCAAAGGCACGCCCCTTTGTCAGTCAAAATTGGATTCCTTAGCAACAAAATTAAGGTATGAAACCGATAATGACCATGCATCAGAACCCAAGTCTTAACCACTTCAAACTAGGAAACAACGAATAGAAAATTAGGAATCACATAGATGAAGACAACTAACTCATTTTTTTTTCCTTGTTTCAAGATCATCCTCGGTAGACAAAGCCGAGTCTTGTCACTATCAACAAGGCATAAAAAGTAACAATGACTAAGGTGTGTTCCTTGGATTACTGACAAATCCTGTTCCCCTAGTTTGAAGTAGTCAGGACTAGGAATCTTACATCCCGTTACGTACCACGAAAAGGTGATCTACCCACGTTACGGGCCTGTCACCATTTGCAAGAGAGTTCGTGGGGCAATACCAGGCGGGATTCATGGGTGCCCGCGCTACCACGGACCAAATTTTCGCAATTCGACAGGTTCTGCAGAAATGCCGCGAATACAACGTGCCCACACATCATTTGTTCATCGATTTCAAATCCGCATACGACACAATCGATCGAGATCAGCTATGGCAGATTATGCACGAGTACGGATTTCCGGATAAACTGACGCGATTGGTCAAGGCGACGATGGATCGAGTGATGTGCGTTGTTCGAGTATCGGGGACACTCTCAAGTCCCTTTGAATATTGCCATAGGCGATGGACTTTCGTGTCTGCTATTCAACATCGCGTTAGAAGGTGTGATCAGAAGAGCTGGGATAGACACGAGTGGCACGAT
Organism: Ochlerotatus camptorhynchus; assembly: GCF_037179485.1. Lineage (NCBI taxonomy): Eukaryota > Metazoa > Arthropoda > Insecta > Diptera > Culicidae > Ochlerotatus > Ochlerotatus camptorhynchus. The sequence continues at coordinate 60,956 of NW_027040721.1, forward strand.
CTCCATCCAGCTTCTTGGCTTCACCGATGACATTGAAATCATGGCACGGAACTTTGAAACGATGGCGCAAACGTACATCAGACTGAAGGCTGCAGCTAGGCAGATTGGACTTGCCATCAACGCATCAAAGCTAAACGCATTAAAAAAAAAAAAAAACGCATCAAAGACAAAATACATGAAAGGAAGAGGTTCTAGGGAAGACAATGTTAGCCTCCCACCCCGAGCTCAAATTGACGGTGACGAAATCGAGGTGGTCGATGAGTTCGTGTATTTGGGCTCACTGGTGACCGCCGAAAATGATACCAGCAGAGCAATTCAAAGACGCATTATGGCAGGGAATCGTGCCTACTTTGGATTCCGGAGGACGCTACAAGACGCTGATTAGACCGGTGGTCCTCTACGGCTACGAGACCTGGAATATGCTCGTGGAGGACCAACGCGCTCTTGGTGTTTTCGAACGGAAGGTGTTGCGTACCATCTACGGTGGAGTGCAGATGGATGAACCACGAATTGCACCAGCTGCTGGGAGAACCATCCATCGTCCACATTGCAAAAACTGGGCGACTACGGTGGGCTGGGCGCGTCGTAAGAATGACGCACGACGACCCAGTGAAAATGGTTCTAGAAAGCGACCCAACAGGAACAAGAAGAAGAGGCGCGCAGCGGGCAAAGTAGATCGACCAAGTAGAAGGCGACCTGCGGACCCTTCGCAGACTACGAGGCTGGCGAAGTGTGGCAATGGACCGAGTAGAGTGGAGACGATTTCTTCGGACAGCAGAGGACAACAAGACCTTAGCCTGATTGGTAAGGTAAGTAACACTCTTGGGTCATTCGTGACTTGTCCGGGGTGATATTTGAACTCGTGACTTTGGCGTGAGGGGTATAAATGTTAACCACTACGCCGGGGTCGCCCCCGAAACCACATACTATGTTTTTTCAACGTTTGGACAACTTCAACTACAAAGTTATATGTAAGTGGAAATCCCATAGTCCATTCTATATGCGCGAGTATTGATGGGCCGGAAGCGAGGATAACAATAACAAGCCATTATTTTTGGCTGGAGTGAAAGCGAGGATAACAAATTTTGCCCTTGAAAATGGTATTATGCAAGTGAGCGTGGTTTAAACGTCATAAAAGTCAATACTAATTCACCGAAATCTTTATACAAACTTCAAATCATCACTTTTTTTCAAAATGAAGCACTCTAATGAGGATGTTTGTTTTAATTAAATCGACAGTAGAGGGTTTAGGCGATTCATGTTAGTTTTTATGATAGGCATTCTAATTCAATCAAATTGATTATGAACCAAACACAATGCACGTATACCAACTTTTGTCTCAAGTGGCACCAAGTCATATGAGAGCTTCGTTTTCGAGTAGCTATTTAACTGCTTAGTATATTGTTTGGTTATCATACTATTACAATCTCACTCAATGCCCAAGAAAGTCAAGAAAATTTCCAACCCCTAACAAAATCGAACTGGGAATGGGCATCAAACCAACATGTTTTATGACCGATTGCTGTACACTATGTACGGGTAGGTTAATCGGGGGCCGCTAGGAAAATCTATATCATTCCAAAGAATCATGAATGCAGAAAATTGGCAAAACATATTTCAATTTACACCACATTCTTCTGCAATTGAATGAGCATAACATGCGTAAAAAGCCATTGAGTATGAAAACGAAATTGTTATTTAAATGTGAATGCCTCATGGTTTGGTTGGTCAGTCCAACTCACAACGCTCCCTTAATGGATGCGGTTTGTTGAGGTAGAAAGGAAAAATTGCATTTGTAAAATACATTTACTGGCGAACTTCTGTCAATCAAAACAGTACGAATGAGAACCATAACAAACTGAACAGGTTTTTTTTTTTCACTTACCGAGTGATTATTCGAACAAGCTTTATATAAAGCTCTCTAGCGCTACTAGAGGGTTTTAGCTTTATATGCCAAGAAAAGCTCATTCCCGGTGAAATGAAACAATTCTGCTTTTAGTATTTCCATATCATTTGGTAAAATTCAAGATGAATCAACCCTGGCAAAAAAAATGCATTCACCATCCTTAATACTGCATTACAAATTTTGTGGAAAATCATACCGTTCAGATTCAAACCGAAAAAAAAGATCCAATTCTGAACATTCTATCATAATTAAAGTACTTAAATATTGCAAAACTCACCTCAATGACTAGAACAATTTCTCGAAGTCTGAAATTAGAATATGACTATCCGGTGATACAAATAATGCAGTCTATCAATATTTTCCTCTCATTCCAGCTATTTCCACTGAATTTGAGGAGATTTACTTTTTTTAGATATTTCATCAGGTGATTCACAGCTGTACGTGTTAAACCAAAAGTAGCGATTTTTATGTTGTTGGTACCCTCCTAATGTCTTATCACGAGTGCATCGATTTCCACTTTCGTTTTGATTGAAAGCGCTATTGAAAGTGCCTTATTGATAGGGGAAGCAACACTAATATAACGCATAATAAATCCAAGCTGCGCGGTAAAGCCAATCGTGCTCAACTGGTGTGTGAAAAATCCAGCAGGTGGCACCTTGGGTGATGTACTTTTGAAGTGAGTTATTATTACTCTGCCAAGCCGATGGTAACGAGAGCAACAGATAAAGAAAAGTGATATCACAGGGGCCCTGCCAGCGTGCAATAAATAGGCAAGAGAAAATTTTATTTCAATCGTATTGCACAACCGATTGAACTAGGTACACCAGTGTTGTTGTTGTGTTTGCTTCAATTTAACTTTACAATAGCCGATCGACGCGTGATTGGAAGATTTTCCAAAAACATATATTGGCCCTGATAACTGCATCGTTTGTGGATCTTATTTGGAAACTAGGATATCAATCCAGATGTAGAAAATTTTTAAAATTAGGGGAAAACCAACTATACCATATTAATAATATAACCCACTCTTGCTACTTTCATATATTGCTAATTCAGAGAAAAATAGCATGCGTTTAAAACTGCTGTTGTTTAATAAACTGACGCATGATGCAATTTTTTCTTTGAACTTTCAATATCTCAAAGGCAACCCGAAAAATATCGACCAGCTTCCCTCACTCCACTTAGCGATTAATATTGTAAACAACATTCATTTAATTATAATCAAGGAGTAGAATTGATATGAAATTAATATTTGTACACGAAAATAAAATAGCTTGTCATTTTACTGTTGAAATTCAATAAAAAAAATAGCTTGTGATGGGAGGCTCTTCCCTTGAGCTTCTTTCTCCCGATGATATTAAGTCCAATCTGCTAATTGGCTTCGGCCCAGGTCTGTGGAGTCAGATCTAAATCGACCGACTCTGGCTCCACTGATTTCAAAATAACTTACCCTGCAGTAGGCAGAGTGGCAAGTACTTTCGATGATTACCCGTAGTTGCGATAGTGAAGATGTATACCCATATTATTGTTTATGTCCTGGCGTGTTTGCCATACAGAAACATTTTTATTTGATTTTCTGTGGGGTTTGGGTTTCGGGTGTGGACGGGCATATGGGTGATAATATTGAGTTTACGTTAGGATAAAGTTGAAACATTGAGAAATGTATCGCTTCAGTTTGACAAGTACTTCACTTCGCAACCGATGCACCATTCTGATGGCCCACATTATGACGATGATGATGGTCCCACCTCTCACCCCTTCAAAGGTTTGAGCGATATAAGTGTGGAAAATCTCAGACGTCCACCTCTTAGTTCACCATTTTGTCCACCTAAAATATTCATAAGTATTACAAGCGATCAAGAGTTAATGAACAATCAACAAAGCATCCTATTAAATATACTAGCAAGCCCGCAATCTGATGCTATCATAATTTTCAGCAATGTCAGGAATGCTCACGAACCCCCGACATTTGCCAGAAAACTTACTACTAATTCAAAGCATCCTCCAAATATTTATGCTTCAAAATTTTCTTTTTTTTTTTTATCAAATTTTAAATTCAGTCCTCTATGTCGGTAATACGTAAAGGCTAGGTTCTAGGAAAAAAGATCCACTTTTTGCCATTTTGGACCACAGTGCATTGGTGAGATTTGTTTTTTGATATTTTTCCAACGCTGATTCGATGTATCTCGTACCAGTGGTAAGCTCTAACCGGTGTTATCCTCGGATTAAATCCCGACCAAGAATGTCCGGCTGCTATGATATTGACATCAGACAACACGACTCTAAGCAAACATTTTGCAGATCATCCAAAACGGGGGTTTTCCGCCTATTATTGATATTGTTATTAGATCGTAGTGTGGTGTCCTCTCTAAGTAAATGAGTGTAGCTGACCTTCCTTAGCTCAAAGCTAGCCACATCACATGGTACATGACGCGATTGTGTCTGTCTCATAGCGGTCGTATGATAAAACGGTAGGGATTCCACTGTTCTTGAAATTCTTAATGTAATTCCCCACATTGATAAATTGTGCACACGATACCCATTTGGCATGAAATATCAATCCACCTCTCGAGAAATTGCACATACCTATGCTTTATGTGGTTAAGAAAGAATTAGTCATGTGTTAGTTAGAATAGTCCTCAGTTAAGTAAATGTTTCAAGATTAAATTTTCAAATTCTTCGAATATTTCAATAAAGACGGGAATATTTCCTTCTTTTAATTTATATGAAAACATATTCTCCTTTGAATATTTTATTAAAGGGAAGGGAATACTATATTAAGTTCTTTAATATTTTAATAAAGATGCAAAAATATACAAAATACTTTGGCAAAGGAGGGAGTATTTCCTTCTTTGAATATTTTAATAAAAAATAATTACTCGTAATAAACGATGGATGGCTCATTCTAACAAAAGAAATTCCAGGAAATATGTTTATTAATTTATTTGATAAGGCTCAACCGAATTAACTTTACAGAGCCGAGGATTTTTGTTGACTATACAATACATCTTAAAACTATAGTCAAAAGGTACAACACAATAAACATTTTATCTTCCGCTATCCAATAAGCCTCCTCCACCAAAACGGTAGCCGCTTCCAGTGGTTTCATTGTATGGCATATTCACCAACGGGGAGCAGTGCGCTTCCATTGCAGTAATGGACGCAAAACGTGGTCAGCACACACACATTCATCACGAAACGATTGCTTTCCAAAGTCGACGAAGCATCGACTGAAAGAACTGCTGATGAAGAACAATGAGGATGACCACACAATAGCTGCTGCCGAGTAAACAGACGATCGCGTGACACACATTGAGAGTGGTTTGCTTCTGTCGACAGCCGAGTTAACACTCAATTCCAGGAAATATAACAGCCCGAGAAATATCACTTCGGAAAACGGCATTCCGGGAAATGTGAAACCACCGTGATACTGTTACAGTTTAAAAAAATAGAGATGTATTAATATACTATTTGAAACCAATTATAGGTAAAATATACTGTTATTAATGCTCTGTACTAAAATAAAGATTTTTCATGTCATTACACCAAACGACCATTATGCCAAAAGACTGTTATGCAAATCGACTATTATGCCAAACGACTGTATGACAACAGTTGTGTTTAACACAACTTATTTTAGTTGAATTTCGACTATATGAATCAATATGTTAGTGTTAATTGTTTGCCGGTTCAAATCATACTATCCAACAAACAATTGAGAGCACTTATAAAACGCCTAGCGACGCCGGTGGTGTAGTGGTAAGCGTGATTTCCTCTCACCCCAGCAGGCCTGGGTTTAATCCCAGTCGGCGGCGCCGGGATGTTCAGAGCCATAACATTTCTGATCACGCCTTTCTTCGCAAGGGAAGTAAAGCCGTTGGTCCCCGGTTCATGAGTTGATGGGTCGATAGATACCAAAGTAACCAAAAGTTCTGATAAAAGGCTATTTGTGGCTTAAGCAGTTTGGATGAAGGTGGTCTATAGAATTCTAAGCAGCCTCATTTTTAAGTCGTTATAAGAACTTGAAAGTTCCGGTACCATAATTGAAGAGCATTCTAAGCAGCTTCTGGCGGAACTTGAACGGAACTTTTAGAAAATAAACTAAAAAGGGTTTTTGTCCTCTACACCAAAATTCTATATTAAGTTCGCACTTTTATGAAAGTTATTTCTAAAGACAGGTATTAATGTGTATTGATTTATCAGCATTAGTAGTAAAATTGGAGCTGTTTGAATCCAGTCCTTCTGCGTGAGAGCCCCAGCACGAACCACTACGTCATCTGAGATATATTAAAATGAGCTGTTGTCCCGCCTACTGTTGGAGTTTTCAGTGCCAGCTGACTGACTTGAATACGAAACACAACACCTTGATGAATTTTAAATTGGTGTTTGCCGGCATCGTATTCCAACACACTTGTGGAGCAGTGGTTAGCAATCGTAGATCGAATGCTTGAATACACGGGTTCGAATCCAGGAAATTACCCTTTAATTTTTTATGTTTGGATAGAATGTTCATGCACTACATAAATATAAGAATTATGATTTATGCGGGTCACTGATCATTTCATATTTACGTAGATTAAATTTTTTTACTAAAAAAGACTTGTGCGGATTGCTTCATGTGGCTTGAAAGTTCTGTCGGAACTTTATTTAAAATTTACAGAACTTGAAAGTTCTGTCCGAACTTTATTCGAACTTTATGGAATTTGAAAGTTCTGGCTGAACTTTATTTGAACTTTATGTAACTTGAAAGTTCTGTCGGAACTTTATTTGAACTTTATGAAACTTGGAAGTGATATTAATCGTTGAATGCGGAACTTTTGTTTACTTGGGTAGGGTCCAAGTGTGAGAGCTGCCTCCCTTGTGTCGGTAGCATTGTTGCTCAGCACGGAATACAAGATCTACGGAAAACAAATCAAGGGAAAAAACTAAAACGCCTGAGTTGATCAAACGTTGAATAATAGCTTCCAGAGTTGCCATTTAATTATTAGATTTAAAATCTACATGGAGCGCTTTTGAATGATTGTTTGCGTTTGGTTTAACTGTATGCTTCATAAGACTTACGATACCTTTTATAGCACCTCAGTTAAAACGGTTGACAAGAGCTGTATAGAACGTAGAATAAAAGCATTATACTCCAAAAAGACTTCACTATGTATTGAGTTTAATACGAACATGAAAAACAGTTTGAATATCTGTACAGTGTTTGTTCAAGTACACTAAAAGTTGCTGTCAAGCAGGTTGTACTGATTCTTATACAAGTTATCTAAGCAACTCTTATTGGATAATTCTAGCTTAATAAACATGTTATACGGTAATAAACATGTTATACGGGTTTCCAACAAACATTTGAAATGACTAAGTTGATCAAATGTTAAATAATAGCTTCTAAAATTGAACAAGCATGTAGTTGTATTGCCTTTTGGTTAAAAGCTTTCAAAATTGCATGGAGCACTTTTGAATGGTTGTTTGCATTTGGTTAGAGTCGCTTTTTACGCGGGGGATACGTGCCGCGTAAAAAAACCGCGTTAAAAAAAACTACCGAGATTTTGATTTTTCACATGCTTAAATATTTTTTATAAATCGGATTTTTATGCCATTCGTAATTATAGCATGCTATGGTCCAAATAGACATATTTAAAAAAAATCTATATTTACACCAAAAATTGTGATGTTTTAAAAGTATGCCATTCGATTACCTATAGCTTGAAACGGATAATGTGATTGGAATCAAGTCGATAAGTTGTATCGTTGTCGAGAAATCGTTAAAAACGTACCGCGTAAATTGCGACTCAGCGTCACTAGCCGTGTAAAAAAAAACCGTGTAAAAAAAAACCGCGTAAAAAAACGTGTAAAAAAAGACTTCAGTGTATATGCTTCATAAGACCCACGATAACTTTTATAGCACCTCACTTAAATCGATTGACAAGAGCTTAATATAATATATTATTGTAACTATATCAACATGTCTATGCTTCCAGATTTCACTCATCTCGTCTTGGGGAAGGTGTTCCCAAGGTCTGCCCGCAGAGTATAACAATCGCCTGTAAGTTATTTTAATTACTACTACGAACGCCCAAGCTAAAAGAAGCTAAATTACTGATCTTAATTTGATTGGAAGCGGTTTTCTACTGTAGCGGGCCTCGTGATTATTATTATCTTTTCACTTTACTTCACCCATTTATCCAACGAAACGATGCTGATCTTCAACATTTAACCTTGATTTGGCTAAGCCGGATTTCTGCAGACAACCACGGTAACCTGTGCGACCGACCGCGCATCTGACTGATGTCTCGCCGGTGATATCTGAAGGAAAGTAGTTGCCGTGGCCCACTGACCTTACTTGATTCTGCCATTATTATTTTTGCTCCTAATAATCACAAAAAAGATTTATACAACTGACCATACCAAGTGCAAGGATGATCATTGAATTTCACTGAAGTTTTAAAATTAGATAAATATGCAAATATCTGATGGCATTCTGAAGCTATTGAATGATTGCAAAGCTAGATTCAAATTAAGTTTGATACTTCCATCAGTAATCCGTATAAAACAATACAACCTTTGAAGTTATTGACCTACCTAAGACCTGAGAGTGAGTATGTTACTAAATACAACGATTGTTGTAAAAGTAGGTAGGTTTTTTTAAAAGATTTATTGAAGTTCATCCAATGACCCAATTGGAAAAAAAAGATTAGATTACATTTCTTTATTAAAGAGACTTTCAGCCGTGGGCTGGTCGTCTCTGAGAACCCCAGAATGAGGGTGAAAGAAAGAATTCAAAACATCAAATGAAAAAAAAACCAAATTTAGAAGACGGTAATCAATACAACCGATCAGTTTTATTATATTCATATATGTTTTAAGGAAGTTCAATATTTAAAGGTATATTTTTTTTTTTGTGTACCAGTAAGTCTAGTTTCCTCGTAACATCGGAAAATTACTCAAAAATAACCCTCATACTACGCATAAAAGCATAACAGCCCCACATTTTTTTTTTCGTTTCATGTTCAAATGGGACTGTTATGCGTTTATAGGCAGCGGACATTTCGTCAATTTGTACTGACACTTTCTCGTATATGCACGACTGTGGGACGCGTAACTTTCATTTGCATCGAACCTCTTGAAATGATGTGTCCAATCTTCTTCCATCGAACCGAACTCTTTTGTAGTTTGACCGTACACTTTAGTTCCACCTGAGGGTGATATCGGAGGAGAACAATGCTACCGGACCAATTGTCCTGACTGAGTCAGTTATACTCCGAACGGTAGTGATCATTTGAGCATCGAAATCATCAAACACGGCTAGGCGCGTAACGTTGAAAGAAAGAAACATGCATAATTGCTCAATTTGGTACAGCAACGGACACTTGAATAATTGCTGCGATTTACATCTCTAATTTAGTGATTGATCTAACACATGTACGTCAAATGACGAGAAAAGTGCAGAGGGAACTATTTAGGTTACTTGGCGCGAACGATATTGGCAGGTAAAGCGCGCACTCGCACGCGGAAATAGAGGTGGATTTTAGCTCGACTCACTCCCGGCCAGTAGCAATCGTGCATGGTGATCGTAGCTTCTGCCTAGTTAATTAGCAAATACGAAGTGAAAAGTGCCAGAGATCTCAAACAACATCTTATTTTAGTAAATCATGGGAATTGGAGATATTTTGATCGTTTGCACTTTCGCTAATAACGATTTTGGAGTAGTAGGTAGTGTGTGCAAATTTGTATGTTTTCAAGCGGTCCAAATTAACACTTTGCGCTACAATTGATCCGACAACATCGTTGTTGCCGCAGTGCATGATTTTTCTCGACCTCTTTGGTGGAAATACAAACGTATTTGTCTGTGGTATTGGTTTAACACGTGGACATGCTTTCACGAAAGTATGCATATAGCGGCCCCGGTGGTGTAGTGGTAAGCGTGATTACCTGTCACCCCAGCTGGCCTGGGTTCAATCCCAGTCGGCGCCACCGGGATGTTCTGAGGCATAACATTTCTGATCACGTCTTTCTTCGGAAGGGAAGTAAAGCTGTTGGTCCCCGGTTCATGATTTTGGAGGGTCGATAGTGGTAGGGTCCAGGTGAGGAAGCTGCCTCCCTGGCGTCTGTAGCATTGCACAGTGGTCCAGAATGCAGATTTAGGTGGAATGATATGTTTTGAGGCTTAAATTGAAACTTTAGACTAAAAGTCTCTTCTACAAAGTTGTTCCAATGAATTCTAGGGTGGTTATTATTATCATTAAAATCAAAGATCTAACTTTTTTGTTTGATAAAATTAAGGTATACAATCTTGGGCAAAGTTATAGCTGAGCTAATTTTAAGCAACTTTGTTGAAAACAACTTTTTTGTATCTCTTAAATTGGCCGATTTAGAGCTATTTTCTTGAATTGAGTTAGGGTGGCGCTAAAAAAAAACAGTTATTTTGCTCTAGTTTTCTGATTTCAAATTTCTCAGCAAAGGTATTTTCTAATAACTTTTAGATCTTTAGAAGGCGCAAATTTTTGCTGCAGAAAGTTTGTCAATATCTTTCGCTGATCAAGAGTTATTGACGTTTTTGTACTAAAAATATGCACTTTTCAAATGTTAATATCTCTAGTAGGGGCAAACAAAAAAAACCCGAATTTATCCACCTATGGTGTGATCAGACCCTTCTTACTTATTCAAGTTTATTTATTTTATTGTCATTATCAGTGACCAAGCCCCCCACCCCCGTGTCATCCAGTGACGCTACGCCACTGCCTGGGGGTACCCGGAATATATCCGGGGGTAGTCTATTTGGTGAGGCTACCAATCACCTTATCATCGTATTTTAATGTGATTTAATGGGTTTTAATTCAATTCATATTCAAGCAACTTCCACGGGGTACCCGGAACATGTCCAAGTGTGTCCAATGTGGTCACTTAACACGACTTGCATTGATCTTATTTTTGAATTCTGAAGTAATTTGATGTGTCGCATGATGGTTTTAATACGTTTTCCGTTAAATCCAGCGTGAAGGCCCATATTCACCGGATCTTATTCCGGCCATATCTCCAGAACCGGTTCACCGATTCCAAAACCGTTCAATAGCGTGAAATTAGGACCCCAAGATCTATCATTTGGTGCCGAGTTTGTCCAAATCGGTTGAGCGGTTGCTGAGAAACGTGAGCGCATTCATTTCGTTACAAACACACACACACACACACACATACACACATACACACATACACACATACACACATACACACATACACACGTACACACACACACAGACATGTTCCAATCTCGTCGAGCTGAGTCGAATGGTATATGATGGTTTTGATACGTTTTCCGTTAAATCCAGCGTGAAGGTCCATATTCACCGGATCTTATTCCGGCCATATCCCCGGAACCGGTTCACCGATTCCAAAACCGTTCAATAGCGTTCAATGGGACCCCAAGACCTATCATTTGGCGCCGAGTTTGTCCAAATCGGTTGAGCGGTTGCTGAGAAACGTGAGCGCATTCATTTTGTTACATACACACACACATACACACATACACACATACACACATACACACAGACATGTTCCGATCTCGTCGAGCTGAGTCGAATGGTATATGACACTCGGCCCTCCGGGCCTCGGATCGATAGTCGGTTTTTCAAGTGATATCTATACCCTTCTTTGTATGAAGGATAAAAAAGTTTTTATACGGCATTTGAAAGAACGTATGTTATTCTAAATAATATGAAAAAATTGTAGGTAGGGGAATTTACGTATTCTCGTCAATCTAAGCAGCGTCCGAACTTCTATTAGCGATTTCTCAGCGTCACACACATACATGACAGGTTTGTTTGTTGACATTTATCTGCTGCTTGCTTTTCTACCAATTCCAATCGACAGAATTGATCAAAACGGGTTGAACATGTTTTTACAACGCTCCAAACTTCTCAGGTGAGAGTGACTATGATCGGCAGTCTCTTTTTCTTCGGCACCCTTTCCATTTGAACTGCGTGTTAACCAGCTGTTCTATTATCGGCAACTCGAAATCAGCCGTATTTTGTAGTATGTATATTTCATTTAAAGAAAAATATGGTGTAACAGAAATTCACAGTCGTAAAAATGTAATCAGATTGAAGCTGAAAAGGTAAGGAATCGGCTTAATACATTCAGCGAAGAGTTTGGATGGGAAAATACAGTGAAATAAACGTTTCAATTTCGGTTGCCGAAAACAGTCAATGGGTGCCGAAGCCATAATTTACCCTATGTAATTTTTTAAACTCGTATAAAATCAATTTGAATTTATTCATTTTTTTTTACTATATTATCTTTTTTATTAGAAGAGATACAGACAACAAATGTCGCTATAAAAAATTCGTCTTAAAGAGTTTTAAAAGTTTCTAAAGGATGACTTTCATGACTTTGTGTTGTGACTCATATTTCTTGGCAACCACAGCACCGAATTGAACGCAACAACCGTCAAATGAAAGGCGCTACGGTGAAGTGGACAGGGACTGAGAACAAACCCATCATATCAAATCCCATGCGAATTTAAAAAACAAAAAATGAAGATCAATGCAAATCAAATCGAGTGCCTACCCGGAAAGCGACACCGGCATAGTGGTTGGAATCCATACCTCTCACGGCAAAGTTACGAGTTCAAATCTCACCCCCGGATAAGTCACGAATGGCCCAAGAGCGTGTTAAAGTGATTATAATAAAAAGAGAGCCTACCCGTACAGAGAGTAAAAACAAAATGTAAACATAATTTGATATTATGATATAATCGATCATAATAACAAAGTTTGACAACCGTATGGTCAAATTAACAGTAATCATAACAAAAATAAGATCTAAATGGTATATGTAGATTATCAAAGCGCGTAAGAGATGAACTAGCCTATGGCTAAAAATCTCTATAATAAAGAAAAAAAAAAAAAAAGATTATCAAAGTGATAACAAATCAATGTAGGCATTTTGATGTTGGCATTTTCGTAAATATTTATCAAAATAAGTCATCAATATGTTATTGTTAATATGGCAAAGAAAAACCATTTTTTTGTCACTTCAATATTTCAATTATAACATTATTCTCGTTTTCATTCAAACTGTATTTTCCATACAAAAATAAGCTTTTTTTTAATGTAAAATACGGTTCGAACGAAAACAAGAATATGGGTGTAGGGGAAATGACGGCTTCAGCATGACAGACTATTTTCGGCAACCCAAATTGAAACGCTAATGTCACTGGATTTTCTTACGAAAACGCTTCGCTGAATGCATTCCAACGATTCTTTAGGCTTTCAGCTTCAATTTGATTATATTTTTACCACTGAAAAAAAGCAATCTAGCTGGGTTTTTTATGAAATTAAGCACACGCACTACAAAATGCTGCTGATTTCGAGTTGCCGATGAAAGCACAGCTGTTTAACACGCAGCTCAAATAGAAAGGTTGCCGAATAAAAAGATGTTGTCCACAATAGTCGCTCTCACTAGAGAAGATTGGAGCTCTGTAAAAGCGTTTCAAAACAGTTTTTGACAATTCTTTCGACTGGAATTGTTATAGAGCAGCTGGCAGCAAAAGATTGTAAACAAACCAATAATGCATATGTCTGCGTTTCTTAGAGAAAAAGACTATAGAAAGTTTATCGCTGCTTAGGTTGCCGAGAATACGTAAATTCCCCTATATCAATATGTTGATATTTAATTTAATAATCAACTGAGAGTTGAAAAATCTATTTTATTTCTATGTGATGTAAAAAAAAAGCTTTAAGCCTTTATAATTGAGGGAGTTAGAAGAAAGGGGGGCAAATGACAAACCTTTAAAAACAAGAAAATGACACTTTTCGATGCTTCGAGCACACACCTTGCACATTATGGTCTTGAGGACTTATAATAGTACTTGTTTATGTGTGTACCTTGCACTTCTTTCCTTGTGAACCCCTTAATAATTAATATTGAACTTTAATTCTCTATTCTATTTCTAGAGTACTAGTACTCAGGAGTTCGTTCTTAGCTGTCGACACAGCCAGCTGTGTGTGTGTTTTTCGATAACAACTCATTGTTGCAGTGCTTGCTCATTGTTTGAAGTTCGTTCGCTTTTGCCGGTGCCCCGTTGCACAGTGGGCAAAAAATGACAAAACCGCGACTTAATTGAATATCTCGGCTGCCAAACGGTTTCAGTCAACATGTTGTACATATTCTCAAAGGAAAAACTCTCTTGAATCGGTTGGTGGTGGTCTTATTGGCCGGAGACTTTTGTGTACCGAGATAGAGGGCCGGGATCAACCCGAGTTCCCGGTAATGTAGGAAATGCCACTATCTATCGACATAATTTTAGACTTAACTTAACGTATATTACTGGAAATTGATAGTACTAAGTATATCTGATGTAAAGACACCATATACGCCCTCAAGAAAACTCTACTGGCCTAAAGGAGGATCCGGAACGACCGATAAAGTGGCCACATTATAAAAAATGTCCTAGAACCTTGCGATTTTTTCTATGTTGTTCAGAATCAAGAGATCAAAGCGTTTTTAATTTGGAATACATATTTTGGAATATGCTGGCCATATCCTGGTTCTCCGGATAATCTAGATTGACCGATAAAGTGGCCACATTATAAAAATTGTGCTAGAACCTTACGATTTTTTCTATGTTGTTCAGAATCAAGAGATCGAAGCATATTTAATAAGGAAACTATATTTTGGGGTGTAGTGGCCATATTCTGTTTCTCCGGATAATTGACCTTTATCGGTGGCCACATTATACAAATTGTTCTAGAACCTTTCGATTTTTTCTATGTTTGTTCAGAATAATGAGATCAAAGCGAATTTAATAAAGAATTTAAATTTTGGGGTAAAGTGGCTATATCTTCCGGAAAATCTGGATTGACCGTAGAAGTTGTCATAACGTAAACAATCCTGCAAAACTACGATCTTTTTTCTTAAAAATCTTGTCTTTACACCATATATACTTAGTACTATCAATTTACAGTAATATACGTTAAGTTAAGTCTAAAATTATGTCGATAGATAGTGGCATTTCCTACATTACCGGGAACTCGGGTTGATCCCAGCCCTCTATCTCGGTGCACAAAAGTCTCCGGCCAATGAGATCACCACCAATCGATTTAGGAGAGTTTTTCCTTTGAGAATATGTATAACATGTTGACTGAAACCGTTTGGCAGCCGAGATATTCAATTTAGTCGCGGTTTTGTCATTTTTTGCCCACTGTGCGTTGGAAGAAAACAACTAGTGGAGGTGTCGGTGGATATTAAGCTGATGAGCAGCTCAAAGTGCTCAATGGAAGAAATTGTGAATTTTGTGATATCGCAGGACGGGCATCCCACTCCGATGATCACTACATATCGCATAGCGGAGGAAAAATTTATGTTCATAAAGTTTAAATCAAAAGAAGTGGTGCTGCGAGACCAACTAACTTTTCATTATGGCGATGTGAACTCAGTCGAGGTACGGATGTCGCCTTCTGGGGGCACCGTTCAATACGTGATAGTGTACGACCTCCCACTAAAAGACCCAGATGGCGATCTAGCATTGGTACTAGGGAAATACGGTGATGTGAAGCGAATTGCACGGAGAAATTACCTGCCGCCTTGGGCCTCGATATGCTTACAGATGTGCGGGGTCTATATATGGATGTACAACGAACTACGAACGGAAGAAAAAAAACGACAACGGAATGAAGAAGAGAGCAGTACCCGTACGTATTGGAGGTGAATCGCCAAACGAGAAGCGGTGTAGGTCTTGAAATCAGAGGTGGTGGTGATAGATGTGACGTCCTCGGAGAGTAAGAGAAACAATGTCCCTTATTGATGATTTATTGTAATTATAAAGTTATTTAATGGTGTTCGGTTCCGTGGAATCCTTTTGGACAACTGAGCCTAACAAATAATCTAAATTAATAACAATTACTATTGTGTTACCTGACCTATAACGAATATACGTTGTGTCCTCAAAAGTCGGATACAACGTATACTTCGACTAATTTATCATAGAATTTGAAATGCAATATTAGACGAGTTCATCTTCCCCCGGATATTACGTAAATTAAGCCTGCCCCTCAATTTGGCCTATCAAGGAAATAATGCATTTTCAGCAATTATTCACAATTTTTAATAAAGTGAATCACTTAGGTAGAGACGAATCCATATATTTTCTGCTCTTTTCGATTTAAAAACGGATTCGTGTGGAATTTCTAGTCAAACGAACAAAATTTTGTTTACCTAAAGAGATTTGGAATTTTTTGTATAGACCCTCGATAATACTCCATTTACCTGGGAAGTTCTCACGTAAACATTCTATTGTTCCGAATCACAATGGCTTAACTGCGATGATCGATTCCCTTTATCGATTTTCTTTTCGTATAGCCACAATTTTCCGAAATTATTACAATACAGTGTAGTGAAAGGTTGTATTAGCCTGCAAATGCAACATCAAACGCACCGAGAAATGTTAATCCAGCCAAGTTATTAACAAAAAAGAAAATCGAATAATGTGAATGAGGTGAAGATGGTGCATTCGATGGGAGGATTCATGCTACGACACTTCATATCAAATAAAGTGGATGTTCTGCGTGGGATCGGCGAAGTTGCAGCAGACGAAAGCAAAAATTTGTTACTGGAGAGAGGAGGATATGTCGAATCAGTGCTTGCAGGGATGTAATGGTTGCCAGAAGACGATGTTTTCACCTATTTCTTCGTCATGAGCAAGGAATCAAAAATATCTCCAAATGACAAAATGACAAGCGATCAACGAACCGAATAATAACGCTATGTCAGAAGTGGAAAGCAATAATGATATAATCTTCTTCCTTCTTTTTCATGACAAGCAGCCCGTGCGACACTACTGACTCGGGGCAGTAGAAGGAAACGAGCAAATTGTTGGCTAGCTGCTTCACGAAGGAAAGCCGAAGATGATACACGTGTGTTAATGGGAATTTTTATGTTATGTGTTTTCTCGATTCAAATCAAGCTATGTCCTTATCCGTGCATATTGCAACAAAACGGGCAAGCAATATATCATTATCCTTCTACCACTCGGATCGAGCTATGTTACAGAGCGAGTTTGTCATGGTAGTCGTAGTAACCGTTTTGTCTGTATCGTTGGTTGCTTTATGTGTTTGGATTCGCTGGTCATGAGAGATGATCTTCAGCCAATCTTGGAAGACAGACATGTCTCTACGAAGTGCGAAGTAGTTAAAGTGGTGATGACCTTGTTCGATCCACTAGGACTTATTTCGTTTTTCCTCGTTCATGACAAAATCCTGATTCAGGAAATTTGGGCCAGCGGTACAGATTCGGTCGTTACCATTCCCAAAGACCTGTACGAACGCTGGCGTATCTGGACGAGCCTTTTTCCGATGCTGGATCTGCTTCGTAGAGAATCGATCATCGCAGTTAGGCCCTTATGATTCTGAACGCTTGAATTTTAAGTATATTAGTTGTTTATCGTGCCAAATTGTTAATGAAGTGCTACACGGTGTTTCGTGTAAACCCATTTATGGGTAAAAAATACCCATTTTCAAACCATGTATGCAGCTGTCAAAAAATGGGGGAATTTGGAAATCATAAAATGGGTATAAATGGTAGTAGCACAGCAAACAAGGAGTAGCAATTTCAAATTTGTATGTTTTGTGGAAGCTGACATTTGTGCCTTTAAAGTGTCACGCTAAGGCTTCCTTAGAGTATCACCTTAAAGAATCAGTTCACCATAGCATAATGGGTATATTTTTTACCCACTAATGGGTGAAAAACACTTGGAAATTTTATCGTCTCATTCCGTCACCGACCATTGGGAATGCAAACAGTTACTGTCCACATTTTTTTTTAGCAAAAATGGACGATCTCCGGAAAAGTTTAGATTCCGAAACATTGGAGAGACTTAAGGCCGGTGCACAATAGATACGTTTTCGGGTTTTTTGATAGTTAGCCCATGCATGCGCCGGCCTTTACGGATAAGTTTATACAGTTTTATCAAATATGGTATTATAATATCCCGTGTAATAATTTTTTTCGCAACACCTGCATTTATTTTCAAAGTAAATATTAGAAAGTTTTTCTTTTTTTTTAAACGAGGACAAATAACCCAGCACCAGCATCCTCCATTTGAATAAATGGGTATTTTACGAAAAACACAATTTAAGAATATGGGTAAAAAACACCCATTTATTGACAGATCCCCCATTTACCCATTAATGAGTAAACCATAGATTACCCATTAAATGAGGAAGGGCACTTTTAGCGAAAATGGGTGGTTTTATACCCATTAATGGGTTTTCGTGAAACAGCGTGTACACTCAGAGATAAATTAAATCAAAAAAGCTTAAAAAGTATGCAGGTTCCCGCTTCACCTTATTGAGTCCAAGCCATGATTACTTCGGCAGTAGTCATACATGATTAAATTTGAATTAATCTTTCCAGCATTAAATTTAATTCTTTTTGAATATTAATAGGGGAAATGACGGCTTCGGCAAGACAGACTATTTTCGGCAACCCAAATTGAAACACTATTTTCACTGGATTTTCTTTCGAAAACACTTCGCTGAATACATGCAAACGATTCTTTATGCTTTCAGCTTCAATTTGACTATATTTTTACCACTGAGAAAAAGCAATCTAGCAGGGTTTTCTTGAAATGAAACACACGCACTACAAATTTTAGCTGATTTCGAGTTGCCGATAATAGAACAGCAGATTTACATGCAGTTCAAATGGAACGGTTGCCGAAGAAAAACTGGTTGCCGACAATACTCGCTCTCACTAGAGAAGATTGGAGCTTTGTAAAAGCGTTTCAAAACAGTTTTTGACAATTCTTTCGACTGAAATTGTTAGAGCAGCTGGCAGCAAAAGATTGTAAACAAACCAATACTGCATATGTGTGCGTTCCATAGAGAAAAAGGCTATAGAAAGAAGGTCGCTGCTTAGGTTGCCGAGAATACGTAAATTCCCCTAAATAATCAAAAAAGATTAAAATTCAATCAAAAATTATTAAAATAGATTCAAAAATGATTAAAATTTATTCAAAAAAAGATAATTTTCAATCTAATCAACCATGATTAAACTGGGTTTAATTCGGATGATTATTTTTTAGAAAGAGAGTACCGTAAAACGGGGTAACATTGATAGTTTTTTAAAGTATATTCTAAATATTTTTTACAGCAATGAATGTTTTTCAAATTTTTTATTTTTAAAACAAGTACTGACGATCCAATACTTAATTCGTTAGTAATATGTTTAACGGAAATTAAAGCATTTGCACTATTTTATTAGTTTTGTGACCGAACTTCAATATTTTGATTTGGGGTTAGTTTGATAGTGCTCGATGAATGTAGAAAAATATGGTTGAAACTCAAACAATTTAGTTCTTTAAATATGGAACTTTGAATGAGTATATAATCAAAAAAAAACTTCATAAGCAATAAGAATACAACATTGAATTTGTGATGGCTGTATCGGAAATACATTTCATAAGTGATGGTTTGAGTGCTTTTTCAAACAGGTGAAAAACACGAAATTTGTTTTTTAATATGTTTTTAAAATATGTAGTACATACTATATAAAAACTATATACGATATCAACGGAAATGCCCTAAGCTACAATATGGAAGCAATGTTACTAATTTAGAAAAAGCACAACGAGTAAATTAAATCTTTATATTATACTATCAAAGTTACCCGCATTATCAAAGATACCCCGTTTTACGGTGTTAATTTTTAATCATTCGATATTTCAAATTGATTAAATTTCAAGAAAAATGGGAATAGCTTAATTTATTAGTGTAAAATATCAGTTGCAGGTCTTTTATTTGTTGCCATCAATTGAGTTTTTAAGCATATGATTAACAACTCGATTGATTGCTGCTTATCATAGGGTTGCACTGATCGGTTTTGATTTTGGAAAATTTTCAAGTGACTATGCCGGAAGGATTAGGCTATGGTGACACCAGGCTATCGAAATCAGCTCACCTAATCTTCTTGAAAATTTTGGTGGATTATTATCAGTCAGTATCAGCGTCTTTGTAAATATAGTTTTACTTATCAGTGCCTTTGTCAATCAGTGTTTTTTTTTCAATGAAGTGTATGGTTTGTGTGTTTTCGCAAGTGTATGTTAACGTTAAGATAAGTAATTAAAATTTCAAAGTCTTGATTACTAAGATTCACCTTGAATTAAATTAAACCAAAACGCGAACCAAACATATTTTGAATTAAAAAATAGGAATATCATATCGCAAATATGCTGCCAACATCAATATTGACAAGAAAAATGATAAGGCGTCATCTAACGTAATCATTTTCCAGGATGCTTTCTCGTACTGGCTGCGCTTATATTAGATTAGATTAGATTACATAAGATTAGATAAGATATCGAGTTCATACTTTGATATTATTTTGATGTTACTTAAAATCTTGATTGAAAACATAATTTGATATTTATGTTTCTAAAATCTTTGTTTTAAATCGAAATAATCGAAATAGGGTGTTTCTCCCTGGGCATTGGCAAAAGCTTGAGGTAGCTTGAAAACTACCAGGTACCAGGGCTTATCTGGATCTTTACCCAAACGGGAAAGATGCACACCAGTGTTGCCAGGGGTGACGTGGACCAAAAGTGCATTTGAGCCCTCTCGTAGTAGCATATTAAATTTTAATTCGTAAACAATCACGTTTTTATATGTTAATTTTGTATTGTTGTAATGCTCATTACACATTTATTTACATTTGCATATTTTCAGTAATGCTATTAAAATTAATATTAGATAATCGTCCCTTTCAATTCTTTTTTAATTAAATATGCGTTCTTATTATGGGTCTGCAATCATTTGGAAAGCATCACCACACTTGTTTGGGGTTTTTTTTTGTTATACGATTGGTGTTTTTAGAACAACAAAAGAAACAACAAAAATAAGTTTACTTTATCTAGGAGGCCAGATAACGTAGGACGATATGAATGCACGGCCAATGAGATCAACCAAAATTTGAGTTCAATTTACTCATAATCGCAAAAAGTGCAGGAACTCAGCGATGAGTAAATTTTCCTCATGTTTTCCAAAGGAAAACCTAAAAAATCTTCCGGAAAGTGAGGAAAATTGACGACAATTTTATTCATTCTAGGAGTAGTACCAAAAGACTGAGAGTTAAAACCACATAAATTTCGAAAACTGCGGAAAACCGTTTATTTTTCGAAATCCGCATAGACAAGGCATAAATATCAAAATCTATGTCAATTTATCGACGTTTAAAAAAAAGCGTGGAAACCAACCATTAGAAGCAGCAAATCATCAGAGATGTTACGCCTCAAAAAATCCCGGCGGCGCCGACTGGGATTGAACCCAGGCCTGCTGAGGTGAGAGCTAATCACGCTTACCACTACACCACCGGTGCTGCTTGTGCGGGAAGTTGAAGTGAAGCGTTTTTCGTATGAACGCTTGTATGAAAACAGTTTCGTCTTGGTTTCATAATGTGGCCCCAGTTAACAGGGTTCTTTACAGGTATTGTGATAATTACATATTCGTTATTCGTTTTAAAATTGGAGCCGAAATCCGACAGTTATTCAATTTTGGTGCACTGGGACAGTGTGATTACATTGGCAGAAAACACCATCTTTTTATCTAGTCTGTATATTTGGAAGGCTCAATCGCGTTAGCTTTGAAGAGCCGATAGTTCATTGTCTGTAACAAAATTTACTTATTGCTATGTCTAGTAGGAGTTGGGCCGAATACTCGCGGCTTACCCGAGGTTAGAGGGGTACATTGTCGAAGGACAGGATCAGAGGAGTAGCTTGGGGGTGGGGTTTCGTTGCCTCATCAGAGCGTTGTCGCCAGTATGAACGGTAGTGCGGTTCTAGATTCGTCTGGAGTTCGACCGGCTATGGTGACCAGTGAACGACGATGAGACTCATCGAGACGAGGGGACAAGACAAACAAAAACTAATCAATTAAATTCTTATACTAGACATTTGCCAAAACATATAAATGGACAGCATATAGTAGAGATCGGGGGTTCCCAACACGTCTCTGATATACGGTTTCCTTCATTGGGTATTAAAAAGTCACACTCTGGTGGCGTCATTATCTGTACCAAGGTTGCAAAGACTCATTTCAGCTAAAATAATGTTTTTCGGAATAATAAAACCAAAAGATGGTATGATGGCATGTTTTACTTGTAACTTACAAGAAGAGGTTACAAAGTATGCGTTGGAAACATAAAACCTGTAAATTTTGCTTTCTATGAGTCACAATCAGCGATTTGCTGATCGCTGAGTGAGTGAGTGAGTGAGTGAGTGAGTTTGTGAAAAATCGCTGATTGTGACTCTCATGAAGTGAAATAAACAGGTTTAATATGTCAAACACATTCTTTGCAATCTCTTCTTGTATCCTACCAATTCAAAATTTGATCATGGCATCTAATTATTTCATAATTTAGAAAAACATTGTCTTAGCTGAAATGAGTCTTTGCAACCTTGATCTGTACATTGCGAAACTGCGTGATCGATGTCATCGTAATGCCGCGGATACACTTGGATGACAAACTATGAGCATGAGCATTATTTATATAATAATTGTAAGCACTACACAACAACTATACAAAAACTATACAAGTGTGACCATGGATATGTTCATAATTTATTATACGCATAATGCTCGTGTTCATAAATTGTCATGCAAGTGTATCCGCGGCAAAACCGTTTCCACACCAACAGATGTTGTTGTTCACGAGGTTTATTCTATGGAGATGCGCATCTACCGAATAGTGGTTGGACGTAAGTCACGACCTAAGCCCAAACCTTTAAACCATGCTCTCGAAGACACATTAGGAATAATTGAATGTAACCTGTCATACAATTCGCCTTCCTGCGCGCCCACCTTGCCTTCTTATTGTCTGAGATTGAGCCATGTGAGGGGACCCATACAAAGGTAATCTTTCGACCAGCACACTCACCTGCTCCCTTACCTTTGAAAGGGAATAAGATGAGTGCCTACCTAGTTTCATCGATCGAACAGCCTCAATCGAACTGAGACTATCCTAGAAGATGAAGTAATGGTCTGTGGGCATGTTGGAAATCATCCCCAATGCAGTTGATTGCAACAACAAACACGGAACAAGATTCCTGAAGTATGCGGAAGGCGTAGAGAGTTTTCATTGAAGACATCGAAGCCAGTGGATCCTTTTTAGACGGGACCAGTCTGTAAAATATCTTTTCACGCAATTGCCGTGTTGGTACTATTTAGTAAAAATGCGCGGTATAATAATAGGTCGAAGTTGATCTGGAATCCCATGAATTACTTGTTTCATGGTCAGATCATATTCAATTGAGGAACTGCGATTGATGAAGTGAGCAATGTCTGGATGATATGTAGTGGTGGTAAATTCTTATAAATCGAGATTGTGTGTTCAACCAAAGAATTTCTTCAAAATTTGAAACTATAAGTGTATTCGTCACTCCGCATTTGATTAGTATTCTGAGAAAAAGCTCCGATAAACGGTTCTGGAGAGGTGTTAATCCTGCGAGAAACTCGAGACTCATGTTATGCGTTGAGTGTATACAGCCGAGAGTAATACGCAGACAACGATATTGAATTCGTTCCAGTTTTATTAGGTGACGTTTTCTTGCCTAGAGGAAGCAGAAAGAGCCGTACTCTAGAACAGAGAGAATAGTTGTTTTATAAAGCGTTATGAGGTCTCCCGGATGAGCACCCCACCAAGTGTCGCAGATTGAACGAAGAAAGTTGATCCTCTGCTGACATCCTTGCTTCAAATACGTAATATGGATATTCCAAGTGCACTTTGAATCAAAACAGACTCCAAGGTACTTGAAAGATAATGATTTGGTAATGTTTCTGTACAAAAGATTAAACTGCATTTGGGATGTGGGTCGCGCTTTCGAGTAAACACTATCAGTTCAGTTTTCTGCGGCGAGAATTCGATCCCTAGATTCCTAGCCCAAGAAGACAAGTTATCTAAGGAAGTTTGCAATGGTCCTTGCAAATTTATGGCATGTGGACCTCTTACGGAAACCACACTGTTACTACGCCTATCGATTCGGCGAACCCCTCGACTTCCTGTGAGTGATGAGAAGTGAGCAGCGGGACCCGTCACTGATCTCGCATGATCACCACTGCATGATCGCTACGTCATCTTCGCTGCCGTGATCGCGATCTGTCATCCGTTGATGACTTGCCAAACGTGTATAGAAGAAAAAGTAGCTCGATAGAAAGAAAGTGAAAGTGAAAATTATGCTATGCTTAATATCTAAAAGTTTCCTTAAAATCTAGTTTCTTAACCTAAGCTAACCTATCTAGTGCTTAAACATAGTTTTTTTCCTACAGTTAATACTGAAATTAACATAAGGTGAGAAGAACAAATTACAAATACCGAATCAAATTACTGACTAGTGTTCTTAAATAATAGGTTACATCTATAAATAGAAATTTAGGAGAAACTGCTATATTATTCTACAAACTACAATTAAGTCTATATTACCGAACTAAAAGGTAAGGGAAAATTAATTAATTTAAAGATTATAAGCACCCGTTTGCTAATCAATAATTTAGGAGAAACTGCTATATTATTCTACAAACTACAATTAAGTCTATATTACCGAACTAAAAGGTAAGGGAAAATTAATTAATTTAAAGATTATAAGCACCCGTTTGCTAATCAATATTTAATATGCAACAGCTGAAACTGCGCAAGCTAGGGATGCCTACGACGCAATCGGATTTATGTTTGAAGAGGTGTTGAATTAGCAAAAGTATGTCGTAATTGATACCCGGTAATTTATACTAAATTTAACATACTGAAATCCTTTTAGGAATTTATAACATCGTTTACTCTCAGAATAAATGTTCATGAATTCGGTAAATTGTGGCGATGTCCGCAACTTTTCTTCGAACACACACCGTCATCAGCATGTTGTCTTAACGTGCATTGTTCTGCCAAGCAGTTGTCGATATCTTTAACATAAAAGTTATAAAGAAGAGGTGTGAGACATGAGCCTTGGGACAGGCCCATATAACTAATACTGGAAGTTGTCAGTTGTGCAAAAGAAAAGTTCATCTGATTTTCTGACAACAAAATGTACAAGAAATTATTAAAAATTCCAGAAAGTCCACATCTGTGCAGATTGTCTGAATCAAAAGCCCCTTTATTATCCAAAAATACTGAATCCAATTGCTCCTTCTGCGCAAAGGCCAGTTGAATATCTGTGGAATGTGGAATGGCTAATACAGTGACCTGTCTCCATTCAGGCAGTATAAAGGGCGACCACGAAATTATTGCGACACCGAAAATGTAATGCCAATTTTCTTATAATGTTTAGAATCAAACCAAAATTTTAGGATACTTTTATACATATATTTACTTCAAAAATCAAAAGAAAAGTTAATCGATGGAACCTTGAGTGTAAAATTGAACGCATTTTCGCTTGATGCCCTCCATCAAAGTCTTTACAGTGTCATCCGGTACCAGTTTCTCAGTTTTTTTCCATTTTCTTAAGATGTCCTTCTCGTCTTTGACTGTCTTCTTGCTCTTCCGAAGTTCCCGCTTCATTATTTCCCAGTACTGCTCCACCGGGCGCAGCTCCGGACAGTTTGGCGGATTCATGTCCTTTGGAACAAAATGGACAGAATTGGCCTCATACCACTCCAGGACACTTTTAGAATAGTGGCATGATGCCAAATCTGGCCAAAATAGCGGAGCTTCGTCGTGCTGCTGCAAGAACGGCAAAAGGCGCTTCTCGAGGCACTCAGATTTGTAGATCTCGCCATTTACTGTGCCCTTTGTCACGAAAGGCTCACTCCTTAGTCCGCAAGAGCAGATGGCCTGCCAAATGAGATATTTGGAGGCGAACTTCGACATTTTCTTCTTCTTAAATTTGTGGTCCACATCGAATTTGCTCTTGCCGGTGAAAAACTCCAACCCCGGAATTTGCTTAAAATGGGCTTTTATATACGTTTCGTCGTCCATCACACAGCAGCTATATTTTGTCAGCATCTTCTCGTAGAGCTTCCATGCCCGAGTTTTAGCCGTCGATTGTTGCCGCTCATCGCGGTTTGGGAAGTTCTGTACCTAGTATGTATGTAGTCCAGCTCTCTTCTTTGCATTCTGGACGTAGCTCTGCGACATGCCGATCTTTTTAGCCAAATCACGGCTTGAGACGTTGGGATTTGCTTTAATCATCCGCTTCACCTTTCCCTCCATCTTTTTGTTCTCCGGTCCCGGTTTTCTTCCAGCTCCTTTGCCGTGGTTCAACGTCAACCGCTCCTGGAACCGCTTCAACACTCTGGAGACGGTTGAATGGGGAATGTTCAACATTTTTCCCAACTGCCGGTGCGACAGGTCAGGAAATTCCAGGTGTTTGGAAAGAATTTGTTCTCTCAACTCGCGTTGGTTCACCTCCATTTTCGTTGAATCGAAAAACACGACTTCGAGTTTGACAGCATGTACACAATACACATCAATGAGAAAGTGTGCAAAATTTGGTTGATTTTTACCCAATGGTAAAAAAAAGTTAAGCCCTGTTGAATGTGTCGCAATAATTTCGTGTTCGCCCTTTAATGTTGTTTTCTAGTAAGGAATTGAATAAGTTTAGCAAGCGTCTTTTAGCGATATCTGGGAGATTATCCAGAAGATTTAATTAAATTATATCGCTTCCCGATGAGGAGTTGTTCAATGTTACAAGAGTCATAGATTCCAGCATTGTGTCACCGAGACGCTTCTCGAAGAATATGTTGTGCTGGAACTGAGTCCGGACAGAACCTTTTAGCGAAATCGAATGTTGTGAGCCACCCTACACAAGGTGTTCTTGATTTTTTGCTTTGATTAATTGTTTCAGCTTTGTCTCAAACTTTGAATATTCCTCGAAGTATGTTCAGATTTTCTCTACATACAATTGTGTGAATTCTTCGTCCCATCCAGGTGCAGCTGGTCTCCTTTTGAAGGGTGCACTTGGAACTTTTCTTTTTTGTGCTTCCAGGGAGCTTTTGTAAATCAAATCGGTGAGGAATCGATATCGATTGTCACCGCCGTTGCATATTTATGCCAGTCGATGTTCCTTGTAAGATCAAATGGAACTCGAGATGGTTCTGCAGAGTGAGGGTCACACTTAATTGAAATGATGATTGGCAAATAATCACTATCATGGGGATCATTGATAACATTCCACAGACAATCCAATGATAGCGATCTTGACCACAAAGATAGATCGAGTCGGCTTTCTCGAGCCGGAGGTTTTGCTTTACGTGTCGCTTCACCTTGAACACTGTCAAGTTGAAATCGTCCTATAAATCGTTAAAAATAGCCTCTCTATTGTCATCGTATAGATCGCCCCACTCAGTACCATGAAAGTTCATATAACCCAGAAATAATACTGGGGATGGCAGAATCAAAACTAGATTCCAGAGTTGACTACGGCTAATGGAGGTTCTTGGTGAAACGTATACGTATATACAGTGTATCGCAAAATTGAACGTACACCCTAATGGTTTTTTTTTGAAGCATTGTAAATAGATATTTTCTTTTAAATCTTAGCTGGTGGTTAAACAGATATTTATTGATTTTTCCTTATAGTTGTGGACATTACTGGAATAACCTGTATGAAGTTAGTTTTTTTTAGTAAATCGCTCGATTTTCAACTTTTTATCTAGTGGATAAATTTTAGAAAAATTAGTGGTTTATTAATGACCTTTATTATGACTAAAAATGAGCAAACATTCAAGAAGTTTAGTTCATTGCATTTCAAGATCTTGAGGTATTTAAAAAAAAGCGTTTTTCTCAAACACCTCTTACTTTTAATAAACGCAATCAAATAAGCCCAATACTGTACCAATAATTGATTCAGCAGCCAAAAAATCAGAAACGTATCTCTTTAAATTGGGCTTTTTTTTTCTTCTAAAATTTAATGACATCTGTACGCTCGATTTTGAGATACACTGTATACTAAAGCTATGCAAAGATCTTTGTTCTTCACATTTATTTGACAAGCGACGATTTCAACGCCTGGAGCACCTAAGTAACCAACAAGCCCGCTAATTCACCTTTTACCCTAATTTACCCTTTCTACAAAATTTCCCTTATTAAGTAACCAACAATCCCGCTAATTCGCCTTTTTGTAATATAAGGCTAGTATGCACGTAATATAAACCTGAACATGTCCTATGTTAGCCGTGTATTTATTGCAAAAAGGCGAATTAGCGGGCTTGTTGGTTACTTGGGCAGGAAGGGAAATTTTCGTAGAAAGGGTAGCACTTTTTGATCCTTAAAAGTACTCCTCCAAAAGAATCGTCTCTATCCAGGCGAATAATGTCAAAATCGTGAAAGATAAGTTATTTATCGGAAGAAAGCCATGTTTCACAGATAGCAAAATAATGTATCACAATCAGAATTGTAAAAATATGAACAAGTCTAGTTTAGGCACTAGACTACGGCAGTTCCACTGTATATAGCGCAGTAATCATATCTTTGACCTGGTTTATGAATTATCCTTCGTAAGATATGATTGATGCAAGGAGGGGCCATGAAACAGTCAATTGCTTAAGAAATGATTCTTATGTTGGAAGCAAGGCAGAAACTAAGCTTCTAAGAGGGTCTTGTATGTTGAACATATTTAATATGAATCCCACAATGTACGAAAAAGCTAGCAAACCTCGTTCGGACTTGGATTTCTTTTGAGAAGTTTGAGGAGCAGCTTAAAGTTAAAAGAATATCCTTTTTATCTCTTGTTTAAATTGATAAACATCGAAGACGAAAATGTTCTATCCCTTAACTGGACGAAGTTGTAGAATGAAAATGGGGTACAAACGGTAGTATACTCCTTATAAAGTGTGTTTTTACCATAACTCTTTTGTTTGAACAATGTTCTACAGAAGTGTAAGTGCGTTAAAATTCACATTTTTGCAGAAGGAAACAAATGGCTATCTCTTCGTTTTAAGGTTTTACGTCCGTTTTCATAACTTTTGAACACTATATTTAAGCTGGTGTATCATGCAGGTGGGTAGGTATTAGCAGCTAATCTCAACGTAATTTTGTTCAACAACAGTTACTTATACCCTACTGTTACATATATACAATTCATAGTGGGGTCCAAGTGCATGGCTTATACATTTTCAAATAAAGTATCTCAATGTTTTGTTACGTTTTGCTGTTTTCATGACCATTTTTCCAATTATGTAGTGGGTCCACTTCCCCCCATGCGTATCGAGGTCTCCAACAACTGTGCAAAATTTGAACAAATTTGGTTATAATCTCGATTGCGGGATAATTTTAAATTTTGTATGTGAAAATGTACGAACGATCCTATTCAATTGCTTACCAAAAATCCAAATATTGGTCAAATTTCACCAAATCTCGGACATAGATTGAGAATACTATACAAAACAACTTCGTCGAAGGCTGCAACGATGAAAGTTGCAGACGGAAATTTTACGAGTAACTGATTAGCTGATTTCTTATCGCTCAAATTTGCGAGAATTGCTGCAGGGAGTCTGACTGAAGACTAGGTTCGAAGCTGTTGAAAAAAAACATTATACCAATAATTCATCTCCAATGCATTGCCTTTATTCGATTCTTCAACATGAACACTAACGAAGGCCTAACAATAATAGCTTACACACTTCACTGAAGCTGTAAATCGTCTCTAACTACTATCCCCTCTTACTGTTCTCGTCGAACACAATCTTATAAACATCTGCATACTGGTCAACGAAATGCACTTCCAATCCATCCGTGATAAACTTAGGCAGATCGGTGTAATCTTTCTTATTCTCCTCCGGTACAATAATACAATCCACCCCACTTCGTTTGGCAGCGATTGTTTTCTCTTTAATACCACCAACCGGTAGAACCTTGCCCATAAGTGACACTTCCCCGGTCATCGCTACGTTCTGCCGGATGGGTATACCCTTGGCAAGAGACATCAGCGCTGTAACTATCGTAACACCGGCACTTGGACCATCTTTTGGCGTTGCTCCCTCTGGGACATGCAAGTGAATGTGACTAGACTCGAGGAAATCGTTATTCGGGTCGTCCCGTTTAATGTAATTTCGTGCCACGGTAAGAGCAATTCGGGCAGATTCTTTCATCACGTCGCCCAAATGACCGGTTAGTTCTAGTGATCCATCGCCTGTTTTGTCCTTTGGCTCGATTAGCTTTCGTTTGGCGGTTTCGATATACAAAGCAGAACCACCCATGGCTGTCCATGCCAGCCCCATGACCACCCCCGGTGGCGTCGATTCGTACATTCGATCATGAGTAAAAATTGGTTTGCCTACCAGTTCGTTGAGATTGTCGCCAGTGATTTCAGCTGATTCAATTTCCTTGCGAACTATTTTAAATGTCACCTTCCGAAAAACTTTCTCTATTTGCTTCTGCAGGTTTCGCACTCCAGACTCACGACAGTAAGAGCGAATCAACAAGTTCAACGCTTCGTCGGTGATGTTGATATGCTTATCCTCCAGTCCGCAATTCTTTTTTGCTTGAGGAATCAGGTATTGCTTTGCGATTGCCACCTTTTCCTCAGCAACGTAGCCTGAGAATATTTATAGCTGGTGAATAAGGATTAAAAAAACAGTTTCATCAGATTAGAAATTACCTGACATATCAATCATTTCCATACGATCTCGCAATGGCTCAGGAATGGTATCTATAACGTTGGCTGTGCAAATGAACAGTACTTTGGATAGATCAACTGGTACATCGAGGTAATGATCGAGGAAATTTACGTTTTGTTCCGGATCTAAAAGTTCGAGAAGCGCCGAACTGGGATCACCTTGATAACCTCTGTAATACGTGGAACGTTATGAGAACATATTTCTGAGTTCAGATGAATATGGTGATTAAACCTTACTTTCCAATCTTATCGACCTCGTCTATCAGTACCAAAGGATTTTCCGTTTTAGTCTTCTTCAAACACTGTATTAATTTTCCTGGCATCGCTCCAACGTATGTCCTACGGTGGCCCTTGATTTCCGCCACGTCAGTCATTCCACCGACACTGAACCGGAAGTATTCCCGATTGAGCGCCCGTGCAATGGAACGAGCAATACTCGTTTTACCAACACCCGGTGGTCCATAGAAGCACAGGATTTTGCCTTGAGTCGTACCCTTCAATTGACTCACAGCAATAAACTCCAGAATGCGCTTCTTAATGTCCTCCATGCCGTAATGATCTGCATCGAGAATTTCCGAGGCACGATCAATGTCCAAGTTTTCTTCACTCATAACACCCCAAGGGAGCGTCGTCAACCAATCCAGGTAGTTTCGGGTCACACTGAACAGGAAAACATTTAGGTGAGTTTGATAAACATTACAACAAGAAAACAAATCGACTTACTTGAACTCCGAACTATGGCTCTCCAGGAAATTAAGTTTATTTAATTCTTCCTCTATAACGTCGGCGACCGCTTTGGGGACCACCTTGTCTTTGATGCGCTCGCGGTACTTCTCCCCAATGGCGTCCTTGTCTTCTTTCTCGATACCAAGTTCCTTCTTGATAACTTTCAGTTGTTCCTGTAGAATGTATTTCCGGTGCTGTTGTTTAACCTTTTCTTCCACTTCCCGGCCAATTTTGGCTTGTAATTTCGAAAGCTCGAGTTCCTTTTTCAGCAGTGACAGGGCCAGCATCAATCGTTTGGGTATCTGAAAAAAAAAAACAAATCATAGAGTGAGTTGATAAAATATTTAATGCCTAGCAGCCCTTCGCCATAATCCAATGTGGAAAATATTTAATCCAGTAAAAAATGTGAAAACATAATAAAAAGACTGGCAACTCTCCCATTTTCTCATACGACCGGTATAAGACAGGCACAATCGCGTCATCTATCGTTCTAAGGTAAATGCTCCGAACGAATTGGAAAGCAAAGGTTTGTGTATTTGCTCATTTTGTCTATGCTTTACTTCCACCTTCGCTCGATCACAGCGCTTCTGTATCTGGCGTCGCTTGGATTATGGCAAACTTGCCAGTCTTCTTGATATGTTGTCTTCGATTTTACGCTAAAATCAGTGTTTTTTTTTATAGTTTGTAGTTAGTAAAATATTTCAGAGATACGATATTTTAATACGAGGAAAATCGAGGAATATGTATGTCACTCAGTCTACTAGAATACTCCTTAGACTGAGTAAATGCTTTGTCTATTTTCCGGTCTATATTACGGTCCTCAAGCTTTAAAGAGGTTTCCTGAAAATAAACAATGTTCCCTTAGCTTCTACAAATCTCTCCAAAATTGTACAAAGTTCCCACTTCTACAAAGTTTCCTGAATTTGTGATGTGTCTAGAGTCTTGAGTTATAACTATTTTGCCGCTGCCCTCCAATAACGTTTTCCTATTTCTGCATTTACCTACCAAAGTAGGTATCAACACTACATACTTCAAAAATATCTTAATGTCCTATTAAATTATTTTCTCCCAAGAAAGCAACGCCATGCTGCCTGAGCGTAGTCGGTAGATCGGTGATGATTAAAAGTTACTTACATCCATTTCTTCCAGAATACCCTGTAGCTCTGGCGGATCTGCTGCTGACAAAGAAGCTCCCAAATCACACAGATACACTGGATTATCAACGACACGTTGATTTTGATTGAGCATCTGCTGTAAACTCTCCCTGAAAGATAGAAACTGTATTAAACACATGTTTCGCTCCATAGTTTAACTAGTTTTCCATACCGGTAAAGAGGATTCATCGTGATAATGTCCCGAATGGTTTTGATAACTTCCTGCGTCAGTGCTTTTACCTCATCCGTGTGCTTGAACGATTCATGTTTGACATTTTCAACCTCTACCATCAGTAAGGGCTGTTGCTCTCCTTCCTGAAGCAACCGTTTCTTTGGAGGTTCCTCAACTGATTCGCCGTCCAAGGTACTGTCGTTGTTGACGTTCCGTATAATTTTCTTATTTCGGTTCTTGTGCTTCCGACGTCGTTTTTCGGCGTCGCTCTCGTCCACTGAGACATTGATTTGCGTTTTAGAGAACGGATATTTTATTGTCATTGCTGTGAGATTTCGGTTAGAATGTTCTATGTTTATTGATTTTGAGCTAAAAGTTTAATACATACGCTTTCCCTCATGGATGGCATCCAGATCCTCGTACAACTGGCCAACGATTTTTATACGTCTATGGGCCGTCACTACTAGACGGAGCTTATCGCCCAGATCTTGCATTTCTTGAATTTGTGCAAATGTACCAACGTCGTAGACTTCGGACAGATTGTCCACCACTTCGTTGGGATTTTCGTCATCTTTTTTGAGGAAAATACCAGCATATGGTTGGTTTAACTTTACCTTCCGTCTAATTAGGTCAATTAGCATTGGGTTTGTTACCTACAAAAGAAACTAAGCGTGTATAATCGCCAACAATCAATATACCTATAATTTACCTCTAAGATCTTCATGAATCTGGGGAAAACGGGATTCCGCTTGGTTGCAATCACTGGCAGGTGAGGCCATACCTCCGGAATGGCTACAGTCGCTGGGAGTTGACTTGAAAACGGCACAGGTTCCGGATCTATTCCCGGCTCATCTTCGTCCGGATCTCGTTTGCTGCAAAACGCACGCGAACTCAAAACTTGAACCGAGTATAGAGCATTCCGCATTGGCACGTTGCTCCAGTGGTTCCGCATCAACATTCCACGGACATGGTTCACCAATGCTCCCTCACTTCGCCGAACGACACCAGTCGCATTAGAGTTAAATGATCGGACGGTCGCACTGGAATATTCGTTCACATGGCGGACAAGAAAGTTCGATGCTGGTCGACTAAATCTACACACTAACTGATTCATTTTATCAACCACCTTTCAGTCAATCGCCTAGGATGTAATTAATGAATAACCGGAACGTCCTTAACATGTATTTCAATTAAATAATCGACTAAAGTATTACATCAGCTTGCATGTTTTTTAAAGTGAACGAAATCACTGGAAAAAAGTGACAACCACGAATGCCATGCGTAAAAACCCGGCGTTGCATAATTTATTTACATTCAAAACGCCAAACTTTTTTCACTGGGCAAGCAGTTAAAGGACCCAGTAAACGCGATAAAGGCCAAATAATGTTGCGTCGCGCACGCACACAAACAACCGTGGAGCACAGCAGCCAGTAGCCAAACCAGCAAGTTTTTATCAATCAATCGTGAGTTTGTTCGGCAAGCGGAGGTTTGCATCATTTCGCTGTGAGGTTTTGCGAACGGTTTTTTACGTGAATTTCGCGTGTGACCCATACCGATCGGTAATAGTCCAATAGGTTAAGCGTAAAACATCGTGTATCAGTTGAAATGATGTGCATTAATGTCGTGAAAACCAATATTTTAAAGTGGTTTGTCTGACGTGAAAGGAAATTTAAATAACCTCACTTTTCTTCCTCTTTGTGTCGCATTTTTCTCGCGGGATTCATAGCGTGTGAGGTTTTGGTGGGCGTACGTGCATGTGTGTGTTGCGGACGATCATGGATTGATCTATGTGCGATGGTAGTTGTGTACGAAAAATTCCGAAGGACGACAACGCACAGTGAATAGCAGTGTTGCCATATGTTGGCACTCAATCATAATTTTAATGTTTTTTCATGCATAATATTTTTGACTTATCGTCACTTATTGTTAACGTGATTTGTATACAATAAATAACGAATAATCATTCAGCTAGCGGTGGGTAAGTAATTTCTAATTTGTTGCTACAGATAACGAAAACCTGTCAGTTATAATACTTTCAGGTCAAGGAAAAAACAATAGATTCATGCAAGCTGTCAGTTTTGATCCCACAACTACTGACAGCATGGTGCCACATTCCTATGCACAGTGATCTACCCAAAAAAAAGTGATCGTTTGAGATGAGTGGGAAAACTTCGACGGTGAGCATGCATAAAGGCGTAAACGCGATGATCGATTCTCTTCGTCGATTTTCTCTTTTGTTAATAATTCGCTACAATTAACGTTTTTCGGTGCGTTTGCTGTTGCTTTTGATAGCCAATACAGTCTGTTACAACTCTAAATTGACCAAATTTTTGAGAAAAAAAATGTTTAGCTGTAGCAATGCAAAGATAAAATCGGTGAAGAGAATGTATCATCGCGTATACGCCCTTATGCATGCTCACTGTCGACTTGATTTTAAGTATGTGGTGTCTGAAAGATAGTTTCAATTGAAAGATCTATCTTTTGACGCTATTCGTTATTGAGTAATTCCCCTGGAAGTGAGATGATTTTTTCCCCAAATGTCAATATTATAATGCATTACATTGCTGAAGCACAGACAAACAGACATAGCACATTGAATATTTTTCACTAAAACATCGTCGCTAAAACATTACCGCCATCTGTTGAGTACGCTGAACAGATAGCGGTAGTGTGTAATACCCCGTTCACATTACAGCGTATATCACGTGATATACGCTGTCTTACAATGAGCACTCATGCATCTAGCTTTCACTGGAAATCCTATGTATGAGTGCTCATTGCAAGACAGCCTATATTACGTGATATAGGCTGTAATGTGTACGGGGTATAAACATAGAGGTAACTCTAAGACCAGAAGGTCCCGAAGAAATGAGCTCAACTTTTTGGCTCAGCTCTCTGGTACTATCTTCGGTCCCAAGCTAATCGATGCACCCCTCGAAACAGGAAAATCCACAAACCCCTCATTTTATCTGTCAAACTTTCATAGCGAATCAAAACAAACATAATGTAGTACTGGAATTTATACTAGAATGGGGTACGTTAATCGATTTGCTTGGGACCAATAGGCTAGTCAAGTAGTGAGCCAATTTAAAATCGATAGTTTCGTATTGATTGTTGGTATAAACGTCAAACGCATGAGAATTGAATTTGCACGCCTCAGGTGGCGGTACTACCAACTAATGTCGTTTTCGTTTTTGCGGTGTAGCTACACCGGTGCTACACTGCCGTACACCGAAATATTTTACGGTGTGGATATAGGATGCACCTTTGTTTACCAACAAATGATGTTGAGCTGTCAAAGACTCGCGCTTATTTCTGCTTACACTACACCGGTGCTACACCGCAAAAACGAAAACGACATAAGATACTTTTCAATTGACCGTTAAATGTTTGATGAACAACTTGCGAGAGTTATGTCTGTTTGTCTGTGGCTGAAGAATACATTATTACAAGAAAGTGTCCTGAAGACACTAACTTTCCATGTGCTCGTTTAAGTCAGTTAAATTGTATTGTTCATATATGACCCACTAAAATCTGTTTTTTTACATAACTTGTTTTTTGGCGTTCGCATGTGGCGGTGGCCGAGAACATTTCTAGACTAACATTTGAAAAGGGCGTAATTCCAAAATGGCCATATCGAGAAAATCGCTTCTGAATTTTGTTGACCTAAAAATTAATCCTATTACACGACTTTCCATTTTCTGGTTGATTTTATAAGCTTGACATATAGTTAATAGTGTAATCTATCATCGTGCATCACTAAAAACTCAAAAAAAGTTTTCTTTGTCGTGAAATTGAGAAGAAAACATCATACGCCCTGATAATTTCATACATGTTGTTACCCCCCAGATCATCCACCCTTTGAACTGCCAACACTGGTGATACGCCGTGGAAGTACACCCTCGGGATTTTTTGTTTGTTGTTCCGCCTTGGTTCTTCGTTCGCAAATTTTGTGAGAGTGGAATTACGCCCGGAGATTTTTTGGTCTTCTTTTTGTTCGTTGTTTACACGTGAAATATCAATCGGATGCGTTTCAAATGAATCGGGCGTGACTAGATACTACAGACTCAATACGTTTGGCATATTAAAACGATATAATTCGTAGTTCTGGTGCAAGGCATAACAACCAGATACATCATAGAGTTGAAAGTTGGAAATACGCCATGTAAGAAGAAACGTTTTTGATGATTTGAAGTGATATTTTCTTCTACTTTTTCGTGTTTATCGAGTAGTTTGTGAACTATTCTCTCTATATGTGGCAAAATATGGTTTGTTTACATTTTGGCTCTTGCGCCCCTTTCAAATGTTAGTCTAGATTTCTTCTTGTGAGAATAAACACGCGACGTAAACTTATAACGAATTAAAACTTTATTGTAACGATTAAAATACAAAGACTTATCGCGTTGATCGCGGTGCGCATCACAAACTTCTGGAATATTCTGACGTTTATGCTGCTCGGCTATCATGCGTCAATGGGTGACAGCTACGACTGCCACCAGTGAGCTCAGCGGCAGTGTTGGTAGGGTCGTTTGGTAGAGATGTCCATTCGCCCCAACAGTTTTGGTTGTTACACAAATTATGTATCTCCTACAACGTTGTGCAGAAAGCAAGAATACACATCTTCGTAGATTATAGTATGTCTCTATCTTGCTTTTTTCAAAAATATTTCGTTGTTTTTTAATAAAAAAATAACCAATTTTTGTCCTATCACTACAAACCAAACAAAAATAAACGAATCCGTGTTTAACGTATTAGATTCAGTGCTAACATTTGAAAACGGCACAAAAGCCATTTGTAAACAAATGGTTTGTGGGCCCTTTACTCGCTACCCGAAGAACGCCCACGCAAACCAACAGCATCGTCAGGAAGGGGAAAATTTCCCCTACCCGATGTTGCTGTTGTGTCGCGTGGGTGTACTTCAAGTAGTGAGTAAAGGGCCCACAAACCATTTGTTTACAAATGGCTTTTGTGCCGTTTTCAAATGTTAGCACTGAGATGCTAGATAATAGTTTCTTTCTGCGAACACTACGTGTTGAAAATAACTGAAAATCTGGGGGGACGTACTGTCAAATCAGCCTACTGATCATTCTTGTATGAAACTGGTTCCAAACGTAAACAAACGGTGTAGGTTTCTTATGGCTTGTTTACGTTTGGAACCAGTTATCCCAGTTATGCGAGGTAGGCGACGACTGTTCGTATTTGACAGCCACCTCCCCCCCTTGCTGAAAATGTCTTGGTATGGAGATGCAAAGAGAAAATCTACGAAGAGAATCTGTCAATGTTATTGCGCATTTAAATGGACAAAAATAGCCGCGGTTTCACTTATTAAAAAGTGTGATAAAAGTGCACGTTTACGCCAAATCGTTTTGTTGTCTACGGAGCACTTATTCCTCATGAAGCATACTTTTTGCATTTTTGAAGCAGTCCAGTTTTCGATGCAACCAACAATACTTAGAACCTAATCCATTGTTCGGGTTGACGGGAACCGCAGAATACTCAATTATTACTATAAAATACGCAATATTAACTCTACCCATTAAATGAGCAAAGTTTTTAACTCACAAATGAATAATTTTTAATCATTTCTGTAGCAACAATTACTCTTTTAACCCGTAAAGTACCAGTACGAGTTTTTTTCTTTCTTCAAAACTCTCGTCCTCAGCAATGTTACAACCAATTTTTATAAACCTGGACTTTTATTAAAGAGGAATATTGGATCTAACTTTTGAGGGAGGCTACGCCCTGCTAGAACCCTACTCACTTGTGAGAGATCCAAATATGTTTTTGTTTTTTTTTTTCATGTAGCATGATTATTTTACCTCGAATATTACTATGTCTGAACTGATTGAACTTCGAATATTATTGTCCCGGAACTGATATCAATGTGGCTGTCTATGTCAAAAGAATCTCCTCGAATAGTCTGCATTTTCCATATCGCATTCGTGCTTGCATGATTTGACTTGCTGTATTGTTATGTTGCTTTAAGTTTTACTTTAGCCTAAAGGAACAGATTATGGGACCGCAGAAATCGATGCCAATATTTCCAAATTTCACCGGATATACCATAAACTGATTTCAATGATCTTCCTTGTCAGTTTGACATGATTTTACATGCAACATGATTATTTTGCCTTGAATATACCCTCCCTTTGGCTAGTTTTTGCACCTTGCTGTTGGCGGGCGGGCTTAATTTCATGCTTTATAGTGGAGTGTTGGAGACGGTAGGTTTATGGCCGGCGTTGCTGGCCCATGCCGCGATAGAATGGCGCCATGGGCAGGCGATGGGGTTTACTTCCTTCCCCTCTCTGATGAACCACTGCATGAGAAAACCAAAGATCTAGTCCAGCAGTGAGAGTATCACACTTGTTACTCCTTTGTTTGAGAGCAGTAGTACGTAGTACTACGCTTACGTATAGGCACCGACGTTGGGTGCGATACTGGCGGGTTTTGCCGCAAATCACTCTTATTTTATTTTTATTTATATACAGGGAATTATACAATTGAAATATTTCAGAAAGTGCCCAACAGTGCACAGTGGTCCAGAATGCAGATTTAGGTGGAATGATATGTTTTGAGTCAGCTGTTGAGAACGAACATTTTGAAAAAAAAAAATCTCGTCCTGGTACTTTACGGGTTAATGTGTAGTCCCTGGGTACTGCGGATTCGATCGATTTTATTTTGCAAGCTAATGGAAAACTGCAAGCGCTATGGAAGGCGATATTCGACAAATCGCCTTTGCGGAATTTTTCTCAATTACCCGTCAGCAACCCTAATAAAAAATAACCATAAACGAACGATAACCCAAATCATTGAACTATTCCACAAATGGTTTGGATGATACCCAGAACACGTCGTTAAGCAAATTAACCATACAATTTTTATTAGGGAAGTCCTCGCCAACTGGCAACATAAATGGACTCTCATTCCTTTGGGAAGATGGTTACATTGTATTCTCCAACAGGTGTCGAACAAGCCGTGGTTCAAAGGGTTGGACATGAGCCGTGACTTTATATGTGTCATATCGAGGCTCATGTCC
The DNA here is from genome assembly GCF_037179485.1 of Ochlerotatus camptorhynchus. NCBI lineage: Eukaryota > Metazoa > Arthropoda > Insecta > Diptera > Culicidae > Ochlerotatus > Ochlerotatus camptorhynchus. The sequence goes on from NW_027040721.1 coordinate 100,535, forward strand.
AACCACTGCTCGTTAGTCTCGAATCGGGCTCACAGGCAGCAATTTGTGCGCTTGTGGTGGTGGTTATCACGAGATCGAACACGTGATTTGGTCTGCACCCTCCATTGTGTTGCTCGATCCGAGTTATCCACACCCCTCAGGGCCCGAGGAAAACAACCTATGCGGCCGTTAGAGACATCTTGGTGAGCCGAGATCTCGACTATTGGAATTTAATTTATATGTTTTTAAAACAGATAGATCTGAGGATTTAGTAGTTAGTGTCATCTTGTGTTCTCCCAAGTTGTAAACTTCCCATCGGTGTACCCCTATGTCTGTCTTTTTCATCAGTATGTCGCTTAGTTCGATACCAAGAGCACATTACTCTCCAAACCATGTGTTCTCAATCCCTACCCTGCCATCCATTTGATACAATATATTACCCTAACCTCGAGATAGCCGCGAGTAATCGGCCTTCACTTTACCAACGTTAGTTTCATTCAAGTAATTTTGTAATCCAAACAATGAATATCGGCTCCGCAAAGTTACGGCAAATGAGCCTGGAAACATTAACGCATTATAAAAAAATGGTAAACTGCTTGAAATTTTGTTCAAGTTTAAACTGTTTTGCTCTTTCTCAGTTGATTCCCGCCAAAAGCTCTGAGTCAGGAGTGCTCGAACCCCCATGACTCCATCAAAGTTTGTTTGAATACATGTTTCACCAAAGTATGTTTTATTGCATTTGAAAACTCAGGTTACAACAAGATATTGATGTATTTTGCATTTGAGACTGGTCTCCTAAAAAGCGCGGAATCGTTAATAAGAGTGGGCTTTTACGTTGTTGTATCGTCTTCGTGTCTTCGGCGCATTTTTTTTCCTTATGAATCAAGTGCCGAGATCACTGCGCCGAAAACACCAAAATTATTTAGCATAAAGACGCACTTACACCAAATTTCTTAAATCTTGTTCGGTATTGTTTTTTTCTGCTGGTTTCGTTCTGTTTAATATATTTCTTACCGAAAGCTTTGCAAAACATATTGTTGCATTAATTTTAAGTAATTTATAGAAATTTACCGAAATTACTGATCGAACTGTACAGCAGTAAAGACCAGATGTTTGAAAAAAATACTGAATAGATTTGTGAACTTCATACTGTGAATTTGAACCTTTGCTGTCATTTCGCAGTTGAGTGTCGGTTCTTGGTTGTGTATGTAATACCTTATTATAGATATTTTTAGTCGTACAGACGCCATGTCCTCCTCAACCGCAAAAAACGAATTTGCGCGCGGTTTGCTATACTGGGTCGATAGCTGATTATTATAAACCAGTGGAAACTAACGATTTAAAATTGGCTCACCACTTAAATAGCCTATTGGTCACAAGCAAATCGATTAACGTACCACATTCTAGTCAAAATTCTGGTACGACACTATTAGCGAATTCGTTTATTATTCAGTTCCAACCTGGATCGGGTATCAGGATTGGGTCTGCTTGTTTTCTGACAAACGTCAGTTTGCTCGTTTGTTTTTAAAACCTAGCTCAGGTTGAGGTTCGCACTGACAAAAAGTTCGGTTTCGCACTGGGTTGGAACTGGTTCCAACCCCGATAATAAACGAATTCGCTATATGTTTGTTTTGTTTCGCTATGAAAGTTTGACAGATAAAATGAGAGGTTCGTGGATTTTCACATATTTCGAGGGGTGCATCAATTACAGGGTTGTTACGCGGATTTGGTGCGGATTTGCTTATCAGATTTGTTCTGGCGCGGATTTGCTTGTTATGGCGCGGATTAGTTCAATAAAGTTTGAATTTTGTATTAATTTTTTTCTATTTATAAGTCTTCATTTGATTAACATACTAATATACCAACAATTAGTTAAACATAATCATATTCAAAGAATGAGTAAACGTTTATTTTCATTATTCTCAGTGCCAGGGCAGTTAAATAGTTCCACCACTTCAAAAGCGACAAAGCAGCTTGCTTTTTAAGCTCTGACTGATGTTGAGTTGGTAACTTAGTACATCAAGTTGATATTACTGCTACCGGATATCAAAAAGCAGGTTCTTTTTGTTATAGGATCAGCAGAAAAGACGAATTTGCTGAAGTTTCTTGAGTCGAATGAGTTTATTCTTTTCGACATATATGATAGGATTCATTCATTTTTGGTCACTATGATGTCAAGAAATCGTCCGTTTAGTCAAAAATAATTGATTTCAAATTAGGCAAATCTAAGATACACGAATAACTCGTACATGCAAGTGTGAAATTGGCAGGTCAAACGTTTGATTCAGATTGTGATTTGGAAATTCTGGATCCTCTATTTTGATATGGAAGTTTCTCAGAACTCAGAATATTGTTTAACATTGTAACATGCGTATCGCATTCCAATTCAGAAGTAGAAAGGAAGTTTTTACTATCCAAGCATTTGCTGCCAGAGAACCGAACAAGGCTTAGTGAACAGCATTTCAATAGCCGTAAAAATATTTTGAGTGGCATGCATTTTTTGATAATGATGTAAACAATTTTGTTGTTTCGAAGGACTTAATTTTGAATGCCAAGTTCGCGAGGAAATCTTACGAAACTAAATGAAGGTATTATAAGTAGGACAGATTGAAAACTAAAAATATTATATATAAGCCATCCGACACTAAACAGGAACAAAAGAAAGAAGGTGAATTAATGGGAGCTCAGAAAAAGAAAGGAAGTTAGTCAGACACCACATTAAAAGACAAGAAGAAGAGATCGGAAAGAAAAGAAAAGCAAAAGAAGATATTTTTAATTTGATAGAAAAAGAAATCAGAACAATGACATCCAATAATCCAGAAACATCATTCCTAACAGTTCTTTTGAAGCAAAAGATAACATTGAGCAGGAGGAAAAATCAGAAAGGGAAAAATTTGCTAAAATGAATGCTAATGAAGATTATTAGTGTTTTGATGCATACATTCAATAAAATAAGTGCTTGTTATATCATTGACAAAAAATTAACGTTTATCGCTGACAGAAGTCTCCATTACTTTATTTGTTGTCCTCTGCAATCCTATATCTTAGGTTATTTCTTGTTTTCATTTGAACCTTAATCAATATAAATTATCTGGTGTATGATTTTTTCAGGAAAATAAAGTAAAATATATAGTCCAGGTCAGTAAATTTTGACAACTCACAAGGGAAGATAATTTACTGAAATAGGGGAATTTACGTATTCTCGGCAACCTAAGCAGCGACCTTCTTTCTAAAGCCTTTTTCTCTATGGAACGCACACATATGCAGTATTGGTTTGTTTACAATCTTTTGCTGCCAGCTGCTCTAAAAATTTCAGTCGAAAGAATTGTCAAAAACTGTTTTGAAGCGCTTTTACAAAGCTTCAATCTTCTCTAGTGAGAGCGAGTATTGTCGGCAACCAGTTTTTCTTCGGCAACCGTTCCATTTGAACTGCATGTAAATCTGCTGTTCTATTATCGGCAACTCGAAATCAGCTACAATTTGTAGTGCGTGTGTTGCATTTCAAGAAAACCTTGCTAGATTGCTTTTTCTCAGTGGTAAAAATATAGTCAAATTGAAGCTGAAAGCATAAATAATCGTTTGCATTCAGCGAAGTGTTTTCGTAAGAAAATCCAGTGAAAATAGTGTTTCAATTTGGGTTGCCGAAAATAGTCTGTCATGCCGAATCCGTCATTTCCCCTATAATACTTTAATTAAAAAAAATTACCCAATGTTTCGTATTCGGTAAAAAAATTACAGAAAACTGTAAAAAAAATCTTAGTGTGCTAATCGCATTTATAATGTGCGTAATGCGCAATAAACACAGCATGCATGTTAGACCTTTTGATCCTGTTTGAATTTATATTATCGTAGGTAGGATATTGCTATCTGGCAACACTGCTTCCGAGGTGCTCTTTGTACACAACACTGTTTGCAGCGTGTGAGCGAGAATGTGAAAATTCGTGACTTTGAGAATCATTCAAAACAGAAAGAAAAGAAAATAGCGCAGCATAACGAAAAGCCGAATAAACAAAATAATAATCTACGACGGTAGTGGTGTTCTAATAGCAGGCGATTTTGTCATTACTTTCAGTGTGATCATTACGAGGGAAAAGTGCGATCTCAAGTGAAGTTTCCATCCACTGCGTGACTCCAGTTCCATCGTAGTCATTTTCGAATAATATCGCATCTCCGCGAATACCGTGTGTCGTGTGCGCGCATTATTTGTGTTGGTTCCGCGGCCGGATAGCATCACCTACGGATTTGTGAAGCGTCGTGTGTATTGGTGCAGGAATGGCACAGCAACATAAGCTGCATTTTCGGGACCAGCACCAGCAACCACCACTCGTGGCCGGAGGAACGACTGGAACTAGCAGCACATTTACGGCAACAGGAGGAACTGGTCACGGCAGCAGTGAAAAACGCAAGCATCGCGTGTTAGAGTGTGATAGTGATGAAGACGATTTTGCTGGATTCGACGAGGACGCCACCCGTAGTGAGAACGGTAATCGATTTCGTTTTACTGTACATTACATTCCTTCTGTTTTCCGCCTCCTACTTGGTGCTCTTTTAGCTCGCGCTTCCATTTTTATTTTAGCTCCCGTGTCAGATTCCGATCCGATAGTCTCGAGTTTTTCAAAAAATGTCACTCAGTTGACAAACGACCGAATGTGGTGTACCGATAATTATGTAATTTTTTTGTTTTCGTTTTTTCACGCCCCGTCGTCATTCGGAAATTCATCGGATTGTCGCTGAAAATTACTACCAAAACAGGAGCTTTAGGTTCGCCCAGATTGTCGAATTCGATTTCCGCTTTTGTAAACCTAAAGAAGGCTCGAGAATTTAAATCAACTCTTTTATCATCATCGCCATCGACGGGAGGACTTCCGGCAAGCGGATCTGATGCTTCGGCAGTAGAAACTTTGGGGGGTGTCGCAGAAAAACAGGTATCCATTTTATTTCTGGCTTCGTTGGCAGTTTTCTGTGTGTCTTGTCAAAGAAGGCAGAATTGAAGGGAAAAGATGATAACACTCCGCACTTCTTTTCTTTTTCTGTTTTCTCATATTGTTATTGAACGGACTCATTCATTCACCATGCATCGATGTGGCGCTTATGGATGTAGGACGAAATGGAGTCTCTGGTTGAACTAGAAGCATCAACGGGAGGAGGTGGATCTGGCATTTTTGAACCGAGCGGTAAAGCTGCGATGCTAATGGCGTCCAGTCAGGCCAAGCGAAAAGTGACCGCACCCGTCAATGCTCAGGACGAAGCTTTTAAGTTGCCGTTCAAGTTCGGCTGGAAGCGGGAATTGGTGAGTTAGAGAAGTGGTTGATTTGTGGGATCCTTTTCTGTTTTTTAAGGATACCAGATAGTAGTGGGGAGTCTGTTCGATGTCTGATGGGGTGTTCTCATATTACGCATTTTTTTTTAGGTATACCGTGCTAATATGGACGGTAATAGCAAGGACAAAGGCGAGGTATATTACATTACTCCAACGGGGAAAAAACTACGCACGCGAAATGATATTGTTATGGCCCTACACGAGGGACTAACAATGGACAATTTTACGTTCATGAAAGAATCTGTTGGTGGTTCTCCAGATGAAGAGATTATTAGGTTAGCCTTGGTAGAAAAGCTTCGTGGATGTTGTTTTAATAAATTCCCTTCCCATAGGAGTGCTAAATCGTATGGTAGTACGCCACGACGTTCAATTAATTCGGTGCCAGTGGCGGAATTAGTTTCGGATAATAATCTAGGCAAACGCATTCCGAAACCAAAAATGCCAAAAGGAGCTAGCCCGCCTCCTACTTCTACGTCGCGTACATCGCTCGGTCAGTCCCGCACCCCACCTTCTTCTCGTTCAAATTCCCAAACCTCACCCAAATCTGGGGCATCCGTCGGGGGTCATCGTGGCACCACAACCACTACAGTCGGTCAAAAACCGAACGAAAATACTTTCAATGCAGCCAAGTCAGCAAAGCTGAAAAACAAGTAAGTAATGTTTTCTATATCTGATACATGCTTTCGATGAAAACTTCCCATCCAACCTCTTCCTATGCATTCCTGGTATCATTCATTTCACTATAATCCAGCATTTTCAAACCCTTTTCACCCTAATATGAACAATACTTATTTGGGATCTGCTGAATGATGTCATCATCTTCGCCCAGAGTCGAAACATGTACCATCCAGTGTCTACCGGCAATGGGGATGATTCCTCAACTTCAATGCGTCTCTTGCCTGTGTATGTACCATCCGGAGTGTGTTGAAGCAACTACAGCCGAAATTCTGGCTCGAAGATTTACCTGTAAGGTGAGAAACCCCTCTCAATGCACTCTACCGTGAAAGGTGGTGACTTTTCTCTGTTGTATCTCACTTTTTAAGATTTGCATGGATGAACAATCAACTGTCTCGGATCTCGAAAGCATGGCGACGTTTGAAAGACCCGTGATAAATTCTATCACTGCAATCCAACCATTAGCAGCTCAATCGTTGAACAATGGCAATGCAACTGCTACAACCGTCCCTGTAGTTGATAAACAAAAGAAACCCACTCCACCTCAGCAGCCACCCAAAACCGGTCCAGGTACACCTAAAAGCAGTGGAAAAGAACCTCCTCCCCAGGATGTGATTGTTGTAGGAAACCATCAGTTCATTGTTGTTCCGAAAGGCAAACCAGCTCCACCGAAGAATAAAAAGCTATCTAAACAACCACTACCACAACAGCAGCCACCGGTACAGCAGCAATCGTTAGTGCAAGCTCCGATGCAGCCAACAGTGTAAGTAGCAACGGACTTGGTTGGCTTATCAACACACCTGAGCACATTCCATCTTATAGTTTTTCCTCAGTTACTACTCTACGTTGGACAGCAACATCCTACGACCATCCGCAAATGTGCGGTTTTTATTTTCTTTTGTTTCAGGGTTGAATCCCACATCCACAGATCCCAAAATGGTTGTTCTAAATTATTACCTTCTATTCCTTCTTCATCCTCCATCCATACTAGACATTTCTCCAACAAACATACCGTTTAAGCAATCTGAATTACATTGTATCTTCCACCTTGCAGATCCGACGACAGCCGGAAAGCTGTAGGTAATGCAAAACAAGTCGCCGCCAACAATCAGGCCAATAGTCGAAGCTTCATTGCAGCGGACTTGGCTGCCATCAGCCAGAACAACAGTACACGGACTTCCTCGCTTGCTGCTGGAGTCGAACAAAATAGGTTGTTTGCGTCGAATTTCTTCTCCAACGTATCAATTGGTTATGATGTACTGCAGCAAACGTTTCAATATCTTAAAGTACAGGTAAGGAATAGTGTATTTTCTTGCAATTATTACAGAGTTAGTCCAGTCTTCCACTGATGCAATGTTAAAAGCTAAAAACTTCATATGAAGACATACTCACCGCGAATAGCGTATGGAAAAGTCGTTTCGATCGTCGTACATAATGTGGCGTATTTTTACATACAATTCCGCATCATTTTTTTTTTTGCATGGAAATCGTGTGGTTGTTTAGCCATCTGAGAAATCCTAACGATCTAATACAAAACACCTACTTTCGGTCCCGCATAGCCTCAGATAACCTATTCTGTCTCCAAGGCACGATATTAACAAGCCGGAAACGGAGGGTTCAGTTCCCTGTTTGGTGTAGAAAATCTTTCGGGTTGGATTTTTTTTCGACTTCCCAGGGCATAGAGTATCATTGTGCTTGCCACACAACATACGAATTCATGCATTGATTGCCATAGAAAGCCTGAATTGCATTGAGACCGTAACCGCCTGCATTGTTTCAAATCAATTGGAGGTGGTGTCTTGATTGCGGTATCCAAATAAGTTAAATGAAATAACTAAGCTATTGTCTCGATTCTGCTGCGGCCGGCACTTCTCGTGAGCAGTTGTAGATCAAGATTACGACATCACACAGAGCTAGAAGAATCGGCGCTATTTTCGTAAATCTGATTTGAACTGCGTTAAGAACCATATCAGTTTGATTGGTGCTGTACATATTGTTTCGATTAGATCACAATGCTCTGCTATTTTATAACTACAACCAGTCTAGGCTGAAATTGAATATTTCCGCGAATTATCATCCAAGCATTGCGTTTTGCTCCGCTTTTCTGGATTGTTTCATTCTGCATGGTTTCACGCAAATCAACTCCCGTACTGCTAGATACAGTAACTTCCCTGTGCGGTATAACTATCCCATTAGCATTTTTGGCGAAAATGAGAATTGGAATTTCCAATGGAATCGACTGTAAAGTATCATCGCTTAACAGTTTACACGAAAAGCTTTGTTAAGAAAATGTCGCGATCTATACCAAAACTATGTTGCCCTTTCCATAAGAGCCCATAGAGAAAACAATGTTCAACAGAGTTTTTCTCAGCGTGCTCTTATAACGAATGGGACAATTATGCTTATTTTGAAAAGAGCAGTGAATAACGTGTGTTCACTATTTGGCAACCAGCCACGCAAGTTAAAACCTCCGTTACGATGCACCAGGAGAACCCCTGTCGCATTTTGCTCAACTTCTTCTTCGCTCTTGATGCTCTCAATGCAATGACAGTTGATTATACTGTTCGATACCTCCGGATATTGCTCCGAGTCATCCTTCGCTTTCAGATTTTTTTTACAAAGAGTAGAGTGAGCCGCAGCTTATCCAGGGCTGTTACAACAGGCGCGGATATCGCGAATTTCGCGGATTTCGCGATTTTCGCGGATTTGTCGCGGATTTGAAGTTTCAGTCGCGAAAATCGCGGAAACATTAAATGATGTCGCGAAAATAGCGAATTGAATTATGTACTGTCACACAAATTGTGGAATTCATTGTAACCTTTCCGTCCCGTATTATTTAGCTGTCATAAATTTTGTTGTTCATTTGGCTTTCAATTTTTTACCGGTTCAAACTAAACACCCTGCAAATAATCTAGAAATGATCTTAATTCCATAAGTCATACCGGATTTACACGGAAATTCCCTGAGGTTTGTCATTATCATGTTTTTTTTTTATTTCCAATATGAACATAGCATTTTTCGTTGTCAAATCATAAACGAATCGTATATATGCGAGTAATTGCCATGTGTACCGGATATTCTAGATTCTCCAAACCGTCCTGGAGTTCAGTTGATTTGTTCTACTATATCAACCAAGACTGCAATAATGTCTGTAGTATCGAAATATGTCCAAATAGATTCAAAGTGTCTATGTGGATTGTACCCGACCTATTGCTACGTATACAAGATGTTATAGGTTCTGAAATCATTCTGGAGATCAGATTATTTTTCTACTTGATCACCCAAGACTAATTCAATATATGTAGTATCGAAATATGCCCAAACAAATTTGCAGTGTCTATGTGGATCATGCCAACCTATTTCCGTGTATGCCAAATGTTCTAGGATGTCCAATTCGATATTTCGATACTACAGATATTATCCTAGTTTTTGTTGATCTAGTAAAACAAATCATCTGAAGTGCAGGACGATTTGGCGAACCTAGTCATCTGGTATACGTGAAAATAATTAAACATCATCCATATAGAGACTATGAATCCTAACAATATTTCGATACTACAGACTTTATCCCAGTCATGGTTGACCTAGTAGAATAAATCATCTGAACTTCAGAACAATTTGGAGAACTTAAAACATCTGGTATACATGGCAATAGTTCATGCATGATCCACATAGACACTGTGCATTTGTCTGGAAATATTTCGATACTAAAGACATTGTCCCAATCTCGGTTGATCTAGTAGATCAAATTATCTGAACTCCAGGACGATTTGAAGAACCTACAACATCTGGATTACTCGGAAATAGATTATGTATGATCCACATAGACACTTTGAATCTGACTGGAAATTTTTTGATACTACAGACATTATTGTAGTCTTGGTTGATTTAGTAGAACAAATCAAATGATGTCCTGGACGATTTGGAAAACCTATAATTTCCGGTATACATTGTAATAAGTCGTTCATGATCCACACAGTCACATGAATACGATTCGGCAGACCCCAAGGAATATCCGTGTAGATACAGAACCGCGACGTGACCAATAAGTGTGACTTATGAAACTCTGGCAATTTCTCGATTATGTGCAGGGTGTTTGGTTTGAATCGGTCAAAAATTGAGAAAACTAGAGCCAAATTAACTACAACCTTTAGGACACCAAAATACGTCAGAGACGCAAAGGTTAACTTTCAAGAAAATTTGCATTTCAAATGAAAATACATAAATTTTTTAAATAATGTTTCATCAAATCTAGGCCGGTATTATGCAATAGAATCTCATAATGTAAGGGTGTTACATAATTACTCAGAATTTATACTATACATAAATATTTTTTTTTAAGTTTACAAACGATACTCCTTTAGCTCAGTTGGTAAAAACGCAGCTACAAAGCAGGTCCATGCTGGAGGCGACTGAGTTCGATTCCCGTCCGGTCTATTAATTTTTGGGGTTGGAAAATTGAGGATAGGATGGTACAGGTATAGAAAGCTCTCAATTAAAATGTGAAAGTTGAAGTACTAAGTTGAGAGAAGGCAAAAATCTAATATGCTATAAGCAATAAGCTTGAAATACCATGTAGTATTATACAAATGGTATTTTTAGGCAATGAAAACAGTTTTTTTTTTGTCGCGGATTAGTATTTGAAGTCGCGGATTTATTTTGAGGAATCGCGGATTTCGCGGATCGATTTTAGAAAATCTTGTAACAGCCCTGCTTATCAATCCCAATCCAGACTTGAGACTAACATTTCCTGTCGAGTTGGAGACAGAGGAGTTGTGGACTCACTTACCTTACCAATCAAGCTTAGGTCCGGGTGTACTTTGATGTACACAGAAATCGTCTCCCTTCCATTCGATCCATGGTTGCTCGTCGTCAGCTTCGCAGCTTCCACCTGGTCGATCCACCTTGCCCCTGCGCGCTTCTTCGTATCGTTCCAGTCGGTTCATTATCGAGAATCATTTTCACCGGGCTTTCATTCGACATTCTTACGACTTGCCCAGACCACCGTAGTCGCCCGATTTTTGCGGTGTGGACGATGGGAGCTTCTCCCAGCAATTGCTGCAATTCGTGATTCATTCGTCTCTTCCACGTTCCGTCTTCCAACTGCACTCCACAGAACAACACATTCTAATGCGATATTAAACAGCAGACACGAAATCCCATCATATTACAGTTACAGTAACCCTCTTCGAGATTCGAAGGTGTTCTTAAGGAACCTCGGCAACGCACATCACTCGATTCATCGTCGCCTAGATCAATCGCAATCAAGTTATTTTCGCGGCATTTCTGCAAAACTTCCCGAATCACGAAAATCTGGTCCGTGGTCGCGCGGGTATCCACGAATGACGCCTGGTATTGCCCCACGAACTGTTGCAATCGGTGGTAGGCGGCGGCATGGTACACTCAGGTCTTTTTTTACACGGGGGATACGTACCGTGTAAAAAAAAAACCTACGAGATTTTGATTTTTCACATGTTTAAATGTTTTTAAAAAATCAGATTAGATTAGAGTTGGAGAATGCTTTTAAATCTCAATCGAATTTGTGATGTTAATTGGAGTGTCATTGCGCAGTAATTGCAGCAATCCAACTTGTCGTCCTTTCTGTAGATTGGACACACGATATGCCTCCCCTTAATACAGTTTTAAAAATCTAATATTTATATGTTCTGCATTTAATCTACTAATGCCAACGAATAAATTACTGAGACCTCCTCCCTCCCAGTGGTGGCACGAGTCCTGGAGTTTAACATTTTTTCCTTAACATTTGATACATTTTGCGATAACCATTGTGACGACACACAAAAACAAACTGGCAAGCAGCAAAAATGTCATGACATTTCTAAACTGTTTTCTGCCAGCGACAGAACATTTTCGCACAAAGAAGCAGACAAGACCGGCGGCGCGCGCGACATAATTTTATGTTGTGTAGAATTTTGCTGATTTCTGGCTAATTACTGCATTTATTTGATGTTTATTGCATGGAATTAAAAGATAAGAATGAAGACTGACCACTCATAAGCATTGATGTTAAAATTATGCGTAAATAAGGGAGTTGGTAATTTACTGTCACACGCAAGCCTGCAGCTAAAATTTCATTACAATAAACTGTTTGGAAAAATCAGGCTGCGAGATTTTATTTATTCTCTATCTCCGCTGTTTGCTTGGAATGTAGTTATACACGGTCGCCCGTGTGCTGGCTGTTTTGTTTCGCTCTGGACGATGGTTTTTCAAAAAATGTACTGTTGCCACCTCTGCTCCCTCCCATATAAGAAAATGTATGCAAATTCAATACACCCCTCCCCTTCAATGTTTATGTAATTATTGAATAGTCCCTAAATGACAAAATAATGATGTTTTGGTTAAAACAAACTTAATCCAAACGGCTTTATTCAGTAGTTAGACTTAAGTAGTAGGATTAATATTATAAATTTTCATCTTATTCCCATTTGCAGGAACTGCTGCGTGCGAGTTGTGTTTGTCGAATGTGGAACCAAGTTGCGAATCATCCGCGGTTGTGGAGGACTGTTCGCATGAAGAATTCGCATGTCAACGATTGGAGTGGTCTCGCCAACACCTTGCACAAGAACGGCACCAAGCATTTAGATCTGCGGAAAATGTTAATCTCCGGGAATAGTGACGAAATGTGGCACAGGTTTGCAGAAAACATCTCCCATGTCGATAACCTTGAAAGAATTGATCTATGTCGCTGTTCTTCGACGGTGGTTGGCAATTTGTTAAAGTCGAATCCTAATCTCAAGGTTATCAATGCCCTCGCGATCAAGAATGATCCTCTAGACTTTTCAAACTTTCAATACGGCAAGTACCTTCAAGAGCTGAGGCTTAAATCATCCGCTGCAGTGTCAGTGGATAATGATCTCTCGCAACTTGGCTTCCTTACATGTCTTCGACATCTCTCATTGACTTCAATTCAGAGACTGGGATCAACCTCAATCAAGGCACTGGAGAATTTGGTAAACCTAGAGTCACTCGAATTGGGAGAATGTACCGAAATTGGTCATAATCTTGCTGAAATCCTTCCTAGTATGATTAATCTGCAACGATTGCGACTGGAAAAGGGTCAGGAAAATGTCAACATGTTCGCAGTTTTGGAAGGTATATCAAAAATTCCAAGTCTAAGTCAGCTTGAACTTATCAATTGCGATGTGAAAGTTGGATTCGACAAACACATAAATAAGTGCAACAACATCAAGAAGCTGCTCCTGATTCCGACGTACGTTTCTCAATCTGCAGCTACGAATCATATGGTACTTAGCGGAATAGCAAAGCTGAAGGACACTCTCGAGATTTTCATTTGGCCTGTAACGGTTGAACTACTGCGGGTGACGGAGTTGTACATAGATCAGTGTGATACGAAAAATCGAGATGATAAAAACAGTCCCGGTGAAAGCATACCAATACTGAAACCGGTGCCTGGAGTAGATGAAGTACCGATCGCCAACAGCTCAAACACGCCCGACACTCCGGCGCAGGTCGAAATCGTTCCCCTTACTACAGTCAACAGCATTCTTGACCGATCACTCCCCAAGACCAAGCTGAAGATACTGAAAATTCCGTTTGCCAGCACCTGGAAACAAGGCATGATTGAACTACCGTAGAATCGGTGATTTTGACTCTAAATCCGGTGTGGAGATCAAACTAGGAAGTCCATCATTTTAAATGTAAAACGTAGAGGTAATTTATTCGTATTAGTTCTATGTGTATCATGTAGTTTCATCTAGTGTTGTAAGATGATAACATGCAGCAGACACGAGAGAAAGAGTTACTGCTGCTTTCCTCGCACTGTACATAAAATCACATTGTCTGTAACAACTGTCCGATGTGCGTCGAGGAAACGTTTGAAATATTAGTGTCCGCCGTTTTACGCGGCTATTTTTCAATTCAAACGAATATTGGACAAACTTGAATACCTATCTATTCAGAATTCAGGCTGTCAAAAATGGTAGGATGTTGATTGATTTAATTTTTTTATTAAAAAATGTTGCAACTCGAAAAATAATTCGTTTTTTTTCGATTTTGATTGTGTCTGAAAAAATTGGCTTTATGAATAATTATTTTTGATGTATAAAATTCAACATAGATTTAGAAAACTTGCTTTCCCATCACGCGTATCTGCTTTAGATTAACTAAGTTAATAGATAAAGAGAATAAACATAATGCTATGTTTAGATATTGTGTAAACTAAGATTTATCTATCCGAAATTCCTACGACTTGAATGTCGATTCACCCTAGCCTTGATTATTCGTAAAAACACATCAATTTCCATCGCTTAAAAGTTATTGAATGTTTTATTTTTATATATGGGAAATGGCTGAAATGTTGGCCTATGGATCTAAGATTGGGCCCATCGCTGTTGCTATTGAAAATTTAGTCGATTGCTGAATTTATGTATGGGCCCAAATTAGGGACACTTAGCCCGACATTACATACATTTCCCCTACTTGATTTATTTTTTATTTGTTTGTGAAAATCAACAGGCTGAATGTATCCCCAATGCTGGTTTGAAAAGCAAACTGGGCTGTATTGAACCTGTTGATATTGACAAACAAATAGATAAATGAACGTACCAACTGGACCATCTTGTCCCACCTTACCCTACCTGTTATCAGAAAAAAATGGGTACTTTGTACTGCCTTCTAGAGAATTTGCCGCCAATAGAGTAAGGCGAATATCTTATATTATATTAATAATATAATGCAAAAATCGCTTATAATTAAAAGAATCACAAATCACTACATAACTATTATACCATGTAATCTTTGATTAAATAATCCTGAATAAGATCAATGTGAGCCTGAATGGGCGCCAGTCGAGGTATAATCACTTGGGGGACGTTCGGAATATAATATAGAACAACATGAATTAGCTCGGGTTTCGATTCTAGAGTCGTTTTTTTTTCAAGATTGAACATATCACGAGCGCGTGTTGCATTGTATATTTTGATAATATGTATTGGGTCGACAAAAGGAAAGCTATGCTTTAGAAAAAAATCGATACACACTGTACTCATTATAGAAACGCCTTGTCCATTTGTTTTAACCGTAGACATCGGTTTTTAACTAATTTTGAAAATCACATTCTCTTCCTAATGCAATTTGTCCTGAACGGCCAGGTCTATCTCGAAATGGGGATCCCCGGAGTGTCCATTATGTTTAATAGTATTAAGATATTCTACATATTCAATTGGTAACCCGGTTTCTGTTGCTCCTCGAATTATGATATTCATATAGGTTTGCGACGGCTGCCGCTCAAATGGTCGGGTTTCTTCAATACTTTCTAGTTTTGGTGGATTTTTTACAAGCTGATAAACGCGACACTGAAGCGTTTCTCCCTTTGTGGTGCATATAGGCAACGTCAATGGCTTGTACACTTGATTATGAACACCTTCCTGCTTGTCTAGATCGGGAAGATTTTCAATACCGATTTCCCAGATTGCTCCCCACACTCGATGGCCTTTGTCTTCTACGATAGTTGCTGGTGCGCCACGCCATCGTGCAGCGTAGTGGAAAAAATCTAATCTATAGTTCTGAAGAATGATCATTCATTTTCATTACCTTTAAAACTCAAAATATACATGGATATTACCTCTAAAAATCCTATTCCTTTTCTGACTGCAGTAGGGCTTTCCATGCGGATTCTTTTCGAGAAAAGATTGCTCCCGAAAGCAAAATAATTGAAAGTACTTGAAGTTGCCTCTGTTAGCACCATTTTCGCAGCAGCTGTAATCCCCACTGAGTAGATGATGATGGTGAATTTTATATCAGGACTAGCATCTCTCTATCTATATAGTCAACGGACGATGTTGTTTAACATGCACACATACTAGTAAACCTTTATTTGGAAATAGTAAACATCGCGTTTCAGCCAGACGATAAGTTCGCAATGTGATTTGTCTTCATTGCCAGAAGCAACGTCATTATAATTATATATTTATAAATTTCCTAAAAGTCAAAATGAAACTCGAAAATGCCTAAACATAGCATGTCATATAGAAACCCGTATAACATATCCCTTAAATAAACCTACGGTAACAAATTCATAGTTAGCACTTATAGCGATTTATCAACAACAGCTATCATGCTATCAGCTACCCGTGTCATGTGTAAAGAAAGCATTATAATGCGCATATTAGTATTCGTGCACATTTACGAGTGCATCGATAAATTAGATTTCACACGCCAATGAAAATTTGACAGGAATGAGGACCTTGTTGACTGAAAATAAATTAATAGCTTTATTCAATGAGAGGTCGAAACTGATAGCAACTAAAGCCCTACAGTAACTAGAGCAGCTGGGTGGCATCCCTATCTTGTTTGCCTTGCCTTGAAAAGAGCTAACATCGCTGTGGGCCCGCGAATTGTGGGCCCCACTGACAGCTCATAATTTGTAAACAAATAGAAGATTCAAGCCAAAATTTCAAAAAAGGCGTGACTGATATTATGGATATTCTTAATATTTTTGCTTACATTTTGTGAAAAATAAACTTAGGACTCATAAAATATTATTTTCTGATTTTCTACCACGAAGTCAACAATTTATATGGCATAAAAGGGAAAATAATTTCATTTTATAAAAATAAGACAATTCAGTCACGCCATTTTAGCAGTTCACACTGGAATTGTGACGTTTCAGATGTTGGTTTCAATAACATGGCGGCATGTCACCAGCTGAACTAGAGGGCTTTAATCGCAACCACCAATTGGCATTCCTTACGCAAAGCGAACGATCCGTAAAGGAGATGCGTGGATTGGCGTTGACGGGACCGTCGAAAAATGGTCTCTTCTAGAAAAGATTGTCAGTTTCATATGGGATTTTTCGGTGGAGTGAAAGGATAGTACGAAGTCCGCCATGTTTCACGCACAGTCTGACGTTTGCTTATGGATTTTACCATAGGAGTAAAGAGCTACAGAGTCGTCGTCAACGCCAATGGTATACCATGAAATCTCGCGTAACAATTGAAAGGGGCCTATCAGTTTTTGTAAATAAAACATGTAAGGTCATTTTCGCTCGAACCGAAGTTCGCCCAAGCAAACCAAGAACACTATCGGAAAGGGGAGAATTTCCCATAGGCATCCCATATTTTGCACCATTTGAAACAATAAAATGCACCCTAAAAAATCAATAACTGTCCCATAAAAAACCGACAGATGTGCCAATATTTAAGTTGAAATGCATAATAAAAAATGTGGAGGCACAATGAATAATTTAAATTGCACCAGTAAAATAAAAATATTCTCCATAAAAATAAAACAAGGGAAACGCTCAATAAGAAAGACAAACCGCGATAAACTGTGTCCAAAAAAATACTCCCTGAGCATTGGCATAGCCTCGAGGATTGCTTAACTGCCGGAGAACTTTGAGATTTGGGCGTAATTGCTGTTGTAAACAAACACGTCAATCGCCGATTTCTAGTGAGTAAAAGCTCAATCTCGCGCACAAACTATACCAAATGATAAAGGAATCATACATATACCTGATTGTGATATTAGTTTTTGAGATTGTGATCATTTGAGATCGCTAGAAATAGGCGATTGACGAGTTTTTTACAAAACGAATTACGCCCTAATCTCGAAGTTCTTTTCTTCTTCTTCTTTCCTTTATTTAACGTCGGTCTCTGTTCCGCAATCTAGTCCCAATCACCGACGGACATCGATTGCCATCCATTGACGGCAATCGAATGTGCAGGAAGGCAGCTTCCACACCTGCGTAGGATATCGCACCCATTCAACACAAATGGGCCGGGACCAACGGCTTTACTTCCCTTCCGAAGGAAGACGTGACTAGAGATTTTTGTGCCTCAGAAAAATCCCACCGACCTCGGCTGGGATTGAACCCAGACCCACTAAGGTGTTTGAAAGCAGTCACGCTTACCACTACACCACCGGCGCCGGCTCTCCGAAGTTCTCTGCCATCATCCACCAGATGGGATAGTATTTTTGTTTTGGTTTTGCACAAAGTTGATTTTGTGTACAATGATTCTTTGACAGTGTGCAAAGAGTGTATCATTTTGTCATTTTTTTATGCATTTCAGTTTTGAGTAGAGTGAAAGAGATAGAACCAAAACATTCTAGTACATTTCGACAGTGAGCATGCATAAGGGCCTATACGCGATGATCGATTTTCTCATTTGTTAATAACAGGGGCCTGGCTGGCAGCCATGTTTTTGATGTTATCATCTGCTCTTGTCTTCCAGCTTATAACACGCTTTTCTGTCCCTTTCTGCCATGTATACGTCAGGCGGGCCGTATTTAAATAAGGCCCGTGATGTTGCCTACTGTCAAACGTATAGGATTGATATAGGGTTGCCAGCCCCCTGGTTAATAACTCGCTAGATTTAAAGTTTTCGGTGCGTTTGGTGTTGCTTTTGATAGCCAATACAACCTGTTACTACTCTGCATTGAACAAATTATAGAAAATTGTTTTGCTTAGCTGTAGCAATGCAAAGAGAAAATCGATTAAGAGAATCGATCATCGCGTATTCGCCTTTATGCATGCTCACTGTCGATTTGGTGAAAATAGAGATTTCTCGCGCCACTTTTCAAATAGACCAATGTAACAAATGTAAACAAACCGAGTTAAGCGATACAAACTGTTGCTCTTCTATCATTGTATGTCATACAAAAACATCCATCCAAATTCACTTTCATTTATTTAAGATAGGTAAAAAATTGTCCAATGTACAGTTAGAAATGATGGGTACATGATTGTTACTTCGGTCATTCGGACTGCCTAACATGATTGGTGCTCATTTTCCAAAGGCGGGGCCAATCTAAAGTTAGGTACTATACTCTGAAATCTGTGAAAGGGAATCTAGTATCATGTAGACAAAACGTCCAATGTAACACTCATTGATTATGTCATTGAGAAAAATCGTCCAATGTAGCATGTCCGATGTACAACTCGACTTGTCAAAACGTCCTATGTGATTTTTTCTATGTTGTAGCATGAAATTCAAAGTAAAATTGTGATTTTACTGTTTCTTCTGAATTTTCAACGTTATTATATGCTGACTACATTAAAAATAGTATTGCAAAATGTATTGTTTTTAAACAGGTAAATTAATAATCTGTCGAACTTCAACTTCGATTTTCTCAAAATGGTGGATATGTTACATTGGTCTATTTGAAAAGTGACGCGAGATTTCTAAAGTGTGATTGTGTCAGTGATTTGTTTTTATCGGGAAAATTTTCCGCTATGAAGTTTTTTTCCTGATGAATTTTGCGTATACCTATACGTGACGTTGTGTGCGTACGATAAACGTCAGCAATTTCTATGCTAGTTCAATCCGATGGTAATCAAATTCATCATAATTCTAGACTAACATTTGAAAGGGGCGGAAGAGCCAAAATGTAAACAAACCATATTTTGCCACATATAGAGAGAATAGTTCACAAACTACTCGATAAACACGAAAAAGTAGAAGAAAATATCACTTCAAATCATCAAACACGTTTCTTCTTACATGGCGTATTTCCAACTTTCAACTCTAAGGCTCTGAACCATTTGGTGGATTATTTTAACTTTTGGTTAAAATTTGACAGATGAAAAGTTATCGATTAACCCTGCTATCCGAGCATGGTTATTTCTGACAGACAAGAAGTTAAATTTTGACAACCGTGGCTCGAAAACCGGTCGATCGACAGCACGGGGATTTTCGAACATAGAAAATAACTTTCGAAATGTCACTTTTAACCACGAGTTAAATTTAACTCGGCAAATGGTTCACAGCCTAAGATGCATCTGGTTGTTACGCCTTGGACCAGAACTACGAATTATATCGTTTTATTATGCCAAACGTATTGAGTCTGTAGTATCTAGTCACGCCCGATTCATTTGAAATGCATCCGATTGATAGTTCACGTGTAAACAACGAACAAAAAGAAGACCAAAAAAATCTCCGGGCGTAATTCCACTCTCACAAAATTTGCGAACGAAGAACCAAGGCGGAACAACAAACAAAAAGTCCCGAGGGTGTACTTCCACGGCGTATCACCAGTGTTGGCAGTTCAAAGGGTGGAAGATCCGGGGGGCAGTGCTGCACAATTTCGACAATACACGGTGATACTCAAAATTCTGCTTTGGTCACTCGTTTGAGCTAACAGTCATCGTCAAGGCAAACCATGTCAATTGTCAGTGGCATTTTTGTCAGTGACGAACATGTGCTGATTTGTTTATTAGCTAAATTTAAAATGAAATTAAATGGCTTGAGGAAAACAATCACATGGAGCCATTAAAGTGAACAAGCATCTACGTCCTGAACAGCTTGGATAACAATAATGTGACTCAGAATGCAAGAAATTACCCTTTCTGTTACCAGGTGAATCTTTGTCATTGACGAAAAAATGAATGAGATTTTGACAAAGATTTTTTTGAGGATCAAGTCTATCATTGACTATGTGAAAAACAATTTTGTCAATATCGCGCAAAAGTCTGTCACTGACAATGACAAATCTCAGCACTGCCGGGGGGTAACAACATGTATGAAATTATCAGGGCGTATGATGTTTTCTTCTCGATTTCACGACATAGAAAACTTTTTTTGAGTTTTTAGTGATGCATGATGATAGATTATACTATTAACTATATGTCAAGTTTATAAAATCATCCAGAAAATGGAAAGTCGTGAAATAGGATTAATTTTTAGGTCATCAAAATTCAGAAGCGATTTTCTCGATATGGTCATTTTGGAATTACGCCCTTTTCAAATGTTAGTCTAGAATTGACATCGGGATGGCAGCCATGCAAAGGAAAAAACTACAAGGGACAACCCAATGGGGTTGTACGCAATGATGACGTAGGACAACGTGGTATGATATAATAAATATTTTTGTTAACTGCAGCAGGAGTTTGTGTTTTGTGTAGGAATAGGAATTTTAGCTGGGTTCTCTCTGTTTATTCTCTATGATTGCCCTCAGATTAACCAAGGCGCGTACAACCGAGGCGGTTTTTGTTGATTCTTTTGTATTTCGACTGGAACACTGGAAACGCACTACCCGCATAAGCGCGAACCATAAATTGACCTTACCTAAAATGGTTATAAATTGTTTATAATCCCTGCTAAACTTCAACTGAAATGGTTATGGAACTTTACATGAACGTTTAATGATAAAGTTTTAACCTTAAGTATTATAGTTTTTTGGAAGTGGACCTTATAAATAATGGGTTGTTAAGAACCATTACCATTCAAAATTCTTGTTTTCTCCATACATTTTCGGAAAGAAAACTATACTAAAACCTTTTAAATTATGGTTTGAGAACATTAATGGTAATGGTTATGGTAACCAGTAAGGTCCATGAATGGTTTTGTAACATCGATCAACTTTATGAGGAATATATCGCGAATTGGTTGCCTGTAAATTACTGATTACCAATTCACGATATATTTCACGTAAAGTTGAGCGATAATACAAAACTATTAATGGACCTTACTGACTACCATAACCATAACCATTAATGTTCTTAAACCATAAGTAAAAACGTTCTAATATAGTTCTCTTTCCGATAATGTATGGAGAAAACAAAAATTTGGAATGGTAATGGTTCTTAACAACCCATTATTTGTAAGGTCCGCTTCCAAAAAACCATAATACATAAGGTTAAAACTTTATCACACAAACGTTCATGTAAAGTTCCATAACCATTTCAGTTGAAGTTTAGCAGGGATTATAAACAATTTATAACCATTATCGGTAAGGTCATGTGATGGTTCGCGTTTATGCGGGTACTTACCCCAACACAACAAATGAATGCAATTGATTGTCGGTACTGGATTAGTAGTGGTAGATCTCATACCAGTAACAACCAACTTAGGTTAAATCTAATAATCTTAAACCGAAAAAAATCATCATTCGATCACATCCCTACCACCTTTTAAATCCCGACAAGGAAGTTAATCAAAATCACCTTTTTAATTCATTTGATGGCCCTGAAAAGGGCCAGTTTTTTAGTCGATGAGCCGCGTCGATGATACTAATTTATCCTCCGAAACCGTACAGAGTGCGTCCCTGTCGCTTCAGAGCGTAAACGACATCCATCGCGGTGACCGTCTTCCTCTTAGCGTGTTCGGTGTAAGTAACAGCATCACGGATAACGTTCTCCAAAAATACCTTTAACACGCCTCTACTTTCCTCGTAAATAAGCCCAGAAATTCGCTTGACTCCACCACGACGAGCCAGACGACGGATAGCAGGTTTAGTAATACCCTGAATGTTGTCACGCAGCACTTTTCGATGACGCTTTGCTCCTCCTTTGCCGAGTCCTTTTCCTCCCTTGCCGCGTCCAGTCATTGTTGGAGATGGTTTGTTTATCGTTGATGAAGGTTGAGACGAAAGTGAACAAAAATTTAGTTAGTTAGTTTAGTTTAAATGATCTTTATTTTAGTTTAACTTGGACGATTACCATATAAATTTTTACTAAGTGATTTAATTGCTTTCTTCATCTTTAGGTATGGGCAAAATTCAAAATTTGTTTTACAGAATTAGTCCTAGACTTAGTACACGGTCGACCACCTTGGTGGGATTGGTTTGTTTTGTTTTTAGAATTTGAAGAGAAACTACTTAATACTACTATTTACAGCTTAAAACTAACCTACTCTACTATATACACTTAACCTACTATGTACAAATTGCTTATTAAAGCATGTTCAGAAAGATTGCATTTTTGAATAAATTTAGTTGTCATATCATCAATTTTGGAATCTACTTTGGGAATTTCTGCCTCTTGATGGAGGTCTGCTATTCTTGTGTCGAATGGACGATCTAGGATCATCCTCAACACTCTATTCTGTGCAACCTGGATTTTGTTCCTGTGGGTCTGAGCGCACGATTCCCACACCGGGGCGGCATAGAAGATCGCGGGGGCTATGATCTGTTTGTAAACAGCCAGTTTGTTTTGCCTTGAGAGGCGGGATCTGCGGCAAATGAGCGGATACAAACACCTAACCAAGGCGGAGCACTTAACTAGGGTTTTCTCTATGTGCGAGCGGAACAGGAGCTTCTCATCGAACAACATCCCGAGATAAGTAACATCAGTGGACCACTCGACCCTTGTACCATCCATTATTACGGTACAGGAGGGAGACGGTTTAAGTTTTAATGATTGTCTGTGAAGGAACATGATCGCTTGGGTTTTCGAGGCGTTGATTTTGATTTTCCACGTGGTGGCATAATCAGTAAAGGTGTCAAGGCATCGTTGGAGCTTGTTCGTAATTTCACGAGGCATCCTACCCTTGACGGCTATCGCGGTGTCATCTGCAAACAGAAAGAACACGCAACCGTCTCCTAGAGGAGGGATGTCCGACGTGTAGATGCTGTAAAGCAGTGGTCCCAGCAGACTCCCTTGCGGAACACCTGCTGGGATCGGAAATTGTCCCGAAAGGGAACTATTCAACGACACCCTGAACGACCTTTGCTGGAGATAGTTACGGGTGATTTTCACAAGGTATGGTGGAAAGTTGGAGTTACAAAGCTTGTATATAAGTCCGTCGTGCCAGACATTGTCAAACGCCTTTTCGACGTCTAACAAGGCCATGGCTGTGGACTTGGATACAGCTTTGTTACTCCGGATGTTATTCATCACCCGCACTAGCTGATGATTGGTGGAATGCCCCTTACGGAACCCGAACTGTTCCGGAAGAAGAATGTCATGTTCCTCCACAAACTTGTTTAGTCGGCTGAGGATCAATTTTTCGAACAGCTTGCTCAGCGCTGAGAGCAGGCTAATCGGTCTGTAGCTTGACGGTAGTGAAGGGTCTTTCCCAGGTTTGCGGATCGGGATGATTTTTGCCACCTTCCAGATGCTTGGAAAGTAGTGCAGCTCCAAGCATCTGTTGAAGGTGGCAGCTAGCAGCGAGTGCACCCTCGGGCTGAGATTTTTCAACGCTAGGTTGAATATTCCGTCAAACCCGGGAGCCTTCATGTTCTTACTGTATTTCAGCGCTGAGCAAATTTGTTCCTCTGTAATCCGTTCTTCTGGAGGGACGGCACAAGGGGAGGCATCTAACGTCAGGACGCACTGCGCAACCTGGTTCTCGAGTGGACTTGGGATTTTAGAGCCAAGCAAATGCGACTGGGCAATGTGCTCCCCAATCGCATTGGCCTTCTCTTCGTTGGTGATAAGCCGTTCGTCATTGACTCTAAGTGGTGGAATGGGCTTGGGGTGAGACTTCAGCACCTTGGCAACCTTCCAGAATGGTCTGGAACGGTCGTCCAGGTTCTGGACGAGCCGCCCGAAACTCTCGTTCCGGATTGAGACCATTCTGGAAGCGATCTGCCGATTCAGATCGACCATTTCGTATTTACGCTGCAGATCCCCAGTCCGCTGAAACTGGCGTCTACGAACATTTCTGAGCCGAATCAAGAGTTTGGTGTGGGAATCAATTGCTTGAAACTTACCCCTCACAGGAACTCGTCGAACGCACTCTTCGTTAGCCACGGATATGGCTTGATGGAGACCCTCCAGGGCCCGGTCGATGTCATCCACTGTGTCGAGCGGTGGGTTGTCGTCGATGTGGCGGTCGACCACGCGTCGAAACTGGACCCAGTTGACTCGATGGTAGTCCTTCCGCTGGCACGGTGCAGGGGCCACGTTGTAGCCCAGCTCGGTCAGCACCGGTTGGTGGTCCGAACTCAGGTCGTTGACGGCAACCGGCTTGGCTAATCTGGTGTTTGCCAAGAACAGGTCCAGCGTCGATGGGTTGCCCGTCGGTGATGTGAAGGTTGGTTCGTCCGGAAACCAGACGGAATAGAGACCATGCTGGGAATGGTCGAATAGCAGGCGGCCGTTCTGGTTCTGCTGGTAGTTCCGCCAGGCCTCGTGCCGGGCGTTCAGGTCCCCTCCGATTACAAAGCGGGCATTGGTGTGGGTTATGATGGCAAGGTCGTTCTTGAACTGCTGTGCTGTACCATTGCTAACGGTACATTGCCGGGGGCAGTAGGCGGCGATGAACCGGACGTTTCCGGTCGATGTTTCCACCTCAACGCCGACGGCCTCGATGATGGAAGTGCGGTAGTGGGGTAGGGTGCAGTACTTGATGCCTTTCTTGATGATGACCGCGACACCGCCCCCCCTGGAGCTGGTGCGATCAAGCCGGACAATGCTGTGGTCGGGCAGCCAGAAGCTGTCACCGGTCTTGAGGTGGGTCTCGGTGAGAAGGCCCACGTCGATGTCGTGCTTGCGGAGGAAGTCTGCAAGCTCAATGTTTTTCGCCCCTACGGAGCGAGCGTTCCAGTTGGCGATCTTTATGGGTTCACGGTCCATAATTAGCGACGAAGGAGATGATAGCTTGGAGCTGTTGTGTTCTTGTTGCGCAGGTGCGCTTGATGATGATGGCCTGGGCCAACAGTGTGACGATCTCATCCGTTGACAGCGGAGAATCGTCTGTAGCTTCACCGGTTGTACCGGCCAATCCCGGAGCAGGGGGATCCGTCGATGGGCCGAAGGCTTGACTGGGTACTGCAGCGGCAGCCGACTGGGCAGCAGCCAACTGTTGGTTGAGCGGGAGCGGCGCCAACACTGGAATTGGCCGTGGTTGGACCGGTGATAACGGAGGAAAGTTCTGCGCGTTGTTTTCCGGGACCTTCTTGCGACCGGGCTGGTTGTTGGACGAGGCCTTCTTCCGGATCTCGGCGTATTCGGCCCGCTTCGGACAGGCCTTACTCGTGGCCTTGTGGGCAGCACCGCAGTTGGCGCATGTGGGAGCGGCTTCCTCGATGCTGTCGCAGTCGTCGATCTTGTGGTTTTTGCCGCATTTGATGCAGCGGCTGGTCATGCGGCAGTTCCTGGTGCCGTGCCCGAACAATAGGCAGTTCGAGCACTGAGTGACGCCACGGTGGGTTGGCTTATACCGCTCCCACTTCACTACGATGTGGAACAGTGTGCGTGTCGTATGGAGATCCTTCACGGTTGTGGAGTTCTTCTGCAGATGGACCAAGTAGAGCTGGTCACGATACTTGATGGCCTTGCTGTGGGTCATCTTGTGGATTTCGACCGGCTTGAGGCCGTTCGCCTTAATCTCGTCCATTAAGGTGGTGGTGTCCATGTCGTGGAGCCCGCGCAGCACCACTTTCAGCGGCTTGGTGGCCTCGACGTCGTGGGAGAAGTACTCCAGCTTCATCCTGTCCAAGAGGGCCTGGACTGCGTTGTAGTGATTTTCGGCCGAGACCATCAGTTTGTAGCCTTCCGTGCACCGTTGAATGGTGCAGCGAAGGCCCTGCTTAATGTAGAAATCCAGCTGCTCCCATAGCCCGGGAGGGAAGCCCTTCACATAGAAGGGTGGCAACTTAACTTTTTTAGGCACCGTCTCAGGGTCCGACTGGGCTCCGTTCTGCAGGGCGGAGAACGGATTGTTGCTCAGCAGCTTTTTTGCTGCCGATGCGGTGGCGCTGATGTCTTCAGGTCTGGGTCGTTTAGTTCCGGGAGGCCCCGGCTGCGGGTCCGCAACGCCTGTCGGGACGGGCAATGGGGTTTTCTTCTGCTTCTTCTGAGCTGGCTCGGTGGTCGCGCCGTCTCCTGGGAGAGTCTGTTTTCCCGGTAAGCCGGCACTCGCGTTACCGCGCGATTTCTTACCCATGGCTGGGTCAGCGAGAGCGTCACTATACAACGCGGAGCTAATTCGACTTGCGAACGAACGAACGAAACTAGAGAGAATTCAAATCGACTGAACTGCTCAACAGTCTGGCAGCGAATGTGAACAAAAATTCCAAATTTCGGCTTTTTTATACCTACTCGAGGGTTAAATTCTTCTTGTTAAATAGTTGTTGTATTCTTGTTCTTTCATCGTTTCTGATTGGTTGATCACAGCAAACGCATGTTATAAAACAGAATGGAAGTCGTTTTTATTTTTTATTCCACAGTTAGCTTTCAACGTGAACACATCGTATACATCGTATGCGTCGGAAAATGGCTCGCACCAAGCAGACCGCTCGCAAGTCCACTGGAGGAAAGGCTCCTCGCAAGCAGTTGGCAACGAAGGCCGCTCGCAAAAGCGCTCCAGCCACCGGAGGAGTAAAGAAGCCTCATCGCTTCCGGCCAGGCACCGTCGCCCTGCGTGAGATCCGTCGTTATCAGAAATCGACCGAACTGCTGATCCGCAAGTTGCCTTTCCAGCGTCTCGTCCGTGAAATTGCCCAGGACTTCAAGACCGATCTGCGCTTCCAGAGCTCAGCTGTTATGGCTCTACAGGAAGCTAGCGAGGCTTATCTGGTCGGTCTGTTCGAAGATACCAACCTGTGTGCCATCCACGCCAAGCGTGTCACAATCATGCCAAAGGACATCCAGCTGGCTCGTCGTATCCGTGGTGAACGCGCTTAATTTCCCCGTCGAAAATCTTACCAAACCGGCCCTTTTCAGGGCCACTAAGTTCATATAAAAAAGAGTTGGAATAGATTTCTTAAAGAACTACAAAAATAGTTTTCACCAAGTCATGGCTATTTTTTTATCATTGATGGCGCTGTTCCATTGATAGTAAGTTAGAAATTTGAAAAACTGGATGGATACATATTATGGTGAAAATAAGTCAAAAATCATTCATTAACGTTTAGTTTTTTTTCCTAGAAATTTTTGATAAATAGTATTTTCTTAGAAGCTGAATTGTTATGTATTTTTTATGCAGAATATGCTAAATGGGAGGGACTTCAAATGTTAATCCTTCCTCCCCCACCAAATGTTACAGAGTGTCATCAAAGTACATGGAATGTTGAGATATTGAGAGTGAATTTTCTCTTTCAAATTTTAATGTTTTGGCTCTCTGGGGATTGGTAGTAAAGCGGTTAAAACTGTATGGAAAAAAAAAACTTTTTTATTTCATTCTAGCTTATTTACAAAACTTTTCAGGAAAAAACTGAACGACAAAGTCCATTTCTTTAGGTTGTCGTCAACTTTTTTTTTTTTTGAAAGCTTAGTGAAATTCACATGGATTTCATGCATTACATTTGTGATATATTTTTTGAGTGTATCCCCTGTTTCCAAGTTTGGTACAAGATAACACTCTGGAGAGCATTATGTGTGGTCATTGGGAGCGTGTGGTTCTGAGTATGGAGATGAGTGTGCAAAATATTACGCAATTCCATCCTCCCTATCCGCACGCGCCCGAGGATCGGAGGCGAATGCCACTTCGACTTGTTTCGTCTACTTACTACTCTCTGACGACTGTGCTGGGGAAGCAGCTTATGCATGTAGGTAATTGGTGGATTTGTTAGTTAATTCGACGCTTTTGGACAATGCTGGAAATTTACCAGTTTTTCAATAGTTTCTTGCTGAACATCAACATTTGGAAGCATTGTTATCGATGCGTAGCCATATTTCTGATCGAAAGGTGATAAAATTATTGAAATTGGACCAGGGGCAGCTGAGTTATTAACGTTCAAAATCTTTCTTAATTTGTTACATGTTCCATTTTCGGTTTTCACAAAGTGTACCCCCATATACACAGCAAAAAAAAATGTAATATCGATCAATGTAATTCAAGCTGATGTATGAAATAATGATGTAATAGCTAAAAGCAGATACAATATTACATCAATGGATGTAATTTTGTTCGCAAAATCGATGTACATCGTACAACGTTATATTACACAACCGATGGATTGACCTGGTTGCAGCAGTTTGGATGTAATATTCAACAACTTTTTTTTCTGTGTAGAAATCAAAGACGTAGTCCTACGTCAAAAAACTTCACTCGGCGATACACCCGCTAGTGTGCGTGCGTTAAACGTCACTAATCTCTATTCACACACACCATCTGACTTTCATTCTGATATATACCTCTGCATTTTGATAAACGTTGGTTATCGAAACGAAACGTCAAAACAATCAGTGCATGTGCTGCTGGCTGGTTCGAATCGAAAAATCTCAAAACTGTGCTGTTGATTGCATAAACAGACCGGATAATAATTATTATTGCGAATGGCATCTTTGGCCAGATTATTCCAAAATTTGGCAATAAAACCCCTTGTCAACGATGTTCGAGTCATAGCGATATCAAGCATTTCCACGGAAAGCTTGGCCCGGGTAATGAATAAACCGAAACCAGGAACAGGCAAAGCTTACCGTAGGATCGTGCACTATCCTGAACAGTACACCGTGGAACCCTTAAAAGTGACTAACTTGGCTGGTCGGGATCCGGAAACAGGACGTCTGGTTGCTAAAGGAATTGGAGGAGGCATCAAGCACAAATACCACTGGATCAAGTGGGTTCGTGATGGGCCCCTGGAAGGTCCACCGCAAGTTGAGAAGGTTATCGACGTGATCCACGATGGCTGCCGAACAGCAAAAGTAGCTTTAGTCGCTGTTGGAGATGAACTAAAATACATTATCGCTACAGAAAACATGAAAGCTGGTGATTTGATCAAAACATCCAGATTCATTCCTAGAATTCCAGGTTATTTTGAAATCCAATTACTGCATTATATATTTTTTACATTAAACATGTTTATTTTAGTTCGCGCCAACGAAGGTGATGCGTATCCATTAGGAGCATTGCAAGTCGGAACACAGATTAATTGCGTTGAAAAGTATCCCGGTCAAGCGTGTCACCTTATTCATTCAGCGGGGACTTACGGAACTATTCTGCGCAAATTCGGTGAATTGGTAGTAGTTCAGCTTCCTTCGAAGCAGGAATTTGCGTTCAAGCAAACGTGTATGGCCACCGTTGGACGCGTTTCGAACATTTATCACAATAAGACTCCAATTGGTTCGGCTCAGAAAAATCGCGAACTTGGCAACCGGCCGCGATCGGGTTTGTGGCATAGGAAGGATGGTCGCCATGGACGAAAGATTCGCAAGCTGCCTCCAATGCGTGTGGTTGCTCCTCCTTCAGACCCTGCGCCAGAGCCGATCACATTCACTTTGAAACTTTAGATGTTCAGAGGTGCTGATCCTTTAGAATGCATTATCTATTTAGGTATAACAAAAAAGTTGCCATAACATTTCTTGTGGCATGCATTCAAATAATGTCTTATCCTTCTATCACGTTCCATTTTAATCTTTACGCTGGCCTCGGCTTTGTGCTCTTTGAACACTATCACAGTAGGGAAAATTCGGGCAAGCTGGCCACCCTAACGAAACTCGATTATAATTGCACTGTTTTGACAAGACAACATGTTTTTCTATTATTGTACAGAAACTTCAATGATTGCATGTTACCCTGCACTTTGATCAGAGAGCGTATCGTTGGTCGAGGCACATTTCGAGTATGAGAAAGTGATTACAGTTTGCTCAAAAGTGCCTGAGTAAAATGCAAGTACTTTCGATGATTACCCGTAGTTGCAATAGTACGATGTATACCCATATTCTCGTTTTTCCAGGCGTTTATTTGATTTTGTGTGGGGGATGGGTTTCGGACGTGGACGGGCATATGATGGGTGATAATATTAAGTTTACTTTAGGATAAAGTTGAAAAATTGTAACTCTACTGTCTGTTCCCGGCAAGTTCTCAATAGCCATAGACCTCTCGAGCTGGGTTTCAAGGTTGGCATACTACTGGGCAATCGGAGGGGCTACGCGACCAAATGTGCAGAATACTGTCACCTGATTAGAGTTATGGAAACAATGTAAGTGTGGTTCAAGATTAAAAGCTTTTATTGAGGAAAACTATTGTGGGTGCTCATATGCTTACATCGGCAGAGCCCAGGCAAGGCCGGAGTGACTACCCAGAGGGGAACGTCTCCTTGGCGGTTAGGGAGGGGTCACGAGACAAATTCCTCCACGCCGATTATTTTCGGTCTAGCTTGAAGAAGGCTAGTTTCTTTACTTTTAAACATACCAGCCCTAGGAACTGCTAAGCTGCGGCAAATCGTCACACTCGAATTCAATAGTACTGCCCATAATCGCATATCAGTCCTATATGGATAGGAAATCAAGCAAAGATGGGACTGATATGCGATTATAAGTAGAGTACCACTCACTTATTGTTTGGCTATTTTAAGCACTTTAACTGCCGTTATACGCATAACTGTCCCATGTTCTATGCAATCCTTCCTTATGCACTGTGGGACTCTTATGCGTATAACGGCAGTTAACTTTTCGACACCTTTCATACGCGAACGCCTGGACAGTTAAGAAGAATGGCGGGTCGTTCATGGGCTACCTAACTTCTGTCCCTTCGCTTTTCCATCCCTCCATCCTATATCCCAATCGAAAAATTCTTTCTCCATTTCCCGTCTGCATCTCCTTGTAGTAGTTGCACCCACTGTGTTGTAACCTCTCCCCACATTACTTTTATACATTTTAAAGTTTAAACAACTCCCTACTAACAAATTAACAATATTTTAATACACATTATTTTATTAATCCTACTAACCAACACCAAATAACTTATAAAGACGTGACAGTACATTATAAATCTTGTAACAAACGATTACAAAATTGAGAAATGTATCACTTCAGTTTGAGAAGTACTTCTCTTCGTAACCGATGAATCATTCTGATGGTCCACAATACCGTGCAGGCACCGTGGGTTGGGTTAGCTTGATGTTTATAAAGTACTATTAGTTAACACAGCACAACATTTTATGTGAGCATCAAAGTAATCATATAATCACAATATAACTTTAAATGTAGGTTCAGAGTGAGACGATGTCACTGAGACACGATATGGTTAGTTGGGTATTCAGATGAAACTATAACTTTAAAAAACGAATCCTGGTTGTGCCGGCGCCGGTGGTATAGTGGTAAGCGTGACTGCTTTCTCACCTCAATGGGTCTGGGTTCAATCCCAGCCGAGGTCGGTGGTCGATACATAATTCAAATGGTAAAGAATAATATATTTACATTGGGATGCAAAAATTCTAAAATCCTGTGCAATCCCTTACAAAAAAAACTTAAAAGGTAAACCATTCTTTGTCCTGTTGCAATCCCATTATCATCATTTTTTTTAAATTAATTAATATATTGTTTAAAAGATTCAGGGTGGCCAGCGAACCGGGAAATATCCGGGAATTTGAAAAGTAACCGGGAAAACCCGGGAATTCGACGAGAGAATTAAAATAAATTTACCATACCATAGGAACAAATTTGTGTACCAAAATTTCAGAATAAACCATTAAAACAGAGTGATTCTTTACCAAATGAATGTCTAGCTCTATTTGCTGTATAATTTTCTACAGTTTCTCGTCTCGTTTCGTTTAGAATTTAATCACTCAGAAAAATTTCAAATTAATTTTTGTCGTTTCAATTTCATAATTTTTTAAAATATTGAAGATGCTCGACCTTGAAAACAATAATTGTAAAACTGAATCTGAACTATTCTTTTCCGAGGTTTTAATTTTTCGTTTTCAATGCGAAATTAAAATAACCATGCAATTTTATTCAAAATTCTCATGATATGAATTCCAGAATTAACTTGGAATTATGTTCTAAAATATTATATTTTTTTCTAAAATTAACCAGAAAACACTCCGCTTAATAATTACCGTTGAATTCTTTTTTTAAATTTTCTTGTAAGAATTTGATTGTAATTCTTCTTAGAATTCCCTTCCCTCCCCTTGGCTAGTTTTTTAACCTGGACGTTGGTGGGCGGGCCTAATCTTATGCTTCAGAGTGGAGCGTTGGAGACGGTTGGTTTAGGTCCGGCATCGTTGGCTCAGGCTGTGACAGAATAGCGTCATGAACATGCGATGAGGATTACTGAGCTTCCCCTCTCTGATGAACCATTGCATAAGAGAACCAAAGTTCTAGCCTGAAGTGATAGTATCACACTTGTTACTCCTTTATTTAAAAGCCGCGTTGTAGTACGCTTACGTATAGGCACTGACGTTGGGTGCGATACTGGCGGGTTTTGCCGCAAATCACTCTTATTTTATTAATTTTTACGCAGATAGATTTATTGGGGTTTGCAAGGGAATTATACTATTGAAATATTTCAGAAAGTGCCCAACAGTGCTCCTTCTACTTGCGTGACAAGCTTTCGTTGTTGTTTTCATTGAGGTATTACTCAGGAAACAATGTTAAACACCATTTTTGTACATGGTATTGCAACTAATCTTATATGAGCTTCATTTTGATTTGGGATGTTGGAGGCGAACCAGCCCAAGGCTGAAAGCCTCCTTAATAAAGCTAAATAATAATAATAATTGATTTGGGATAAGTGTTTGAACTATGGCTCGGGATTTCCACTGTGGCGTGTTTCTATTGTGACATAACCATACGTATTTTTGTGGTGCGACATAGTGGAAACGTGTGAGCGTAGTTGAAGCATATACCCTATGTAATTTAAAATCAGCTAGGAAACTTACTTCAAAGTGAAGCATTTTAGTCACTTGTAGGTGTCACCTGGGACGAATTAATATATATAAAATATAGGTCAAAGTCAAAAACAACTTGAAACACGTTAAATTTTAGATTACATTCACAAGTGCAGGTACTTAATAAAGCATGGTAGGTGGATTAGAGATTTCAATTATTTATTAAATTAGACTAGAGATATCATAATCATCAAACGAACTTAAATAAGAAAATTTAGACAGCCTAGTAGCATTCAGTGGATTAACAGAAGAGTTAGGATGCGGAGGGTCCGCTTAGGGAGGCAACTAGCCTTTAAAGCAACTGACAACTAGCCTTTTTATTGTCTGTTTATTTGGATTATTGCTTTAAGATATCAATTTGGTATATATGTGAAAGGATGAATCAGTGGGAGATGGATTTTCGGTTTCTTTACATTTAGCATCACTATGTGTCATTTCCTCAAAACCCCCCAATAACCGGCCTCTTCAATCCCTTCCTTTTCCCATGGCGTTCAAGTGGTCCGCATAGACTATTCAGCAATTACCCGTCCTTTATCCTCGGCTTTGGATTGACTTGCGCTCCCATTGCCCCACCAAACGCTGCAAAATGAAAATGAAAAATTCTTCTTAGAATTCCCTTCGGAGACTTTGATTGCTTTGAAATTCTTTTCAAAATTTTCTTTTAACTCTATTCAATACAGCAGAAATCTTTCGAAATTTTATTTAGAAACCCCTTGGAGTTTAAAGAATTTCTTTCTAATTATCAGCATTTTTTTTTGCAATCAATTTTGTTGGAGCTCTGTGATGAATCTTTAGCAGTAGGGTTAAAATTATCACCAGAACACTCTTAGAACTATATTTCTTGTTGAATTCTCATCATAATTCTATTGAAATTCTTCTTAAACTTCACCTCAGAATTGCGTAGGAATTTTCCTTAGTTTTCTTTTTACAACTCTTCCTGAAATCTTCCAAAATTATCTAAGAATTCAATTTAGAACTTTTTAGAGCATCCTCCTCCACAGGAATCTCTCCAAATTCATCTAAAAATTTATAAGCACTTCAAGTCAGAATAATTCTGAAATTCTGCTCAGAACTTCTCCTTGGAAAATTATGTGGAAATCCTCCTCAATATTTGTTTGAAATAAACACTTTGACTACTTTTAAATTTTACTAAAAATTCCAGGGTTTGTCTGCAAGATTGTTATAACTTTTCAAATGCTTCCTAGTATCAGAGCCTTGCCAATTATGACTCAAGTATGATTTATTCTGTGATCTTGAAAAAATTTCTAAATCGTTAATTATTTTTTCTCCAAATATTGCATCACGAAAATTTCTAAGAAAAGTTCTAGTTTCAGAATCCACACAAATGACAAAACCCCAGAATCTTGGGAATCTTCGTAAATCGCTTTTTTATCCTTTCAGTCATATTCTTCAAGTATTGGTCTATTGGATGTGGGTATTAAATTTCATGAACCATGTTTATTTTTTTTTTTTCCTTTGGTTTGTTTTTTCCGTGCTGAGCACCAATGCTACCGACGTGCCAGGAAGGCAGCTCCCACACCTGGACCCTACCTATCGACCCATCAACTCATGAACCGGGGACCAACGGCTTTACTTCCCATCCGAAGGAAGGCGTGATCAGAGATGTTATGCCTCAGAACATCCCGGCGGCGCCGACTGGGATTAAACCCAGGCCTGCTGGGGTGAGAGGTAATCACGCTTACCACTACACCACCGGCGCCGTTATGAACCATGTTTAGTTTCGCGTTGAGCAAGTTCCAACGTCTGTAAGTTTTACATATTATTTTTTCGTATTTAACTTCGTACATTAGCAGCGCCGGTGACAAGGATATAAAATGGATGTAAGCAAGATTTCATCTGACAAAAATCTGGATCAGATTGGGCTCAGATTGGGGTGTCGTCCTGGATAAAATAGCAACCTTAGGTTAAAAATTGCAAAAATAATCTTAAAATTGTCGTCACATTCACTATTTCCAAGCAATGCCCAAAATCAAAATTATCGACAAACCTTGCCGTATCACTGTTTGGCAAAATAGTGATTTTATTATTTACACAAAAAAAAGTATATTGTTCTGACAAAACCTGCCGAAGAACAAGGAAAATTTTATACACGGAGTAAAATGACTACTCCGGCACAGTCTAAATGGTCTAAATCTGCAGAACAACATCCACCAAACTACCTCCCGGAACAATGGTAAAATAGAAAATGGAGCACGTACCGCTTTTCCTGCCACTTTTCCGACCAAAATCTGGCTCGGACCAGGGTGCAGCAAACTGCCGTTTTACTCAGAGTAAGCAACAACACAGCACCTTCCACAGCAACAGCTTTCCAAAACTGGCTGTCTTGTTCTTTCCGGTTCCACAAAGCCAATTTCTAACGCCTGTCCACAATCACCCCCCAGTAGGCCTGGGTTCAATCCCAGTCGGCGCCGCCGGGATGTTCTGAGACATAACATCTCTGATCACGCCTTCCTTCGGATGGGAAGTAAAGCCGTTGGTCCCCGGTTCATGAGTTGATGGGTCGATAGGTAGGGTCCAGGTGTGGGAGCTGCCTTCCTGGCACGTCGGTAGCATTGGTGCTCAGCACGGAAAACAAGATCGACGGAAAAAAACAAACCAAAGGAAAAAAGAAAAACAATCACCCGGTACATAACATATCTTGATAGAGCTGGAATTAGGGCGGCGAAACAGCTTTTGTAAACAATGACTTCTCTCGATGATTTCTCGAAACTCAAGGCACGCCCACGCAACCAACATAACCAACGGGAAGGAGAAGTCTTCCCCTACACGATGGTGACGTTGATTTGAGTAGGCGAGCCTTGGCTTTCTAGATATCATCGAGAAAAGTCATTGTTTACAAAATCTGTTACGCCCTAATTCCAGCTCTATCTAGATATGTGGAACTCGATCATCAAAAATCGACCCATTTCAGTGATTTCAAGTGGTATAGAAAGACATCGATCTGTCAATTGATTATACCAGATGTAAAATGAGAAAGGGAATCAAGGGGATAGTCAATTCTATTAAAATAACAATAACTTGGTTTATAATTCCATGACTACTGTGTTACCCTGACTTATAACGAATATACGTTGTATACGAGTACCCCGAATACAACGTATAGTTCGTCTAATTTTACATTGCAAATGCTATGCTAACCACCACGATGATTACAAAGATGAATACTAAGATGAAACTGTCGGAAGAAAAACTTTCAATTTTAGTGTCCTCTTTCACGGTCCCTTTCATCCAATGAATACCCCCAGTATGCAAGGTAATTTTGTGGTTTAGCTGCCCCCTCGCTTTTTTATCAAAACAATCACACCAAAATCAGAGGTGTCCCATTTTTTAATTACTCGATTAACAACTAATCGATTATTTTTTGTTCGCTGTCCTGTCATTTTTCCACCAATGAGAGTGCAAAACTTGTTTGAAACGATCGGTGATGATCCTCTGAAGAAGTTAATGCTTATATCGGCAAGATATAACCGATTACATATATTTTACTGTTCGGTTCGTTAATCGGTTTATCGATTATTCGAATGAAAATCGGCCATCACTGAAAATGAAACGTCATTTAAAATATAAGGAACGTACATAAATAATGATACAATTTGAAAGGGATCGGGGCTAGTCACAAATTACGTCCCAACGGTAACTGAAATAAACACGAGTGTTCACCGGTTGATGATTATGTAGAGGGAGAGTCCCCCTATCTGATAGAATTGGACGCTTACATGAATTGACTTTGAACTACGAGAAATTTACGAAAGAAACCATTGTTTACGTTTTCAACATTGGTCCTTGTGAACGCACAGTGTCGATATCATGAAAATTTTATTTTGACAGATCGATGGCCAACTATACCAGTTATACCGCTGAGGCAACACAACAAAGGGGCCAACTTTTTATCAGTTATTTGGCATGAAGCTCCACATTAATATGTTATGTGCTGCCGGGCAAGGCAAAAGAAAAGAAAAACTTTCTTAACAAAAAATACATACTCCGTTTTTGTAGATAGGACACAGTATAGCACTTTCACTACCGAAATTCTATCCTCGTACTCCACTTTAACAAGAGGAGCTTTTCTTCATATGGAGTAAAGAAAAACACTTGTCGATAGTTGAGGTTTCAAAAGTCAACTTGCTTAGCTGTTTATTGATAGGCCTTTTTATACGAAAACATTCTAACAGTTTGTCATTCCAATTACACAGACAACCACATGCATCGTGTTCATTCAACTCATTCCGTCCACTCATTTCGTCAGTAGGTTCGGACTCTTTGGTCGACTGCTACTGAGCTCCTACATACACCTTCCATCCATTTCTCATATCTCATCCTCCCAAATCTTGGCAAATACCCAGTGCAGCGCTCTAGCCAATGTTTCACTACCGTATTTGAATAGGTCACTTGGTAGTTGATCTACACCAGTTGCTTTGTTGTTCTTCAGTCAACCAATTTCCTCCTCAACTTCTTGAAGATCAGGGGCCGGCAGCCTGTCGTCTTCTGCGCGTGCTCCAAGATCTGTTGCCGTGCCTCCTTATAAAAGTTACAAATGTTAGTTTTTGCAAAGTACATCAAAATTAGACAATGCTTATATAAGATTCATGAGATTTTACTCGAAACCATAATATTTTCTTATATTGTTGAACTTCTATGATAAATTAATCTTAACTGTGCTTTATTTTTCGTTATCATCACGAACTTGATAAATTTAATGATATTGTTGCGTATGGAATGAATTTTAGACATAATGAGCCCGAGTCGAGTCGAGCGTTACTTCTGTTTTAGCATAACATAAGTAACACAAATTTGGCCAGTGACCAGCAGTGACGCTCTACTCGACTAACATAATAGGGCCCTTAGAACACTTATAAATTGATGGTGCTCGTCTTGCCCCATTCCAGACCAGATTTTCAAAACTTTATAATGCAATTTAAAAAAAAAATATGCTTGTGACACTTCAGCTAACCAATGCCAGAATAACAAACAAGTTCATTAAACTTTATTTTCTAAGACCTACTATGTTAATCGCTATATGTTTGCATTTTGTATAATTTGCATGATTTTGTATGGGAGACGATGCTCTTCTTGCCCCAAATGGCCCATACCTAATAAAAATAACCACATCCAGCAATTTTTATGCGTTCCTAATTCCCATTTTTTCCGATGTTCAAATAAAACCAAACTTGATGCAACTGGTGTCAAAAAATCATCGAAAAATATGTTCACCACAGAAAAATAAAATTTGAAAAATGAAGCCGCGTAAAAAAAGGGTTAGGTGTAACGACGTGTTTTCGGGGTATCATCCAAATTATTTGTGGAACCCTATTGACATCAACCGTCAACATAGCGGAACGGCATCAACGACACAACATAATCGGATCATGTTGATGTTGATTACCGCCTGCTTCGATCCCACCCAATGCAATCAAACGCAGAGAAACGGCTCTTTCTCTCTCCCATAGCCCTTTACCGATACGAAAGAGAACTGACACTGACACTACACAGATGCACATTTCCTTCTCTTCTTTATTGTACCTATATACCTACCTATATGCATAGCAAGCCTCCTGCGCTATTACGTACCGCGCAGCCAAACAAACGTAGTATAAATAAATACAAGATATAGGACAAAACTTTCGACTAACAATTGAAAAGGGCCCATAAGGTTGGTAAACAAAACTAATATCGTTTCCGCGCGATTCAAAGCTCGCCTATACAAACCAACAATTTATCAGCTTGGAGGAATTCTCCCCTTCACGATAGTATGCTGGTTTGCATACACAGCAAAAAACCTGTTGAATATTACATAGAAACATGCACATATAGGTCATTCCATGGGTTGTGTTATATTACGTTGTACGGTGTACACAGAATTTGCGAAAAAAAAAATGATTTAATGATCTAATATTGTAGGTACTTGCTTTTTGCGATTACATCAATTTTCATACGTCAAAATGAATTGGGTTCTTTAATTTTGAAAAATATTTCGATTATTATACATCATCTGAAATAGCTTCATATTTTGAGCACAATGTAAATTTTTCGATTTCATAGCTGCACTGTTTGACACTAAACTAACAAATTGACAGCTTGCTCCCACACAAAGTTCCACTGAAGGGCGCAATGATGGTGAATTTGCACTTTTATAAAATAGTTCCTGTGCACCAAAATTGATGAAATTTTTATTATTTCGGATCCATTTTCAATGCAGATTACGAATATGCATTTACCTCAATACCCTGAAAGAACCTAATTACGCTGATGCATATTACGTTGTTTTATTGCTGTTAGCCGAGCTTCCATTCACTTGAAAAGGGAATCACATGTTTTGTTTACAAAAGCTGATGATGGGTCCTTTTCTATTGTTGGTCGAGAACTGTGAAAACACCTACTTTCGCGATTTTCGCGGAATGATTAAAGGTATCAAATCAATGTCAAGCCATCTTTCCTCTCACTAAGGGGCATAGGTACCAGCAGCCTAATAAATTGTAGAAACATTGTGAATCCATTAATACCTACATATGCGTCGATTGGTTTGTTTACCCCTACTGACTGGTATGATTGGTATCTCGTGACCGCTAGTTAACTCCTATAGCACAGATCAATCAAGCACGCGTGCTATCGTCAAGAGAGCGAGCGAGCTGTTCACAAGCGTGAGATAACGAGAGCATGCGGATTTGTGATATTTACCAATTTACAAAGCTGCTGCTGTTGTATACTACACTTGTCGAGGTGAGAGAAGCACTTGTTCCCTCTCTCGCACGCGAAACTCGCATCGCGTCGTGATGAAGTGTGCAGTGTGCGATTTTTACATGTTAAGCGTCGAGACTAGTAATAAATTTATTTGAAGAGATTTCTCGAGTCTGAAGTCGCGGATTTTTGATCCGTAGTGTTGAAAAGCCTACATCATTGTTCCTAGTGCGATTTAGTGGATTGTTGTGGTCATATTTAGTTTGATTCGTTACCTACTTGTAGAATAGAGCATAGAAAACTGACAAAAAGTGAAGTGAGGAAAGATTATCGTTGCGTGCGGAACAACCTTATGCGAAACGCTTCTAGATTCACAAGGGAAACAGGTGAGAAAAGCTGGACACTGATTGATTGCAAAGATAACGAAATTGATTTTTCTCCTTCCACTGGTTCCGATGCTGGTCGCATGAATGATGAAGCTCGGTATAGTTTTCTTTGTTAAATTAGTTGAGGTGCATGAATTTTATCTCGAAAACAAACATTTAAATCATTCATACCTCAACAGGTTTTTGTTCGTATCATCTGTGTAGAAGATAACAAGCAAATCTAGATAATGTTCCTCTTGACTGCAAGGCAATTTTCTACTTACATACCAGTAAACCAGTTAAGTAGGGACTGGAGTCTTCTAATTAGCTGTTAAAAATGAATCTCATTATTATATTCATTCCGTGACCGTCTACAGCTTTATAAATGAAAATGTAAACTTGTTAGTATTGGATTTAATTAAAAATAACATAGATAAATCTCGATTTCATCGGGCATTTTTTTTTTTCGATTCGTTTTTTTGTTTACGCTCAGCTGTCTTAAAAAAAAAACTTTACAGAACCGAAGGAAATTGAATAATTTTAGTGAAACATGTTCTGATGAAATTTAGGATTTTTAATAGTTTTGATGAGTTCTTCTGATTATTCCTGGGAGGCGATCTACTGTTTTGCTTTTTTCGTACTCAACAGTTCGTTCTTTCTTATTTTCTCTTCTTTTTTTCCAGAGTCAACCGCTCGGCTTCCTCTTTTTCATGAAGATGATCCCGAAGTCTTTATAAAAAAAAATGTTTCGGAGCCGAGTGACATCTAGGAT
The DNA here is from genome assembly GCF_037179485.1 of Ochlerotatus camptorhynchus. Taxonomy (NCBI): domain Eukaryota; kingdom Metazoa; phylum Arthropoda; class Insecta; order Diptera; family Culicidae; genus Ochlerotatus; species Ochlerotatus camptorhynchus. The sequence goes on from NW_027040721.1 coordinate 141,600, forward strand.
TTTTTTTAAATAATTGAACGAAGTGGGCTGAACCGTCACAAAATGTTATGACATTTTACCCAAGGGAAGAGTTTATAGTTGTATGAACGATAATGAAATTAAAAAAAAAAAAATTCCCGAAAAATTTTAGTTGAAGTTTTCTGATTGTCCAGAACATCACATGACATGAACTCATGACCGAAGTGCCGTAGTATAAAGATCATGGCATATTAAAGTCATACGGAATCTCAGCAATTCATGAAAAATGTAATCAGAAAGAATATTCACTGCGCAGTAAAATTACAAAATATAAAAGCCATCAATGCATTTTTTACAAAAAAGGAAGGAACCTACATGTAAATGTCACTGGTAAAAATTTCCGAGTTGGCATCTCTTACCGTTTTTGGGTTATGACCGAGAAACTATCGGCCGGACAGTTCTCATCACACTATAAGATTTTTGTTTAACTCTTTATTTGTTCTAAATTCAAAAATATTTACCAAGCAATTTACATTTAATTTAACCTGGGTGCTCTAGGTGTTCTAAAGTCTCAACATTCGAAATTCTATGTATCCTGGTAATACTGTACCAGGGACTCCTTTGAAGTGCCTTTGTTCTGGTAGGGAATCAATAAAACCATATTGACACAGCGTAAAGCATGTTAAAATATTAGATTGCAAGGGTAAATAAATAATGTTGAGTTAAACTATTTCTACTTGTTTTGAAACGATATTCGAAGACAAGAACATGTATTTATGTGGTGAGATGTGTTGCGAAAATTGTGAAAAAAAATCCACTGCCTACAGGTGGGAATCGAACCCACCCATCCAATTTTCGCAACATATCTCACCACATAAATACATGTTCTTCTTCTAGTATTGTTTCATAACAAGTAGAAATTGTATCAAGCGGTGCCGTGGTGTAGTGGTAAGCGTGATTACCTCTCACCCCAGCAGGCTTGGGTTCAATCCCAGTCGGCGCCGCCGGGATGTTCTGAGGCATTACATCTCTGATCACGCCTTCCTTTGGAAGTAAAGCCGTTCGTCCCCGGTTCATGTGTTGTGATGGGTCGATAGGTAGGGTCCAGGTGTGGGAGCTGCCTCCCTGGCGTCGGTAGCATTGGTGCTCAGCACGGAAAACAAGATCGACGAAAAACAAATCAAAGGAAAAAAACAATCTGCTTTAAGTGTGTAGCTAGGATAGGCCTACATTTTGTTCTAATTTTTTAACAATTCGAAGTTGACGCCCTTGTATAGAGTTTTTTTTACGTTTAATCGTCTTTCTTTATGTACAGGGTGTCCACTCATTTGGCTAAATAAAGTTCCCTGAGTTTTCCAAGCTTTTCCATAACTTTGGTGGATATTTATCAAATGTATTAGTGGTTAACATCCATACCTTTCACGCCAATGTTACGAGTTCAAATCTTATCCCCGGACAAGTCACGAATGACCCAAGAGTGTTAAAGTGACTATAATAAAAAATTAAATGCATTCAAAATACAACAACAACAGCAATTTACGCAAACGTTTTAAGACATCACAATCAGTTTTAAAGAAACAGTGTTACTATCAAATCTATTAAATATTTAAGTTGGACCCTTTCTTCATTTTAGTAAGTCTAAGTTCACAACATTTTTAATGTCTTGAAGTTTCGTATTAGCAAAATTGTGCAAACTTCTAAGAAGTTCTATTTATCTCAGATCTAGAGATCTTTGGGGAATTCCAGAGATCTAAAAGGGAAGTCCCCTAAACTTTAGCCCAGACTATTGTATTGGTTTTTAAAATCTATAAGCATGAGACAAGTTCAGGATAGTTCCATCTCAGACATGTGGTTCCATGATGTGCTAAAACAAAATCGAGAACCATTCTTAAGATGTTCCGAGAGATTCAATACAGAGACCTTCAGAAAATTTATGAAAACTTCAGAAATATTTCAGGAACTTCACAGAAATCCAGAGAATTCCAGGGAAGTTTAAAGGTGTTCACGATAAATGCATTTACTTTAAAGCAGAACCGAGATATTCATTAGAATTGAAAGCTTTAGGGAAGCTCCGACAACATCAAGATAGATCAGAGAATTAAAGGGTAGTTCAAAAAATTTCAAGGAAATTGCAGAAACCTTAAAGAAGTTTCAAGAAAATTACCAAGAATTTTCTGAAACTTCGATTTGCTCAGAGAAAAAAATATATGAACATCCGGAAAATGTGAGATTATAGAATTTTCAAGATCTAAAAAATTTAGAAAATTAAGCTGAGTTGATTAGAGAACATCAACGAAGTTCCATTATTTAAAAAAAATGTTATGAATTAGTTTCGATTATTTGAACTTCAGACAAATCTTGAGAATTTCAGTGAAAATCATAGAACTTTATTAATTATTTCGTTGCTAAACCTTAAAGAAATTCCTGAAATTTCAGAATAACTTCGAAAACTTCAGGGCATTTCCTAGTTTTTCCTAGGTGACATAAGTAGTTTCAATTTTTAGAAAGTTATTTATTCTTTATTGCAGACATTGCAATAACTGATCAACTGAACTCAGTTAACATCAATCAAAATGCGTGTTGTAATGAACTTAGACATCCAGGAGTCACGGAGTCTCGAGTATGACATCGACAGTCGCATAGCGGAGTTTAAACAGGACCCTGATAAAATGAGCGAGATGAACGTCTTCGTGGACGAGGTGCTCAATGAAGCTCAGAAAAGCGCCGAAGTTAAGCTTCAAGATAAATCGGTAGGATCTACATATCTGTTATTATTATATTATATATATATATTATATTGAGATTGAAGAAAATGCTGACAAATGCTGTCTATATTTTTCAGGCGGAGGAAAGGCCTAGAAATGGTATGTATGAATAGGCTGTGTTAATTTATGCATTAAATCCCTGAATTTTCAAAACTTTTGCATGATTTGCAAAGGAAAACATATTTTTGAGCAGGTCAACATAACTAAATTTCGAGGGGGACGACTCTATCTACGATGCAGAAAAGATTGTGTTTTGCTGTGGCTAGCTGCACGCACGCTGAGTAGATAGAAGGAAGATTTATGTCGATTTTGAAGATTTCCTGCAAAAAGATGAAGCACGATGCAAGTAGATGCGAGAAATGAAAGATGATTTTTCGAAGATTGATTCGCTAGTGTGAGATTTTTTGAGCATCTAGAATTGAGATTTAGATGTGTCGCCCCCCTCGCTAAATCTCAATCCTGAGATGTTCGAAATGCTCACGCAATCGAATATATCTACAACTATTTTTTATTTTCATTTTACGCATTTGAATCTATCTACTCGCATCGTGCTCTATATTTTTGTAGGAAATCTACAAAATCTTCATCAATCTTCTTTGTATCTGCTCATCGCACGCGTATCGCACGACAGTAAATCAATTAGTTTTTGATCCGGGTTGAAACTGGTTCACAGCCGAAACTTTTTGTCAGTTAGGATCTCGACCTAAAGCCTGGTCACTGAACACAGTGGCCGAAACATCTGTATGACTTATTTCAGTCATAAACAAGTTGCTGCAATTTTTCGTAATGGCAGTGAGCAAGTAGCTCACTGCCATTACGAAAAGTTGCAGCAAGTAGGAAAGTTCCTTCCTTTGTTTTCCTTATTTAGTTTATCAAATTTTAACGCGTGTGAAATAACAAACTGGTTATGACAAAATGTGGGAAACCGCATAAAAACCGATAACATATTTATCAATTCACTTCCAAAAAATATTTTAAAATGTTTGGATTCTGATAGCTCATGTAATTTTAGCAGGTTTAGGTCAATAAAACATTTTTTATAGTTGAAGATGCTAAATTCAAATAGCATACTAATAAAGTGGTAATTTTTATACGATAGAATGAGGAGATGAAAGTATAGAACTGATAGTTCCGTTTAGAGTACGGCAGTGTGAAAATTGCATATAGAGAGTAGACAGCAAGCTAGGACAACTTTAGGATGGTACAAATCGGTTTTATCATCTCTCTTTACCAAACTCCCCCTTTGGAGAGGGATTGTGAGGAAGCCCCCCCCCCCCCCTCCCGCCACCACTGTCAAAAAGAGATGATCTCCGACCCGCTCAAGTACCGACGATGTGTTTGAAACAGTTCTACCAACAATCAATACGAAACTAACGATTTTAAATTGGCTCACCACTTTAGTAGCCTATTGGTCCCAAGCAAACGATTAACGTACCCTATTCTAGTTGAAATTCTATTACTACACTATGTTTGTTTTGATTCGCTATGAAAGTTTGACAGATAACATCAGGGGTGTGTGGATTCATGCAGAACATGCAGGGGTGAGTGAAATAGCTTGGGACTACTTGGGACCGTTGTTCTGGTACTGAGTGAGCCAAAAATAATAATGATTTTCTTCGGGACCCAGTGGTCTTAGAGTTACCTCTATGGTTCTACCATAGAGGTAACTCTAAGACTAGTAGGTCCCGAAGAAACGAGCTCTACTTTTTGGCTCAGCTCTGGTACTATCTTCGGTCCCAACTAATCGATTCACCCCTCGAAACATAGGAAATTCCACTAACCCCTCATTTTTTCTGTCAAACTTTCATAGCTAATCAAAATAAACATTCTGTAGTACTAGAATGTTGACCAAAATGGGGTACGTTAATCGATTTGCTTGGGACCAATAAGCTAGTCAAGTAGTGAGCCAATTTTAAATCGATAGTTTCGTATTGATAGTTGGTTCTACCGATTTTTACCGCACTCCAGTTGTTATTTGAAGGAAGGCATCCAGTCGTAGGTTTGGAAATTGCAGCTATAGAGATTAATGACGTTTAACGCACGCACACTAGCGGGAGCAACGCCGTGTAAACATAGAGGTAACTCTAAGACCAGAAGGTCCCGAAGAAACGAGCTCAACTTTTTGGCTCAGCTCTGGTACTATCTTCGGTCCCAAGCTAATCGATTCACCCCTCGGAACATAGAAAAATCCACTAACCCCTAATTTTATCTGTCAAACTTTCATAACGAATCAAAACAAACATAGTGTAGTACTGGAATTTATACTAGAATGGTGTAGGTTAGGCGATTTACTTGGGACCAATAGGCTAGTCAAGTAGTGAGCCAATTTAAAATCGTTAGTTTCGTATTGATTGTTGGTGTAAAGTTGTTTATTATTTTCCTCTGGCTAACCTAAAAATTGTATGAAAGTAGATCTGTCAAAATGAGTTTGACATCGATTTGTTATGTATTTTCCTCGGATATTCACTTACACGCTCTCACATATCGCACCAATACAACCGGACGTGAAAATCTCTATTGTTACCACGGTATGTGTTCCTGTCATCGTCGACTTGACGATCTCGAGCGGACACGGGTGGGGTAGGTGCTGCTACTGTACCTTTCGACCAATGAAATTTTTTTATGTTCCTGGATTTACACCATAATTTTGTTTTTATGTACGCAATCTTATTACTTTTGGCCCAACTCAGATAATGTGATGTGACGCAATGATTGTGGTATGTTTGGGTTACCTCAATTACTTTTTGTCGCTATCACCTTTTTGTACGTTGTTGGACATTTGAAGCCTCCCGTGTGGTCATTTCCGTCCTCCTTTTTGCAGAGCATGCACTTTGACTTCTTATTACAGTCGCGTGAAATGGTATCGCATCTTCTACACAGCTAAGATCGGTCTTGGCCTTTACAGTTCCTAGCCTGGTGTTCGATGGACTTAAGCATCCTTCTAGTTGCTATGTAGTCCACAGCGAGCACGCTGACGATACCAATTTGACTTTACCTGTCTTCAACAGCTTGCCAGCTACTACAGTGCTACAGTCGTAGAAAGTTATAGCCGTCGTATGCGTGCCTTCCTCATTCGGATTATTGTCATCGTTACATCTTCCACCTTTAGCGCATCTTTTGGCGGTGATCTCATCCAGATGTCTGCCCCCGACCGATTTGAGCTAAAACACCAAGGCATCGTGTATATACATTGAATTAAGTTTTGTGATCTAAGAATCCAGTGAAATTGATTTATTTATTTTGGTTGCTGAAAACAATCATTGCCTGGTGAGGCCGTCTATAGCTTACATATATAATTGAAACAAATTAAGCAATCGGACAAGTCTAACATACATATAATGCGCATACATTGTTAACTCGATTTGGATTGAGTGCTCCTGTCTACGCTTAAAGTCAATCACGTGTATATAAATGTAGCCTCGTTGTACCGATTGATGCGCATCGATTAGCTTTCAATAGTTCCTTCAAACTAATAATTATGACACCGCATTCCCGTCGGATATTTCATTTTATTCTTACGCGTAGACCGCCACTTGTGTGATCTCAATCATATAATTATCGTGGAAGTGGAAATGAGCAATTTTGTCGTTTTTTTTTTCCTAGAGGTGACATTGCAGTTTCTCAACATAAATTCGAAAGCTCGCTTCAGTGGGCGGTTATTTGGTGATGTGAGAAATCAATGTGCAAACGTCTCTTAGATCAAGCATGAGTACTCGATATGAACGTTGTAACGGTAGCGCTCTTGATATCAGCTTTGGGGATCCCAGATCCTAGCAATGGTGCGGTGAGTATCTTTATGTTTTGTTTAAAAGCATTTAATTATGAATTCACTATTTTGTAGATGACGATGAAACAGCTAAGAAACTCATTGGATATGATGAGAAAAGCGTGCGCGCCAAAATTCAATGTCGTTGAAGGTGAATTATTAGGTTTTCAATGAAATAAACTACCAATAAGTTGTATACCAAACTTCTAGCATCACTGGATGAGCTAAAATCAGGAAACTTCCCGAATGATGCGGACAAGGAATTGAAATGCTATACCATGTGCATTGCTCAAATGGCAGGAACGGTGAGTTTAATATCCCAATGTTATTCTTTCCACACGATATGTAATCGATTCTCACGAAAAAGAAAGCGAAAAGCACATGAAAATAATCGATGTTGAGCGAGCTTTATCACACGGTGGAGGAACGTTGAGAATCGATGCTAAATAGGATGTGAATACAAAAATGATACAAGCTTAGGAAGACTTCAATTCACAACTGTGCAAGTTAGGACATAATAACCACGAGGAAGGTGCAATAAATCATAACATCATAATTCATAAATCGTAAAACTCATCACTTAACAATTCAGGTATGATTATTTTTTATTAAATTTACCCACCACATTAAAAACATTGTTGTTTGTTTACCAATCGCTATGAAGTTTTTATGACTTATGAAATAACCAAAATTTTTCTCCGGATTAGACGTAATTATAATAAAAAAAAACCTTCCTTCACTGAAAATTTGCTTGTATTCATAATTTTGATGTATTTATACAAAAAGTTGCCCATAAATGATCAGAACACTGATGAATATAACTACATAATTTCACACGAATAGGTTCACAAAATGGTTATATTTGGCTCACAGAAAGTTTTTAAAATATAGTAATTAAAGGTTTTAAATTCTTTCTACATTACTCGAAACTATTAAATTCTTTCTGTCATTTAGACTATTATGTTCGTCGAATATTATTTTATCTTAAAGCAATAAAAAAATGAACGGTCAGGTAAAATTATCTAACACTAAATAAATGAAACATTGGTAAATTTTCAATAAAATTGGTATTTTAATTTATTAAGTTTTGAGATTATGTTTACTAATGAGCAGGTTGTGCATGGTTCGCACTGTATTAAAGAATTTATTTCTTCATGTCTATTACGTCCCACTTAAATTTGGTTTGTCCACATGTGTCTATTAAACACTTTTCAAACCTATACAATTTTTGCATTCGTATATTGCGAGGCATGCTCGAAGATACTAATATGCCCAAGGAATTCGAGTAATTTTATAACACGTTAAATTATTGGACCAGATCGAGAATCTAACCCGTTGTCTCCAGTAACATGCGTGACTTTAATGAAGTGTGATGGAGTTGACATTTACAACAATGAATGCAGTAGACCACTTTGTCAAACATAGGAATAACCAGAAGGGGGCAATTGCCACTCTATCTTTACCCAGTAACAAAACAGTTTTCCAGAATTTTTTTGTAAATATTTGACGAACATTATAGAAACTGATATTTCATCCACAGCTCACGAAAAAAGGGGAACTAAGTCTATCCAAGACAACTGCACAAATCGAAGCCATGCTGCCACCAGAGCTCAAGGTTCCCGCTAAAGAAGCTTTGAACGCATGCAAAAACACTCGTAAGTTGATGTTGTTATTAACGACATTCAAATGAATAAGCGATATTCATTGCTGTTTTTAGAAACTACATACAAGGACCCCTGCGAAAAAGTATTTTATTCGGCGAAGTGTGCTGCTGAGTACAACCCAGATGTGTTTGTTTTCCCTTAAAAGATGACGTCGATGAAATGTCGGCTATTTACCTTAGGCTATGACTATGACTATGAATTTGGATAAATCATTGTAGCATTCTAGTATGCAATACTGGTTTTGTGTTTGTTATGTGTTTATATTAATGTTTATTTGATAAATTTAATAATACTTGTTAGTATTTGAATACAATAAATTTCCCATATGAAAAAAAAACATAAAATGACTATCTCTTCAGAATTCGTAAGCTAGTAATTTCAAATTGATCTCTAAGAATATGTTTTAATTTCAGGTAATAAACTACTCAGCGGTCTGAAACAACATCGTGTTGTAACTCGCACGCGTGGAATAGTTTTAAGAATTTTCGAAGCGATATGTAACTGTACTAATTCAGCAACTTTACCCGGTCAGAGACCTGCTGGAGCAGCACCAACTGGTTCAGCAGCACCTGCTGATAAGTAATTTACTCTAAACTAATAGTCGGGTGGTGTAATCTCCACGAACATTAGACGCATAAAGGTATTCTATACTGTGAATATTCATAAGTCGACAAAAGACGTAAACGGAAAGCGTCGTTGAATGTTTAGCATTAAGAAGACTAAACAACATACATATATATATTAGTATTTATTTATGATAATCATACACTGCTGTGACACCCTTTTGGAGGGTAATTTGAGACGAATCTACAACGGTCCACATAATTTCCCACTTGTTACACCACAGATAAAATGAGTTGTAGTATCCAAACTATTCGTAGTCCGAAGAATGCTGTTTTCGGCGATAACTATACACATTTTTGAATATTGTAGTATTCAATACACCTACCTTTCACCAATGTATTGAACCAAAATGAAAACAATTATCTTCGAGATAAAATCAAAAATCTTAGCAGGGTTTCAAATTAAATGTTTCAGGCTAAAATTTACACTGTTTACAATCACGAAAGTTTCCAGATCACTACTAGATCAAACAAAGCAAATTTTTAAATTCAACTATTTATTTTCTCGTCTTGCCGCTTTCTGTATAATTGACAATCAAAATTTTAAAGCAATACATTGATCCGTCTGTTAGTGAGTGTTCCATATTTGCTCATATGTTTAAGGAAATCTTTGTACCTTGCTGTTAGATCTATGAACTGAACGTATTTCATGGACCAAAGATGTATCGGTTTTTAAATTAGTTGTTCCAATATTGAAAAAATGTATATTTTAAGCCATTTACAATTTTTTTTGACAAACACACCGTTTGATTAGGCATGTATGCTTCAATAGTTTGAATACTGAGTTTTAGTGATAAGCGTGTACGTACTGGTTCATGCGGAGTGTTTTTTGAATGTCGGCAGCTCTGGCATACATTTTCAGAATAGTTGTCCCATTTGTTGAAACAGCAAGCTGAGAAAAACGCTGTTGAAGTTTTTTTTTCCTCCATGGGCTATGGATGGGACAACATAGTTTTGGTATTTTTCGCGACATTTTATAAACAAAGTAGGAAATTTTTCAAATATACTGTAAAGTAATGTTACTTGACAATCTATTTCAATGTACAATTGATTTTCACCAAAAATGCTAATGGGACTGTAATGCCGCATAAGGCAGTTCATAAATTGAATAATTCGAATATTTCTCATATTGATGGGCTGCAATACTTGTATTCGTAAATTGGTTCGAGTTGACAGCTAAAAAATGGTTCGATTTTGAGGTTCATCTCCGCATGACCCAGGGCGTATAATAGAAACATTGTAGGCCCAGATTAGATCCCTAAACCCTAAATATTTCAAATTATTTTTTGCACACCATCTTTACCTACATACCTGGATAAACTTATAAAGTGGATGTCTTAAATAAAACTATTGTTCTGACTGTATAATAATTGATTTTACTATATCACATGTCCTATCATCCCCTACCCCTTGTAAATTTGTCACATCTTCTATTTATACGCTTTACTTATGCCACAATAAAGGATCACCCACATTAGATCCGTATCTGACGCGTAGCGGCAAAATGACAGCTAAATCTATTGTCTTACTGACAGATTTACGTCAACGCAACGCAAACGCCCAACGGCAACGTGGGTGGCCATTAAAAGTCACGGTAAACTTTCAGTCCAGATCAACCGACATAAACCAATCGGATACTTTTCATCGAATAAGCAATTAACGGTCAATTTAAAGTTTTCTTGATTGGTAACATCTCAACCTGCGTCGCTCAGTCCTAGACAATTGCCATGGCGTTTGACGTTTTTTTTTCTCGTCGATCTTGTTTTCCGTCCTGAGTACCAATGCTACCGACGCCAGGGAGTCAGCTTCTCCTGGACCATACGTATCGACCCATTAATTCATGAACCAGGGACCAACGGCTTTACTTACTAATTTCTCGAGGAATTTGCTTTCAGCTCAGGACTTCAAAATTTTCGGACGTTTATTACATTTGATCTTACTCAAAACAGTAAAGATCCATATTTATTTAATTAGAGTAAATGTTACTCACTTTGTTAAATTAATGTTACCCAGTTTTTGACATTTAGTATACAAATACGAAACTGAGTCAAAGTTACTCACTTTAGAGTAAAATCAGACGAGCGTGTGCGAAAATCCACGAATCCCTCATTTTATCTGTCAAACTGTCATAGCGAAAATCATAACAAACATATGCACGGCCAATCATACCAACTCAGCGACTGAGAATAATTGACTCAGAGAATTTTCTTTCCATGCTAAATTTACTCAGATTTGGAAGAAACTGCAGTTACTCATGAAGGCCTGTATAGAGATCAAAGCGAAGCGAAAATCTCATACAAAATCGAGTACAAAATGCTAAATTTTTCACCTGCGTGAATAACGCAATTGACAAATTTACACTTCGCTTTGAACAGTAAACAAATACGATCCAGCGAAATCTAATTTTGTGGATCGCATCTTTTTCGCTTACGTTTATATTTTTTCGCGCATGCAGCGCTCGCGGAAAGAGCACCCTAATAAAAAATAACCATAAACGAACGATAACCCAAATCATTGAACTATTCCACAAATGGTTTGGATGATACCCAGAACACGTCGTTAAGCAAATTAACCATACAATTTTTATTAGGGCAGCAGCTAAGCGAAAAGTTGACGTTTCGAGAAATAGCGTATCTGTCAGATTTTTAATTCACCGGAGGTGTAAACTGATCGATTTCGTTTCACATGAACTGTAAACCTCGCTGTAAACCAACTGTGAAAAAGGAATCCTAAAAATGTTCCACAAACATTTTTTCACAACCTTTTTCGCTAGCGAAATCTCATGATTTTACGAGTGCTTCAAATTTCGTTTCGCTTCGATCTGTATACTAGGCTTAAGCTATGAGTAGGGTAGAGAACTACTTCGACCTAATCGCCCATTTTTGACCTATCGAGCAGAAAACTTCAAATAAATCCATGATTTCAGAATTAACAAGTCAATTATGCGTTTGGTACGATACTTCAGTTAATAATCTATGGAACGAAGTCAGTGAGAACGCGTGATACAAAGGTTTGCACCCATTATTCTTAAAAAACAAAAGAAGCGCTCCGACCGAAGCCATTTTTATCTTCATCCGATAGGCCGAAGTGAATTCATTGGCGTTTCATTGGCGTTTCAATGCGTTAGGCCGAGTTTAGAATCCGTAGGCCGAGTTTGGTGTCAAGAAGCAGTGTTAGACTTTTGACAATATCTCAACGATTGATTTCTCTTTATCAAATCTTATGGTACGTACGGAAAGGTAAATAAATTTGGAACCCATCAGTAATAATAACATTCCGTTTGGTGCTAAACTGCGCTAGATTAAGAAAGACTAAGTGCGGGTTGTGCTTAATAGGCCGGAAATGGGGTAGTTAACCCTAACTGCAGTTTCTTCCAAATCTGAGTAAATTTCGTATGGAAAGAAAATTCTCTGAGTCAATTATTCTCAGTCGCTGAGTTGGTATGATTGGCCCGAGTTGGCCGTGAGTGTAATACAAGAATTTCGACTAGAATGGGGAACGTTAATCCTCGCGTTAATAGATGTACTTGGGACCGGTAGGCTAGTCAACCGGTGAACACTCGTGTTTATTTCAGTTACCATGGGACGAAATTTGTGATTAGCCCCGGTCCCTTTCAAATTGTATCATTATTTATGAACGGTCTTATATTTGAAATGACGTTTCACATTCATCTAGTGATGTCCGATTTTCATTCGAATAATCGTTTAATCGATTAACGAACCGAAAAGTAAACTATTTATAATCGGTTAGATCATGCCGATATAAGCATTAACATCTCCACAGGATCATCACCGATCGTTTCAAACATGTGCTGCACTCTCTCTGGTGGAAAAATGGCAGCACAGCGAACAAAAAATAATCGATTAGTTGTTAATCGAGTAATTAAAAAATGGGACATCTCTGATTTTGGTGTGATTGTTTTGATAAAAATGAGCGCAAAATTTCATCTCTTCCGAGGGGGCAGCAAAACCACAAAATTACCTTGAATACGGGGGGTTCTCATTGGATGAAAGGGAACGTGAAAGAGGACACTAAAATAGAAAGTTTTTCTTCCGACAGTTTCATCTTAGTATTCATCTTTGGGCTACCTGCATAAACGCGAACCATAAATTGACCTTACCTAAAATGGTTAAAAATTGTTTATAATCCCTGCTAAACTTTAACTGAAATGGTTATGGAACTTTACATGTTGCCTGTAATTTACTGATTACCAATTCACGATATATTCCACGTAAAGTTGAGCGATAATACAAAACCATTAATGGACCTTACTGACTACCATAACCATTACCATTAATGTTCTCAAATCATAAGTAAAAACGTTCTTATATAGTTCTCTTTCTGAAAATGTATGGAGAAAACAAGAATTTGGAATGGTAATGGTTCTTAACAACCCATTATTTGTAAGGTCCAGTTCCAAAAAACCTTAATACATAAGGTTGAAACTTTATCATTAAACGTTCATGTAAAGTTCCATAACCATTTCAGTTAAAGTTTAGCAGGGATTATAAACAATTTTTAACCATTTTAGGTAAGGTCAATTTATGGTTCGCGTTTATGCGGGTAGTCTTCGATAAAAACATCAGAAATCGATTGAAAATTTTCGATGATATTACAATAACAGTGAAAAAATTGGTTTTGGTTTGTTGCTCGGAGAGTTAAGGTCCTGTGTTCTGCGTGAAGCGTTACAAAAATACAAATACATCGACAGTGAGCATGCATAAGGGCGTATACGCGATGATCGATCCTCTTCATCGATTTTCTCTTTGCATTGCTACTACAGCTAAGCGAAACAATTTTCTAGAATTTGCAGCAAACGCACCGAGAAACGTTAATTCTAGCGAGTTATTAACAAAAGAGAAAATCGACGAAGAGAAGCGATCATCGCGTTTACGCCCTTGTGCATGCTCACTGTCGATATATAGTTTTGTGAAATGTTTCCCGCACCTACTAAACGCACTCATTAAATTTTCGATAGTGATTTCGCCGTAGTTTAACCCTGTCTTATCTCTGTCACTGTTGTCATTTGTGAAAGGTGAAAAAGATTACCAAAAAATATTCAGTTCGTCCTCCGCGAGTGTGAAAAATTGTAAAAATAGTGCAAATTTGTGCGTAAAAATGCGAAATCTGCTCGGATCGGTTGCTTGAAAATCTGTGGTGCACGAAGAACGTGAAATCCATGCCGAAATCATGAATTGTCACCAGATTTTGAGCGGCGCCTGCAATGCTGGAGATCGTTGTTTTGCAGTCGGATCCGTCGAAGGAGTTCCATTCACTGTATGTTGAGTTGTCTACTCTTCCTCCGTTTCGATCTTGGATGTGCGACGATGACGATGATGATGAAGAAAAATATTCCTATCTGCCAGTATTTGCCTAAACCATGATATTCTAGAATTGTGCCAAACTACTATAAATGTGAGAAAAGATACATACACAAGAAGAAATGGTGTCACTATCCTAAAAGAGTTCTAAAGGAATACGTAATTTTTCTTATCTACAACCCAATTTTATTTTTCTTAGCTTGCACAGCTCAATGTTATAGAGTAATTAATCCACTATTGAACTGTTGAAGGTGATCCAGCTTAAACTATCTGCTGTGCATTTCATTTTGAGCAGGGTTTCTGCTAGCATTATTGATTGAATTTTGTGAAAATTATCGTTTTTGATGCAACCTTCCAAAAACCTAAAGGAAAGAATTCGTACTGCTAGTCACTTGACTGATAAAATTTTTCGCCCTTCATTGAATACACACAAACCAACAAGGAGGCGAAATCAATGAAGCTGTATAATACATGCTCACATCGAAAAAGCGTGTTTAGACATCGATAATGACGATTCCTTAGCAGGTGCTGTTATGTTGTTTTTTTTTTTTTTATTTGATTAACGCTGTTGTTAATCTTTTACAGTGTTCGCTGTACAACATAGGTATTTAGTTTTAGTTTCATTCAGGACAAATGTGTTTTTAATCCATCTTTACTGCCACTATTCGCAAAACAGTAGATAGCCGATAGGAAGTCCATAGGACATGGGACTTGTTAAGTCCGGGTTAGATGAGTCGATTCGGCGTTCAATTCAATTGCACTGAGAAATGAACGATCAGAAAGCCTTTTGTAGTTTGCTTTCAAGTCACTTGTATAATAATAACCACCAGATCGAGGGTGATTCTCTTCTTAAATTCACTTTGGTCTTTATGCGAATATAGTAGTAGTTTAGGATAAATCACATAGAAGCTTCAACTGTTTTAATTAAATTCATAGGACTTATAATAGCATTGCAATAGCAACATCGTGTATTTACAGTAGCAGAAACGTAAAGTATTGCAAAATGCATCCCCGGTAAGTGAAACTTTTGATACAATGATGAAAATACTTAAATTCCGCTCGTTAGAATTTCTTTACAATTTTTGAATTATCTTAATAAATTTGTTGTAAGAGGAATGAGGGGTTGAACGAATCTTCATGATTTCGGTTATTTTGTTTTAATTCCCAATTGTTGGTTTTTGTTTTAATTTCGAGTCGCTGGACATAGAAAACAGATTTACAGGATGGTCAGCGAACGGGGAAATATCCGGGAGTTTGAAAAGTAACCGGTGAATTCAACGAGAGAACCGGGAAAAGTAAATTTACCATACCATAGGAACAAATGTTTACACCAGAATTTCAGATTAAACCATTAAAACCGAGTAATTCTTTACCAATTGATTGTCTTGCTCTATTTACTGCATAACTTTCTTCAGTTTCCCGTCTTATTGTTTTTAGAATTTGATCACACGGCAATATTTCAAATTGATTTTTATCGTTTCAATTTCAGATGTAAAATGCATGGGCCTTAAAGAAAATATTGAAGATGCTGGTTTTTCCGGGGTTTTAATTTTTCGTTTTCAATTCGAAATCAAAATAACCGTGTAATTTTATTCAAAATTCTCATGATACGAATTCCATAATTAACTTGGTATTCTGCTCTGAATTATTATGGAATTCATCCGAATTTAACCAGAAAATGCTCCGCGTTATATTTACAGTTGAATTTTTTTTTGAACTTCCTTGAAAACCCTTCTAAGAATTTGATTGGTATCCTTCTCATAATTCCCTTGAACCTATTTGAAGATTTTGATTCATTTAAAATATTTTCAAAATTTTCTTTTAACTCTATTCAAAACAGCAGAAATCTTTGAAAAAAATATTTAGAAACCCCTTGTAGTACTTTAAAGAATTTCTATCTAATTATCACAATTTTTTTGCTATCAATTTTGTTGGTGCTCTGTGATAAATCTTTCACACTAGGGTTGAAATTATCCCCAAAACACTTGTAGAACTCTGTTTCTTGTTGAATTCTCAACATAATTATTTTTCCTTTTGAATACTTCTAAAGTTACACATGAATTTAATTTAGAACTTGCATTCTTCTCCACAGAAATCCCTCCAAATTCATCACAATTTCTAAGGACTTCATGTCAGAATAATTCTGGAATTCTGCTCAGAACTTCTCCTTCGAAAATCATGTTGGATTCCTCCTCAATATTTGTTTGAAATCAACACTTTGAATACTTTTAAATTTTACTGAAAATTCCACTGATTGTCCGCAAGATTCTATAGATTGTTCTGTAATTTGTTATAACCCTTAAAATGCTTCCAAGTATCATAGGCTTAACAATTATGACTCCACGACCCATAAATATGATTTTTTTTTTCAAATCTGTGATCTTGAATATTTTACAATATCTCACATTTTAATTATTTTTTCTCCAAATCTTGCATCACGAAGTTGTTATTAATCGAAAAGTTTTAGTTTCAGACTCTACACAAATGTCAAAGTTCCAAATACTTGGGTCTCTTCTTAAATCATAATCCTTTCAGTAAATAACCTTTCAGTAATATTCTCCAAGTGTTGGTTTATTGTACGTGGATATTAAATTAAATTTCATGAACCATGTTTTTTTTTTTTTTTTTTGTTAATTACTTTATTTGTACAGGCTCATTCGAATAAACTTTACAGAGCCAAGTTATCATTTTCTTTATATATTATAAATGTCTTAAATCTAAAATTAAAGGATTGGAACCGATTACTCGCGGTCTTCTCGAGGTTAGTGGATGACAATTGTTTGGATCGGGAGAGGGAAAAGGAGATTTGGAATATGATTTATGATTCAAAAATTTCACTATTTCTAAAACAAATACTTAATCCTATCGACGTTATATCAACTCTGTAATTATACAATTATTACAGAAACAAATCTACAAAAAAAAAATACACACACACATACAAAACACAAACTAAACACAAGGTTAATCAAACTTACAATCTATGGTTAATATTCTTCAAGAAAACATATATGAGTTGCATAAACTCCAGATCGCGTCTAGCCAAAATATCCCGAACTGGAACATTAGGTTGTCTACCTCGAGCCCGAAGGGAATCGTACAACTCGGATCTGACTCCACGGTGCTCAGCACATGACCAAATAATGTGATCTGCGTCCTGGTAACCTTGTCCACATTCACAGAGATTACTGTCCCCCAGCCCAACACGGAACAAGTGAGCGCTTAGTGAATAGTGATTGGACATGAGGCGAGACATCACACGAATGAAGTCTCGACCCACCTCCAAACCTTTGAACCAAGGACACTTCGACACCTTAGGGATAATTGAATACAACCATCGTCCCAAACTCCCTTCACTCCATTTATTTTGCCAGCTGGCGAGTGACTGTTGACGATAAATGAAGAAAAATTCGTCGTAGGCGATTTGTCGATCGTAAATATCGCCTTCCATAGCGCCCACCTTTGCAAGCGAGTCCGCCTTCTCATTGCCCGCAATCGAGCAATGAGATGGGACCCATGCAAAGGTGATGACAAAAGATCTTAAAGATAAAGCACTTAGAAGCTCTCGTATTTTCATGAGAAAATACGAGGAGTGCTTTACCGGCCTCATGGAGCGAATAGCCTCGACAGAACTGAGACTATCCGTAAAAATAAAATAATGATCTGGTGCAAGTGAGGCGATCGTTGCTAGCGTATAATGTATTGCCGCCAGTTCCGCAACATATACGGAACAAGGAGCTTGAAGCATTCGAGAGGCGCTATGAAATTCGTTATAAATACCAAAACCTGCGGACGCCTCTATTAGTGACCCATCTGTGAAGAACGATCTTGCGGAATCAACTTGGCCAAACTTTGCAGCGAAAATTGACGGAGCAATCATGGAACGATGATGCTCTGAGATTCCGCGAATCTCTTGCGTCATGGATAAATCAAATAGAACAGAATTGTCGAAGTCGGAGAAGCAAACACGATAGGGATTATGCTGCGAAGGGCTGACATCCTGTGTTATGTACACGTAGTACAATGACATAAAACGAGTTTGAGGGTTTAGCTCAAGAAGCTTCTCAAAGTTTGCAATCACCAGTGGGTTCATAATTTCACAACGGGTGAGGAGCCTGAGGGATAATTCCGAAAACCGATCAGAGAGTGGCAACATGCCCGCTAACACTTCGAGACTCATCGTATGAGTCGAGTGCATGCATCCTAACGCGATACGAAGACAGCGATACTGGATCCGTTCCAGTTTGATGATGTGAGTTTTAGCCGCCGACTGGAAACAAAAACTACCGTATTCTAAAACCGATAAAATCGTTGTCCGGTACAACGTTAGAAGATCTTGCGGATGGGCTCCCCACCACGTTCCGGTAATTGTTCGGAGAAAATTGATCCTTTGTTGGCATTTCCGCTTCAGATACTCAATGTGGGATCTCCAGGTGCATTTTGAATCGAACCAGACCCCAAGATATTTGAAGGACATAGAATGAGTGATCGGTTTACCCAAAAGTTGAAGCTTTGGTTGTGCTGGGCTATGCTTCCTAGAAAAAACGACCAACTCAGTTTTCTCCGTGGAGAATTCGATACCTAGCTGGATAGCCCAAGTAGACAAATTGTCTAAGGTATCCTGTAAGGGTCCTTGCAGGTCGGCCTCTCTGGGTCCTGTCATAGACACTACTCCGTCATCTGCAAGTTGTCTCAATGTGCAGTTGTCCCTTAGACAATTGTCAATTTCTCTGACGTAGAAATTATACAGAAGGGGGCTTAAACATGAGCCCTGGGGGAGACCCATGTAACTAAATCGAGAAGCTGTAGAGTTTCCATGAGAAAAGCTCATATGTTTCTCTGACAGCAAATTGTACAAAAAGTTATTAATTAATGGAGAAAGGCCACAAGCGTGGAGTTTGTCTGAAAGGACTTCAACCGATACTGAATCAAAAGCCCCCTTAATATCCAAGAAGACAGAAGCCATTTGCTCTTTATTAGCAAAAGCCAATTGAATTTCAGTGGAAAGCAACGCGAGACAGTCGTTCGTTCCCTTGCCCCTACGGAAACCAAATTGAGTATCTGAGAGTAGGTGGTTCAACTCAACCCATTTGTCCAGGCGAAAAAGGATCATTTTCTCCAACAATTTTCGAATACACGATAGCATCGCAATGGGACGATACGAGTTGTGATCTGACGCGGGTTTTCCAGGCTTTTTAATGGCTATAACTTTCACCCGCCTCCAATCATCCGGAACAATATTAAGCTCCAGGAACTGACCAAACAAGTTCAACATGCGCCTCTTAGCGACGTCTGGGAGGTTCTTCAACAAGTTGAACTTGATTCTATCAGCCCCCGGAGCCGAATTGCCACACGAAAGGAGCGCGAGTGAGAGCTCCAGCATTGTAAAAGGCTGGCTGATCTCGTCTACCGAGTTCGTCGTTTCGCGAGGAATCATCTGTGCCGGCACAGAATCAGGACATACTTTTCGCGCGAACTTGAGAATCCAACTATCGGAGTACTCCTCGCTCTCGTTGTTTGAAGACCGGTTACGCATCCTTCGCGCCGCATTCCAAAGCGTATTCATCGACGTTTCGCGCGATAATCCGTCCACGAATTGCCGCCAGTATCCGCGTTTCATGGCTTTGATGAGGCTCTTGAGTTCGCGTTCAAGAGCCGAGTACGCTTCGAAATGTACGGGTGTTCCACGTTTCCGGAAAAGCTTAAACGCGTCGGACTTTTTACGATAAACCTCAGTGCATTGGTGGTCCCACCAAGGGGAAGGAGGTTTCCTACGGAAAGACGTTCCTGGAACCGGCCGAGTTTGAACTTGAAGCGCGCTGTCCAAGATCAGATTGGAGAGGAAGTTATATTCCTCCAACGGTGGAAGCCCTTCTACCGACGTTAGGGCATCTTCTATCACATTCTTGAACTTTGTCCAATCGATATTACGGGTAAGATCGTACTTCCATTCGAGGATGGGCCAGCCAAACGTGTTACTTCTCCATTGTTAAGAATTGTCATATTAAAGCTGTCGCAGAGGTCATATATCAAAGTAGAACGGTTGTCATCATACAGTTCCCCCCAGCCTGTACCGTGGGAATTAAAATCTCCCATAATCAACCGTGGAGCAGGAAGTACCGAACAGATATCTGAAAGTTGTTTGCGATTAACAACGGCTCTAGGAGGAATATAAACAGAAGCAATACAAAGGCTCTTACCTTTAATAATAGCCTGACATGCAACAACTTCAATACCTGGAAATTGTGGAAGATTCACTCTATAGAAGGAATGACACTTTTTGATCCCCAAAAGTACCCCTCCTCCACGCGAATCCTCACGATCCAGTCGAATAATGTTAAAATCATAAAAAGGAAGATCGATATCTGAAGAGAGCCAAGTTTCACAAACAGCAAATGCATCACAATCATTATTGTGAATTAAAAACTTAAAAGAATCTAATTTAGGAATGAGACTTCGACAATTCCACTGTAGAACAGTGATCAAATCCCCGACCTCGTTTGGAAAATTATCCATCGAAGGAAATGATTGCTGCAATGAGGGGCCACTTCAATGTCAATTGCTTCAAGAGGGTCTTCACAGAAGGAAGCATTGCCAGAACAATGCTTTTGAGAGGATCAGAAATATTGAGGTACTTGAGAATATCGTCCACAATTTTATCAAATGAGAACAACCCGGATGAAGAAAGGGCTTCTGTTCTTAAAAATGGGCCATCAGGGGTTTTTGATGTCCCCGGGAGAGATGGAAAGTTCTGGTTATAGTCAGTTCTGCGGAAACCAGGAGGAGTTGAAACTTCCTTTTTTCCATCACTCCTTGATTTGGGCAAGCTGATTTGGGGTTCCTTATCTGCAACTTTCCGCGAACGGATGCGTTTTCGTTTCCGTGCAGAACCTTCCGGAAAACTGAAAGAAACTCCCTCCTCAGCCAAGTCAGAGTCAGACTCGTCATCAGACAAAACAGCAAAGGGATTTTTGTCGTTGGTTGATGGTGTGGCTGTTTTTAGCATTGCTGCAAAAGACTGCCTGGAACGCTCCTTAAGAGAGCGTTCTAGTTTCTCCCCGCGTTGTTTGTACGCCGGGCACGATGAGAGACCATGAGGAGTTCCCTTACAGTACACGCATTTTGGTGCAGTGACTGTGCAGGCGCCATCCTCGTGCTTCTCCCCGCATTTGGAACAGCGTGCCTTGCTGCCACAGTGAGAGGCCGTATGTCCCAACTGTTTGCAGTTTTGGCAGTTCATGACCCGAGGAATAAACAAACGCACAGGTAGCCGAAGTTTTCCCAACTCGATGTAGTGAGGAAGGGCTGAACCAGAAAAGGTCACTCGAAACGAGTCTGTGGGGGTAAAGCTCTTTTTACCCTCGCTGAAAGATACTGAGTTCAGCTTCTGGACTTCCAGTATCTCAACCGTGGGAAGCAAGGGGTTCTTGAAACGGCCAACCGCTTGCTTCGCCAAGATCTCGGGGGTCAGACTCGATTCGGTGACCACACCTTCGATCTCCACATTACGAGCTGGGATGTACACTCTATACTCGAGTGTAAAGAGCTGGGAGGCAGCAATCTCGTTAGCTTGTTTCAGGTTAGAGACGACAACGCGAAGTTTATTGTACCTCACCTTCGAGATTTCGGTCACGGCCGAGAACCGCTTCGTCAGATCATTAGTAATTTGCATTACATTCAAAGGTTTCTTTTTGGGCTGAAAGTAAACAACCCATGGGCCAGTCGAGTCTTCTGGGTAGGCTCGCGATCGGGGGCTTATCTGTCCCTGTCCATTACCAGACTGAGATGACGAAGCAGGGATGGCATCATCTGATTTCTGGGATGACAGACGTTTTCGACCCTTCTTGCTATCGCGTGGCAAAGTGGTGTCATCTTCCGACAAAACGTCCATTTCGTCTTCCGACAAAATGTCCATTTTGCCGTACTAGTGGGAGCGAAAAACGCTCTACCACTGCAACGATAATCAAAATTACTCGGACACAATACACGAGAAAAAAAAAATACAAACACAGAAACACAAACTTAAAATTTAACTGATGGGAGAAAGAAAGAAACAAGAACAATAACTTATCTGATAATCCTATACTACTACCACCGAGCGTTTACACAGCAGCAGCGGAGCGACGCGCAGCTTTGATGATCTTCGATCCGCGTGTGCGGGCGGTCTTCGTTGGTGTGTGCTTGTATGAAGCTCGGCACTCAGCTGAACACACGAGATGGATGAGCGGTTTGAATGTGGAGGCAGATGCTGACACTCGATGACGATGATCCGTGTGTACAGGTATGCGTGACCACGCACCGATGGTGCGCAAAATGGTTGGCGAATTGGCAATCGCAAAAACAATTTTCCTTCCGATGATGCCGAAAACACACTTTCTTCTCAGAAAAAACTCACTTTTTGATAAATTTATCGGGAATTATGCCAGGAATCACTAAGCGAGAAAAAACTGATTATTTACGTCAGATAATAGCGAGAAAACTTCCAAATTAACGGAGCGCGAAACAAGTCGACCGTTCTTCTTGCTAGGACGCAGTGAGATGATGAACCATGTGAAACTAAACGTTGAGCGAATTCCAAAGTCAGTAGGTTTTGCATATTTTTTTCGTGTTTAACTTTGTACATCATCGCGAGTACAGATGAAAGGTTAATACACAGACAAACAGACATAACACTCGCAAGTTGTTCATCGAACAAGCATTTAACGGTCAATTTAAAAGTATCGTAGTTGGTAGTACCGCCACCTGTGGCGCGCATAGTCAATTCCATTGCGTTTGACGTTTACACACTACCGCCATCTGTTCAGCGTACTACCAACCACAGTGTATTCAACAGATGGCGGTAATGTATTTGCGACAATGTTTTACAGTGAGAAATATTCAATATGTTATGTCTGTTTGTCTGTGGTTAATATGTACACTGGAGTCGCTTTTTACGCGGGTGATACGTCCCGCGTAAAAAAAAACCGCGTAAATTCCGGAATCCGCGTAAACAAACTGCGTAAATTCTGAAATCTGTGTAAAAAAAACCGCGTAAAAAAAGACCGTGTAAAAAAAACCGCGTAAAAAGCGACTCTAGTGTATAATGATAAACCGCGTAAATTCTGATATCCGCGTAAAAAAATCAAAATCCGCGTAAAAAAAACCGCGTAAATTCCGAAATCCGCGTAAAAAAAACCGCTTGAAAAAAACCGTGTAAAAAAAACCGTGAAAAAAAAAACCGCGTAAAAAGCGACTCTAGTGTATGTGAGTATAGACAACGGAGTGAATACACATTTTTCACAATGCTGTCTTATAACCTATTTATTCAGATAGCATTTGCAGGGCTGTTACAACAGGCGCGGATTTCGCGAATTTCGCGGATTTCGCGATTTTCGCGGATTTGTCGCGGATTTGCAATGTTTGCATTATTATAATTGTGTTATAAATAAAGTTTATACATTCGATATACGACTAGCGTGCTTCTAGGGTTGATCTCCGACAAGTGGAGCGTCTGCTGATGGGACTATTACCACCCGATACAACGTAATACAAGAAGAAAGATGTGGTAGTCTTTAAAAAAGATAGCTGCGATGATTCAAGGATACCCTACGAAACACTACGAGAAAACTTGTTGCAGGTTCATTTGGTTCCTTTGGTGAGATCTTTTTTTATGAAGAGCTTTGAGTGGGTTGGTATATTTCCTTTTAATTCCGTTATAATTGCTTATCTTTTGACAGATACGCGTATTTCGTCTACTACTTGCAGACTTCATCAGTGCCAAGTACTCAACACCACTTTTTTTAATTTATTTATTTATAATTCATATCAATTAGTGTACAATTAGTGTATTGTAGAGTCCTTATTCATTTTACACTTCGCTTTTCACAAGTCAAAGCATTAAGGTTTTGTGATTGTGGTACGTTGTTAGCTACAGGGAAGGAAGTAATGTACAGAATTGTAAAGGTCGTGTCCCTCCCGCGTTGACGTTACTAAAGTGAAGGATTATACTGTCGGTGGTCGCACAATTGTCCCATGTGCTATGGAGCTTCATATACACATGGCAGTATTGGGCTTATAATATTTTCAAATGTTATTATTTTCCTTAGTGTAAAATATCACCTGCCGTGCAAGCACCATATTCTGAACGGATAAGAAGATCTCAACGTTATCGGATCTGAATAAAAACAAGTTTGCTATTTAAAAAATAATTCTTCTCATAGTCGTGTACTGCTGCTACATGTAGATAGGAAATCTACAGGACATATGGCTGTTATGCGAATAGTGGCAGTCCCACGTACGTCATACAAGTACTATATAAAATACATCTGTATGCATAATTAATCAAATTTTATTAAAAGAAAACATTTAAGAAAGTGACTATGCGTTCCATATTCTGAACGCTCGCTGTTGAATCCTTTTGGGAAAGCCTTTGCGAAAGCATTTTTTTCTGAGATGAAATACTTCACGGTAGCCCTCAAATGATGTATGTAGATGGGAAATCCACAAAACACTACAATGCGGTTCTCCTCATTTTCCGAAAAGATTGTTGACTTTCATAAAATTCTTAGCTGACGTGTTCTTTAACGCACCGTAACAGTAGTAGAGTAACCTTTTATAACTATTTTAAGCGCCTTTACAAAAAGTCGTAAACTGTTCTCCTTTAGTGTCGAGTTTTGTGTGGCCTTTTACTAGTATATGTTCAGCATTAAGGAACAAAGTGTGAAAAGTTGTGCCATATTTTGAACAGCACATTTACGAGTATTCACTAGCTCAGACCATTGAAAGATTTAATTAACGAAACCATTGAAAGAAAACTCAACTTACTCTGTTAATATCAGGCAAATGTGTAGTGTAAGTTATATTATAACGCTTGTATTTATAATATAACTTTTTTTTTATCAATAGTTCTACTCTAGCATCTTGGCGTATGCGCTAAACGGCCATATTTTTAGACGTTCTGCTTTGCATGGATTTTGTTTATTCACATTTTTTAAACAAATAAGGTAGTGAATGAAACTTTTTTGTTTTAATAAAGATATAGATAAAGGGTGTCCACGATGAAATTGCCACACACAAAATTGATTCGCAAAATTCGAGTTTTCATCCGATTGCCATCAAATTTTCAGGGATTGAGAAATAACTATTAAACTTCATTTTACCATTTTACTCGTATTTTATTTACAGTCCATACGCAAATGCCCGCACCTTGGCCTTAACCCCGGCCATAAGATTCTGCACAACCTGTGAATCAACCGTTTTTTGCATGTAAATCCATACTTTCTTCAGTTCCTCGACTGTCTTCACTACCTTAGGTCGTTTAAGAAGGTGCTGCTTCATAATCGCCCAGTACTTCTCGATGGGGCGGAGCTCCGGAGTGTTGGGAGGGTTGAACATTTTCGGCACGAAATTGACCTTATTGTCCGCATACCACTTCAGCACGTCCTTGGAGTAGTGGCATGAGGCCAAATCCGGCCAGAAGATTGTTGGGACGTTGTGTGCTTTCAGGAGAGGAAGCAGCCGCTTCTGGAGGCACTCTTTTATGTACACCTGTCCGTTCATCGTGTCCTGGGTCACGAAAGGTGCACTCCGCTTCCCGCACGTGCAGATGGCTTGCCAAACCAGGAATTTCTTCGCAAATTTGGACATCTTCTGAGTGCGGACATGCTCCGGAACGCTGAACTTATCCTTGGCCGTGAAAAACAGGTTGCCGGGGATCTGTTTGAAGTCGGCCTTCACATATGTTTCGTCGTCCATGATGCAGCATTCAACTTTCGTCAGCATGTTGAGGTACAACTTCCTGGCACGGGTTTTGGCGGACTTGTTCTGCTTCTCGTCGCGATTAGGGGCCTTTTGTACCTTGAACGTTCGAAGCCCAGCCTTAGTTTTGGCCTTCTGGACAAAACTTCGGCTTAGGTGCAGCTTCTTAGCCACATCCCTAACGGAGGCGTTCGGATTTCGGTTGAAGGCCCCAACTACGCGGTTGTGATTTTTGGTGTTGTACGGAATACTTTTTCCTTCACTTCTGGGCTTCCGATCGGTGGTCAACCGTTCCTCGAACCGCTTAATCACTCGCGACACCGTGGAATTCGCGATTCCCAACGTTTTATCGATGGAACGATGCGAGAGATCCTTGTTCTCGTGATGAATGCGCAAGATTTTATCACGCACGAGCTGTTCTTTCGACTCCATTTCCGCGAGTTTTGATCACAGGACTTTAAAACTTGCAGGATGTAAATAATGCACTATGAACTAAATCCACCCAAATTTTCATTAAATTCTACCCAACGGTTAAAAAGTTAGAGCAATTTCATAGTGTGGCAATTTCATCGTGGACACCCTTTACACAACATAGATGAAGAAATAAAACGCTATTTCAAAGTTGAAGCATACTCCAATAACGTTTAAACATTTAAAATAGGTTTTATGGTACTTGCACTTCAGTAAAGCTCAAACGATCACTTCTTGACTGTTTATATATTTTCGTTTATTAAATCGGCTGCTGTAAATATCAGATTTGGTCTGTAAACAGAGGAGTGCTTATTAGAAACTTCTCACCATTTTCCTACAATAGTTTTCACTTCATTTTGATATTCTGGTAGATTGTCTTAATTGGTTAGAATTTCGAAACTAACACATGTCCAAAGGCAAAAAAAGATCTGTTGGAGAAATTGGAATATTTATTTGAATTTAACTAGAATATATTCTTTTTAAGCATATATTTTACATCTCAAGGCACACTGCTTTACCAAATCACTAGATATTAAAAATAGGAAGAGGGAACTTAGGACCATATGCCAACATAGCGTGAATTAGAAAGAATGTTTGAGAATAGATTTTTTTGCATGGGGTACGTTAATCGATTTGCTTGGGACCAATAGGCTAATCAAGTAGTGAGCCAATTTAAAATCGTTAGTTTCCACCGGTTGCTACAACGGTGTACTTTGTATGTCGGTTGATGGCCTTAAATGGATTTAAGCTGTAGCCTCTCAAACCGTTCACTTTACTTACCCCGTAAGAGAAACGGGAAAGTTATTTTTATTCATACGACCCATGACAAGCCTTCATCGCTCAACTATGGTCAAAGCATTAATCTGATGGCTGATCGAATTCAAGAGCAAAATATAATAGAAGAAACCAAAGTATTTGTGTTGTCATTTATGATAAAAGAAAATGAAACTCAATCAATCAGTTTTAATTTGTAAGAGTTTATTTCATATCACCACGAAAATCATGAATTCGCTCTTATTCGTGTCTGTTGTTTTACATCCACACATGGTGAAATTCAGTGTCGTCCCGAACCTCACTTTTTACCTGTGCACCAACTTTCAAAACCAGATTTAATACCATATTCATACTCGAGTTGGTTGAAAAATACACTTAATCTTCTAGTTTACTAGATCTCTATCCATTGCAAGCAATATTTTAATAATTGTTTATGTTTTGAGAGTTGGTGCACAGGTAGATTGAGGTTAAGGAAACGCCACTGGTGAAATTACAAGTTGGTTTCCAATCACAGAGGTAACTCTAAGAGCAGAAGGTCCCGAAGAAACGTGCTCAAATTTTTGGCTCAGCTCTGGTACTATCTTCGATCCCAAGCTAATCGATCCACCCCTCGAAACATAGGAAAATCCACGAACCCCTCATTTCATATGTCAAACTTTCATAGCGAATTAAAACAAACATAGTGTAGTACTAGAATTTCGACTAGAATGGAGCACGTTAATCGATTTGCTTGGGACCAATAGACTAGTCAAGTAGTGAGCCAATTTAAAATCGTTAGTTTTCACCGGGTACAATCCCTTTGTTTACGTTGTGTGGCGACATCTACTATTTGCAAGTGGGAACGTGAAACTAAGATCACCTTGTCTGGGCTTGCATATTTTTGACCAATTTTAGACCACCACCCTTCCGCCGTAGTGTATTTTGTCAATCTTATACAAGGCTCGTCATAGGTTCTGACTCATATTCTGACTGACTGAGAAGTTGGAGTTGCTGGAAGATTCAGCAGTATTATTTTGCTGGAAAGTTTGCTAATCTTTCATCAAGTCTAGAATCAGCAAATTTTGCAGATTTTCAGCAGTTTAAATTCGGTGTGTAGTGGCGTCTTGTTTTTAAAATGCCCATTGAATATGCATTTAATTAAAAAAAAATTTGTTTAGTTTTCCCAGAAAGACATTATTTTTCTCTGCAAATGCCGTTTCCGTGCAACAATTTTCAACAAAGTTCCAAAATGGTCGAATTTTAGGAAAAATGGAATCGTAACAAGTAATTACTATAATTATCATACAAATCGGAGAAGGACGATGCAAAAATTCCTTTTTTTTCGAATTCCTCTTCATTTAGGCATGTTTCCTTAGTTAAGTCGTCTCTTTTTTCTGCAAATATCTCAACGATGCTCTGAAATGCTGAAGAAGGGAAATACAATATGTTCTAGCGTTTTATCATCTCATCATCGTCGTTGTCGTCGTCGTCGTAGAAACGAAGGAGGTGGATGCTGGTACCATTTGTCTGCTGTATTTACGTAATTTGTCTGTCACTATGGGATATAAATATTGATCTTTGTTCGTTATGTTTTTCTCTAATCACTACCAAACAGGCGTACGCAGCAGGGTGTAACATTGTTATCTTAGCTAGTAATTTCGAGCGAGTTCAGATTATCCCAGGAGCGGTACATAACTACATACGGATCTCGGCGCTTGATTGCAGTACTGATACGGGTAAAATCGCTGCCGCTTACGAGGACAAAATATGCATCTTCGAGCCAACACCACTGATACACAGTGACCGACCTTTATCACATGGGTTGGAATACAAGTATGATTTTTTTTAAATTAATTAATTAGAATATAATAAAATAGTTACTTCTCATATATAGATGGGTTCAGACGGGTAGCTTGCAAGCAACATCGCACATCAGTTCTCTGTCTTGGAATTTGGAAGGAACTCGTCTGCTGACTGGCGGTACGGTTTTGCAGCTCTGGCATGAGCGACTGTCTAAGCAGGATGACGATGAACCTACATGTAAGACTCGGTTACTCTTACCGTCAATGACTTAATGCTAACATTTGCAAATATTTTAGCCGTCAAGTTCGAAATTGGTGGCGATCGTGACCCCAGAACCCCGACAAATGAGGAAGAATCCGATTCACATTGGGATTGTGTTTGGAAATGTCACACCGCCACACCAGTTCATCACATGGCTTTTAGCCCGGATGGCACGCTATTTGCTACATCCGGGAAAAGCGATCGTTTGGTCAAGGTGTGGTACGAAAACAAGCACAGTACGTATATCAACAGTATGCATACAAATTTACAATTAACTCCTCATTTGTTATTTTCCATTACAGTCTTGTTTCCGAATAAAAGTTTTGATCAAGCACAATCGCAAAGCTTTTGCGGCATACCGGAAGCGAGCTATGGCTTCGTGTATGTTGCTCACCCAAGAGCCGTGACTCATCTATCTTGGCGCAAAACAAGCAAATACATGCCTAAGGGATCCGTTTCCAACATGCTTGTGACATCGTGCTTGGATAACATCTGTCGTATATGGGTGGAAACGGTCTTACCGGATGATGGCTTAGTCAATATGAACCAATTCGATCCCCTTGCATCACAAAACCCAAAGTTTCGAACTCACAGGCACAAACATCGTTTTATGCAGCGTTTGAAGCACATGAAGACATGCTTCCACATAAGACGTCATGCCAAGCATAACGGTGCCACTGGCCTCAATGGAATGGGAGCGGGTTTCGGGGGTCCAGGGGCAAGCGCTGGTTTCGGAAATCCACCAATACCGACACTCCCGTCTACCTACAGTGTACATGATTTCCACTCATACGGTTATCATGGTACTGGAATGACGCCAGGATTGCATTTCCATTTGGCTGCCTCAATCAACGCCGAAACGGACATACCACTGGTACCTTCGATGCACACGAACGACCCTTCGACGCAGCCTAATTTCATTCTACATTGGCTCAACAACAAAGAGATGCATTTCTCTCTGCAAGCAGAGGCTATTTTACAAGAAATGACTAGAAAAGTTATCGAAAAGGAAGATTTATTGTCTGGAGCAAACAGCGATGGACATTCCGAAGGACTACACGAAGACGATTTACCGAACGAAGATGGCAGGAGAAAACCAAAAATGAAATCTACATTTTCACAAGACGAGAGCAACAGTGAAGATCATCCTCCTTATCCGACGCACCGTTCACCTTCGGTAGGAGGTGCTTCCCATGCAGGATTACCAAGTCATCACACGTTATCGAATACAACTTCAATAAATTCGTTGGCCAATGACGGTGGAAATATACACGTCACGGATTCACTGGATATGAAAATCGAATGTCTGCTTCGAGA
Organism: Ochlerotatus camptorhynchus; assembly: GCF_037179485.1. Taxonomy (NCBI): domain Eukaryota; kingdom Metazoa; phylum Arthropoda; class Insecta; order Diptera; family Culicidae; genus Ochlerotatus; species Ochlerotatus camptorhynchus. Next base: position 172,038 of record NW_027040721.1, read on the forward strand.
TTGGCATCACAGCCCGGATTTGTTGTTTTCGATCCATCCAATCGATGGAAGTTATCTGATATGGGTGGTTGAGTGGCTCGACGAGTATCATCCCGGATCGTTCCGGCAGGCACAGGTGTCGTTCTCTACAAGGATTCCTTCTGCGTTCCCATTGGGTGATGCAATGTCAATGTCCACTACGGTCGCTCTATACAACACTGGAGGAAACCTAGGTTTTCGCGATATGATAGTGAAAGGACCAAAAGCAAGCAACGGAAGTAACGGTAGCAACAATCCCGATGTGAACAGTGATATCGTAACATCACTTCCCAGTGTCCTGGAAGAAAATGAAGGTCACGAAGAAGACAACGACGCAGCAAGTGGAGATGGCGATGCTGAATCCAAAGGAGCCGGGGAAGCCACTGGCAATGAAAATGCAGCAGAACATTCGGACATCCTAACTGCTCCTCCATCACCAGTCATCTCGATGGTAACAAAGCATTCAAACGGAACGCTCAATCTATGGCAGCTTACTTTTGCGGATAAAACTAAATTCTCCCAGGTTCTGAGCATAGGCCATGCTTCGAGAGCATCTGGTCATCGATTCCGCGTGAACGATATAACTTGCCATCCGGTGTTGCCCCTTTTGCTCACAACCTCCCATCATAATATTCCAGACATTCCAAGTTCGAACGCAAGTTACCCTGGCAAACAGTCAGGCGATCCCGATTACAAACCGCATCGTCCGAAGGACATATGCACGCCATCTGGATTCTGCTCGGAATTAATCCTGTGGCGTGTGGATGCAGTTGGACCACTTTCGCAATCTGGAGGAGTTAGTGAATTGGCTCGCATCAATTCGCCAGAAATCTCTGCATTCAGTAACGTAGCTTGGATTCCGACACTGCTTCCTAGTACCACGTTAGGAAATTTGAGTAACTCTCCATCGGCGTGTTTTGTGGCGAGCGATGGCGAAAGTCTACGGGTGTACCAAGCGGTGATTGATGCTAGAACACTTCTTGCCGAGATTTCTAGCTCCGAAAGACGCTTCCGTCGAATGGACTCGATGGTGTCGCTCTCGACGGAATCATCCTCGGATAACGTACCCGCAACACAGTCAGCTTTGCACGATAAAATAAAGATCGTTTCACAGCAATCAACGGCTAGGCCAGGATGCATAATACAGTTGGATGCAATCGACGATGCTACCCACGATTGGCAAAACACTCAATTCCTTCATGTATTCCAAGAGCAACTCATAACGGGGGAACGCTCGGAAGAACCCATTTTTGCTGGAAATGAAAACAAACCACCTGTGGGATTGATGGACGGCCAGATGGGCGCAATGGTGGATTTACAGAGAAATGCTCAATTTGAAGAACCTTTCTATTTGGTGGTACTAGAACGGACACAAACCGGAACTACCATTCACATGTGGCGCATTGTAATTGCATCCCAACCAGCCGCACCAGACGAACTGAGCAGTAGTATGATGTATGTGCCAGATAGCAACCTGGTTCAGGATCTGGACGACCCTGAGTTTATCCACCGGGCTTCAATGGCTGGAGTTCAAATACCAGAAGACGCTAAAATTCCAATCGATCAAAGTCCGCATGTCAACATTACAACGACCAAGGTATGTACCCAAGAACTACCACTACCTGACGGGGTAGATGTCATACATGCCGCACCAGCTGCTGGACACCTGAGCTCATCTTCGATTTATCCGGCTTGCTTTGCACCGTACATAATTGTAACCGCTTGTTCCGATTCGACTGTCCGCTTTTGGAAGTGCAAGGCGCCTAAAAGCGATGCTAGTGCAGAGAGCAAACTGAACTTCAAATATGAATGGTTCGAATGGGAAATGATACGGAAGGACCAAGAATCGACCATCGATGTTAATGGACAGCTCTTGCACATAAGTGCGGCTTATTCGGGAAGAATCGCATGCGCATACAAATATGGGAAATCGTTCACTAGACCGACAAAAAGCAGCGATCCGGAATCACGCTATGTAAATCTTTGCGTTGCTATCTATGAATGTGAAAGTACCGGTGGCAGCGAGTGGGTTCTTGAGGACACTATTCATCTGAAGAACATTCACTTACCGAGAATTCAAGTTGATCCACATTTGGATTTAAGCTACCTGTACGATAATCGAACTTTGCAAAAGAAACAACGATTGAATCAAATGTTGCAAACGTTGTCCCATGACGAAATTCGATCAAGTCGTAACGGAGACGTCACTCCAGAGTCTCTAGCAAAGCCCGGTTCAGGGTTGTTGGCAGTGCCGAGCTTCAGTACACTTCAGTCACTGCGAAAAAGTATAACGGAGCATGGTAATACGTGTCCACTTACTCAAAAGCATCTCGTTCAACTGGACTGGGTTTCAAAGGAAGACGGTTCCCACATTCTCACCGTTGCTGTTGGTAGCAAAATAATGCTATTCACACCGGTTTCCAGTGACCTGGCACAATCAAACATGAAAGCCATGAAGGAATCGCAATCGTCAAATCGGCCACTTCTAAGGAAGGCAAGTTCTCTGGCGCAGCCCCATTTCAATGATGAAATACGATGGATGAAACTACGCCAGATTGGGCTGCAAACAGCCGACGGTCTGCCTCCTTTGCCAATGCAAATATCTTGGGTTCGGGACGGTATATTTGTTGCTGGTATGGATTCCGAAATGCATGTCTACTCTCAATGGAAACCGCAAAATAATGCCATCAATCATATGGAGATTGAAGATTTGTACGACAATCGTTACTTGAAAGATGAGGATCTTCGTTCGCTCGCACAAGAGAATACTCAGAGACGTTTGGCCAATGTGTCATCGATGCCAGTATTATCCCGTGTGAGTTCCATAAACCTTCAAATGCTCTCGAACGATAGCAAGAAGAAGAAACCTGGTACTGCCAGCACTGGTCAGCTTAATAGTGGCAACGAACAGCAGCAACCAGTGCACGACTACATGACTGACTACGGTCTGTTTGAGGCGTCCAGGATCGCCTGTCCTGTTTTACCACAGTATCATCCGAAACAACTAATGGAACTGCTCAACTCCGGTAAAATTCGTTGGGTTAAAGCAATTCTGGCACATCTGGTCCGATGCATCAGTGGTTCGTATACTATTCGTGGAGGCGGAAGCGAAGAAGAGAGCCTCAACAGACAGGTATGGTTTGAGTTTTTAAGTACTTTCGTTTAGCTGATAATCTTCATAGTCAAACGTGTGATTAATATGATTTGAATTTTTTATCACCCTATCATATTCTAGTTCCTGTTGTGCACTTGTTGAGATTAACCCAATTTCAATATCAAGCATCTTATCGCTTCATCCATTTTTCGTGAACTCTGTTTATACCGCGTACCTACAACATGTATTGCATCCCATTTCACCATGATTGAAAATGGATCATCATTAATTTGGATTTCCAGTGAAACCTTTACTGTATAGCGAATGTTTCCAATACCTCTAGTGTTTTGTATTGAATGCAGATAGTAAACTTTTCAGAATGCTCGCTTTTAGGTATCGTGGTACTGTGTAATATCGTGTACAATAACCTGCTATTACTGCTATCACCATTCGTTGACAGTAAACGTTTCTACAAAATTTTGATTATATTGAGACATTATAACTATCTCTTTCAGACTACAGCAAACACACGTTTAACATGGACAAAATTAGCAAACAAAGCTCAAAATTTGCAGGAAACAAAATTTTGTCACCCACTTCACCATTCATGTTTTTTCTCTATTTTTCCGTTACGTGTTACAGCGTGGTTGGTCTAGATCTCGCACACTTTCTGTTAGCTGTCCAGCAGGCACTGTTAGTCCTCTTGAACCGAGAGGATCGACGACACAGGTGCGATTTAGTTTTAGTTTTGCCCTTCTCTTTCAGCTCTACTTATTTTCGAGTCTCTTTACATTACTAAACAATCATTATTTACTAACTTCATTTTCGAATGGTTTCGAAACTATTGGCTTCATCGCTTTTTTTTCTCTGGCAACATACTGATCAAGTTTATCATCGGTGAAAACTGCCGAACTAACATTGGAAGCCGCATAGAAACATTGGCTGATTCATTATAGGTACAAGGCAACATGCCCATAGGCGTAGCCAGATAGGGGCAGGGGGGGGGGCGACTGCCCCCCCCCTAAACTCGGCAACACAAAGGCTTTCGAGGAAATGGCGTTCGGTGAAATGGCATTCGGCCAAATTTTCCATGGTAATTTTTTTTTCGCCCCTCCCTAGCTCGAAACCTGGCTACGCCCTTGAACATGCCTATACTTAAACTGATTACACACGTTTCTCAGCTTTCAACGTTTGTTGGGTTATAAAGACAGATAGGTATTATCACAGCAGATCCATTTAAACTCACACAAAAGCATTATGTAATTCAATATGAAGGTGAATAACAATAACTCCAACACTAATAATACTCCTCATTGCTTCTCACTTGGTATTCTTCAAAGGTCAAGCCGAAATATTTTTAGTTAAACTTCTCAGATCTTTAATGCAAACCTAACCTGTAGCTTTGTTTTGTTCTGCATTAGCTAGCTTTAGCGTTTTTAGTGAATGCATAACTTTACTAGAGCTGGTATTATGGAGTTGTCGTGATAATTATAGAAATTTATTTAAATACAGTGAATAGCTATTGTAACGTCTAGTGTTAAGTTCCAGAAAAATAAGTCGATTTTTTTATTCGAAACAAAACAGAAGGTTTTATTCAAGGCAAATTGTGATGTGATATGCTAAGTATAAAACCTGCTGTTACACAGTGCAGCACTTAATTTTCTTCTTCTCTCTGATATAACTACGATTCTATTCACAACTTTCAGGGTTTCAAACGACTTTTTGGTTCGTGTATTGCCATTTCAGGGAAAACAAATCCGGAGTGATTTGAGATTTGGGCGTAATTGCTTTTGTAAACAAAGACGTCAATTGCCGATTTCTCTTGAATTAAAGCCCAAACCCCTGAATAAAATATACCAAATGATAGAGGAATCATTCTTCTACCTCATAGCGTTATTAGTTTTCGAGATTGAGCTTTTAATCGCGAGAAATCTGTGATTGACGTGTTTGTTTACAAATGCAATTACGCCCAAATCTCAAATCACTCCTGAAATTACAACGCAACTGGCAACCGCAGCATGCTATTAAAGCTTATAATCTGACGTCAAATGCTATTTATTCTCTGGATTGGCAATATATGTAAAATACTATCATTCTCTCGTTGGGGTGCTTTTTAGTTGGGAGTTCGCTAATTGGGTGGTGACGTCTCAACAAAAAAAACAGCTAATCATAATTATATCAAAGTAAACTACCCTTGACATTTCATTGCTGTCCTTGAAAATTATCTAGTGCCCTGTTTTGCACTACCGATTGACAGCTTTTAAACAATCACAACAGCTTCCAACTGCAGGTCATATCAAAATAATACACTATGATTTTGTTAGCCTCTCCATGAATGTCCAAAGAGTGCTTTTTATTTCAGTATGAGCATCAGCATTTCTGACATTTTAGCTGCTGGTTGACTTATAAGCACTCAAGGTTTATACGTATCATTTGTGACTTGATTGACCAAGTCTGTACGAAGTTAGAGCAGTTTTAGTAAATCGCTTCTTATTTTACTACCATTTTTCTCTCTGTTTCTTAAAGCACTATGAACCAAATTTGCTCTTTTGTAGTTAAAACATTATTCTTTTTGCTCAAAATTTACTAAAATTTGTTCACAATGAAAAAAGATCATTCAATGTTGGAAATTATTCCTATGTCTGAACTACCTTAATTTCGTCGGAACTCTTAACAGGTTTTCTTTGGAGAATTCCCTTTGAGTAATTCTAAAGTTTTCTCTAATTTCTAATAAAAATTTACGTTGGAATTAATCGCTCATTTTCTACCAGAAATTTTAACACAATAAGGCAAACTCCAGCTTTCGCTGAAAAAACTTGATCAAATTATTCCTTCTTACAGGAAAAAATCTCAGGGATGGAATGCAGGAAAATGCAAGTTGGGCTTAGACCTGTAAGAAAGAATAATTTCAACAAGTTTCCCAAACGAGAACTGGAGAATGCATTGCAGATTTGTCAGGCTCCTTTTAAGGTGACCAGCCGTGTAGAAAAATACACAGAAGGAATAGAGAGGGGAACCAAAGTTGGTACTTTATGAAACATTTGATGAAGCACCAACTTTGAACCCTGTCCCCCTTGTAGTGTATTTTCCTACATGACTGGTCACCCTAAAATGCTACGCTAAATATATGGATCTTCTCTAAGTCTATTTCCTCAGCATTTCCAAAGTAATGTCTCGTTTAAATACTGTCAAAAATTGATATTTTCTTTAGAATACCTTTGAAACTATCTTAAGTTTCAGATTATCTTGAAATTCTTATTACAATTCTCGTAGAATTCATGAAAATTCTTTTAGGGTTCTTTCCAGTATTTTTTTTTGGGATTGTATTCAGAATCACCTTGGAATTGTAATTAAAATATCATTTGAATTATCATCCAATCTCAATGGAATTCACATTGCCATATAATTCTACTCATAATTCTCTTGGTATTCTCCATATAATTCACCTGAAAGTCTCCTCGCAAAGCTCATTGGAATTCTTTTCGGAATTCCTTGAGAATAATTTCCAGAATTCCCCAGGAGGTCTCTTCATAAAGTCGTTGGAATCATTCCAATCCTCATTGGAATTACCTTGAACCTTCTTCCTGTAAGTTTAACTAAGTCCAAACGGACGATTTTCTTATGCTCAACATATCGATTTCTTTTCCAAATAAGAAATTGTGTATATTTTCCAATGTCAGACGTTTTTTTTTCCTTGATTTTGTTTTCCGTCGATCTTGTTTTCCGTGCTGAGCACCAATGCTACCGACGCCAGGGAGACAGCTAATGCATCTTCTTTTGCATAAGGTGAGGGTGTCGACTTTACCGAAAATGCAGATTTTGTTTTTCTGTCCTTAGATGCGCTCGCGACTAGTAGATGGAAAGAAGATTGATGAACGCGATACGAGAAGATGGATTTAGATGCGTGACATGAAATAAAGATTTTTCGTAGATTGTTCTGACTGATTCGTTAGCGTGAAGTTTTCGGGCATCTTAGAATTGAGATGTGGATGTGTCGTTCCTCTACAACGTATCATTCGTGAAAGTAAAAGGTGTATTCGTAAAAAACGTTTCTCTGAAAAATATTTACCAAAAATCAACCGATTCTTTTGGAATCTTGCAGCAATGAATTTTTGTTTTATTATTATAGGGGCTTAAAGCCATTCCCAACAAACATTAAAAGAGAATAAGAGCTTGTAAAAATATGCTTCTTCAGATAATAAAAAGCCATTTCAGCCTTTAATCAACTCAAATTGTTTGTTCGGTTGACTGGTTCGGCTCTAACCCACAACTTGTAATGTAAGTTAAGGAATGTTTATTTTATAAAAGTTATGGAATGTTTATTTTATAAAACCGCCTTTCTTAGCCAAAATTACCACATGACCTAGAACCTCGAGAAAATAGGGTCTTATTTATGCTCTGTCTAAGAAATCCGACTATTTGATTAATAGGGTGAAGTTCCCAAATACTCCAAATAATAAACAAATAACATAAAAAAACGATAACCAAAATGGTAAAACTATTCCACAAATGGGTTGTATGATACCCCGAATACGTCATTAAGCACTTTAGGGACGTTCTACACTAAAAAAAAATCACGTAATGGAAAAAAAAAATCCATCCTGAAACCGTCGTTAAGAGCGGACCACACAAACCAAGCAATATAGTGCGTCAAGTGTAGTGAAGCGAATTTTGCAAACCGCGTGCGTTTTGATTGATAAAAAATTTCTTTATTTTCTTTTAAATCCGATAAATTAACAGTTTGTTCATAGTGTAAATACTTGTAAACATTGAATAGAGTGATATTCTTATTAGTGATAGTTACTTTTCAAGGTATAAATAGTAAAAAAAGAGAAAAAGTAGGTAATCTTTGGAGTTAGGTTCAGATTTCATGGTTGGGTAAAACCAAGTATGAAAGATGTTGGCAGAAACAGCAGCTTTCTGATTATGTAGTGAGAAACCAATGGGGTCGTCACCACTATCATAACCAGTATACTCACCAAGAATGTTCTCAACCTGAAAAGGAAACGACTTCTTCCAGTTTCGGATCAGCTTTCAAAAAGTAGTTTCTGTGAATAAATTGCCTTACGCAGTCTTTATTCCGTCAACCGTTTGCTGATACAAAATGAGGATAAATTCACTGTATTCCTTATTGATCTTATACATTTCACTGTCCCATCTATTCTAGCGATATATATATAACTTTACAATCCACGCGGTCTATTTCATTTGCCTATGCCTAATTGTGTGGTGAGAGAATTCGTTCTCCCTCTCTTCTGATTATTGGGATCTCATATCCCGAGTAGAAATGAATGACAAATTTATATTCCAATACTTCCCTTCAATTTATCATTCCTAACAATTCGCACATTTTATAAAATCTTGATTTTAATAGGGGTTTTGTAAATACATCTGCAATCTGATCTTCACTCTTAATATATTCCAATTTAATTTTCTTCTCATTAATCAAGTTTCTAATGAACATATACCGCACATCAATATGTTTTGTTCGCTGATGCTCTCTAGGTTCCTCCGATATTCGAATGCAGGGAATGTTGTCCTCGTATATGGTGAATGGAGTGAACGAGATTCCCATCTCCCGCAGCATACACGATATCCATACACCTTCCTTAGAAGCGTCACATAATGAAACCAGTTCCGCTTCTGTTGATGATAGCGTCACAATGTGCTGCCGCTTGCTCTTCCAGGACACGATGTTGCCATAAACCAGAAAAGCGTTTCCGGAATTTGACTTTCTCTCTTCAATATCGTTTGCGAAGTCCGCATCCGCGTATCCCTTTAATGGCTCGTCATCCTTCTCACGGTAGTAAACCAAGCGTCGCGATTTCGTTCCTTGAAGGTATCGAAGGATCCTCTTCAATCCTGCCCAATGATCATCTCCTGGCATGCTCTGAAATTGACTCAAAATACTCACAGCAATAGTTATGTCAGGTCTTGACATTAGTGTCAAGTACTGTAAGCATCCCAACAATTGCTTAAATGGTTTATCAGTACATTTTTCAGATCTTACCCATTTATAGTTCGCATCCATAGGTGTAGCCATCGACTTACAGTCCATCATACCAAATATATTCAAAATCTTCTCAATATAGGATTGCTGAGACAGCTCTAATGTACCTCTCTCAAGATTTCTGGTAATATCTAAACCCAGGAAACTTTTAACTTCCCCTAAATCCTTCATCTTGAAATGGTTCGATAGCATTTCCTTAATCCAATTGATAGCAGATATGTTAGTTCCAAAAATCAATATATCATCTACGTACAAGATGATAAAAAGACCCTTTTTAGAGCAATTATAAAGACATGTGTCGCAATTCAGCCTCTGAAACCCTAATTGTGACATTATTTTATCAAAGTGTTGATTCCAGCTCCTACCGGCTTGCTTCAACCCATAGAGACTTTTATTCAACTTACATGTCTTAATGTTTCCATTCTCATCTCGAGGAAGTTTCATATAAATCTCTTCGTTCAGTGTTCCGTTGAGAAATGCAGTTTTGACATCCATTTGATGTATTAACCAATCTTTCTTTACTGCAATCGAAAGCATCGTCCTTACAGTTGTCATCTTTGCCACTGGAGCAAAGGTTTCACAGTAGTCAACACCTGGACGTTGCGAACACCCCTTCGCTACTAACCTTGCTTTATATCGAATGGACTCTCCTTCTTCCTTGATACTAAACACCCACATGGAATTAATAGCCTTTTTTCTGTCCGGTAGCTCGTTGATTAATGACCATGTGTTGTTTTCCTTCAAGGCGTTTAATTCTTCATCAATGGCTTGCTTCCATTGACCCCAATCACTCCGTTTACGTAATTCATCAATATTCTGTGGAATTTCACCTGAACCGCTCAAAGATAGAAAAACAGTTTCAAAATCATTTAGCCACGCAGGGGCGTTAACAGTTCTTTTAGGACGATTTCCTTCTTCAGGATTATATTCATCCTCAACTACTTCTTCCCCACTCATGAACTCATCGTCACTGTTTTCATCAGATATGGAATGATTCTCTACTTCAAAAATTTCAGGTTCAGGTCTTCTTTCTACCTCACAGAAAATCGGTTCTTCTTCGGATGTTTCTTTAATTTTTGTGAAATAAAAACTATGTTCATCAAATTTTACATCTCTTGAAATTATAACCTTTCGTATATCTTCATCCCATAGTCTGTACCCGTTTGGTGCATACCCCATCATACAAAGAGACTTGCTTCTCTTGTCCAACTTTGTACGGTATTCCTTATTCACGTGTACATAGGCAATACAACCAAACACTCTAAGTTTGCTTACGTCAGGTTTTACCCCAAACCACATTTCAAAGGGCGTTTTTGAAACGTTCAATGCACTTGTAGGACTACGGTTTAATACATATGTTGAGGCATATAATGCCTCTCCCCAAAACATTGACGGACAATTACTCTCATGAAGAATTGTTCTCACTTTATCCATTAAGGTCCGGTTCATCCTTTCGCTGACACCATTTTGTTGTGGTGTATACGGAACAGTGGGTGTCATCTGAATCCCTTTATCTCGACAGAACGTCACAAAATCTCCGCTGAAATACTCCCCACCATTATCTGTTCGCAACCTCGAAATTCGAAGAGAAAAATGTGAAGTTACCATAGCCTCATATTCCCGAAATTTTTCCAAGACTTCGCTCTTATAGCGGATTAAATATACAACTACAAAATGTGTATAATCATCAATGAACGTTACAAAGTATCTGTATCCGTCATGTGTATCTTCTGGTAGCTGACCACAAACATCAGAGTGAATTAGCTCTAGTGGTCTACTAGATCGGATCTTAGGCGAATTATCAAAAGCTTCTCTGGTTTGTCTTCCATAAATGCATGATTTGCATGTCAATGGGGAACCAGACATGGAAGATAGTTCAATATTCAACCTCTCTACCATTTTGTCCTTCATCAGTTTAAATAAATTCTGTGCTCCCAAATGACCGAACCGAACATGCCACAACTCATGATCTTTTAATACCTTGCCAGAAAATACTTTATCTGAATTTCCATCAAACTTAACGTTCAAGATATACAAACCGTCAACTCTTTCTCCCGTAAGAATCAACATTCCTTTTTCATCGAAAATTTCCACTCCACCATTTCTGAATACAACTGACTTCCCAGAAGACTCGATTCTTGAAACAGAAACAATATTGTAACTCAGATCAGGAACATAAAGAGCATTATACAGTGTAACATTGAAATTTTTATTTGTTCCTATGTTCACATTTCCGGACTTTTCAGATCTCAACATCTCTCCCTTTTTGGCCGTTTGAATGGCAGCCACGGCGTCCCACAAATCATTGAACATTCCGATGTCATGAAACATATGTTTCGTAGCTCCTGAATCCAGCAAGGTTACCCCACCGGATGGCACCGGCATCTTGGTGAGATGCATCTTCGCTATTTTATAATCACGAACGGAATCCTCGGATAGTATCTCCAACGGTATCCGTACTCTGAACGCGCCATTCTGTCGCGTGACCATAGCCACATCACGACGTTGTCCTCCCGGGTGGTTCCTAAATTCCGTCCTTTCGGCTTCCTTCTTGCGGCGTGCTTCGCGACAATTACGTTTCTTGTGTCCGTACCGACCACATTCAAAGCATCTCACCGAACTTTGCTGGCGTCTCTGTTCGTATCGCTGATCGGGTCGATGATCTGGTCGATGCTGGGGTTGTTGCTGGGGTGCGTACATGGCCACCTGTGATGGTCCCGAATCGTTTCGCTTGCCCTTATTTTCTTCGGCGTCCAAAAATACCCGCTGGACTTGCTCCAGTGACATCAATTCCAAGTCGTCCTTCCTCAACACAGAGAGGGCACCAATCAAATTTTGGAATTCCTGCGGTATAGCAACGAGCAAAGTATTTAATTTTTCGACCCCTCCAATAGTCTCCCCCATACTCTCAATTTCCCTAACAATTTGTTGGTGAGCTGCAAAGAGTTGCTTCAAAGAGTTAAATTTTTGGGATTTTAACGAATATAATTTCGCCCGGAGTCCAATCATAGCCATCGGCCCATGTTTTTGAAAAATTTCCCCTAATCGAGTCATAATTTCCTTAGCATAGTTATAATGTATAACATGCCCCATTGGCTCATCATCCAATGCAAGCCACAGCTCATTAACTGCTGTATCCTCTTCTTTAAGCCGTTTTTGTAATGCGGCTTTCCTCGCATTCTCTTGTTCGGCGGTAGCCCCGGCGATCGCATGGAAATAATCTTCTTCTTCAGGAGTTTTGTCGAGAGTGTGCAACAAACCTTCATATTTAAAATGTTGCTCCATTCTTTTCTTCCAGAACGGGAATGTCTTTTCGTCCCCTCTAAACATTGGAATAACCACTCGCTTGAGACGGTTTTCCATATTTGCAATAATAATAAAAAAAAGAAGAAGGCCGTCTAAAATAGTCTAGTCGATAATCTTTTGATCAAAGTTTGCTCCACAGAAAAATGGTCTCCGTCTGAGCAAAACTTTTCTCAAATAATCCCTATGTTTGCTCCTCAGAAAAGAAGGTCTCCGACTGAGCAAACCCTAGAAATTGTTCCACAGAGAGAAGGCCTCCGTCTGAACAATTCTATAAACTAACTCCTAAACGTCAACTCGTCTGGGCCCATAACCTGTTGGCAGAAACAGCAGCTTTCTGATTATGTAGTGAGAAACCAATGGGGTCGTCACCACTATCATAACCAGTATACTCACCAAGAATGTTCTCAACCTGAAAAGGAAACGACTTCTTCCAGTTTCGGATCAGCTTTCAAAAAGTAGTTTCTGTGAATAAATTGCCTTACGCAGTCTTTATTCCGTCAACCGTTTGCTGATACAAAATGAGGATAAATTCACTGTATTCCTTATTGATCTTATACATTTCACTGTCCCATCTATTCTAGCGATATATATATAACTTTACAATCCACGCGGTCTATTTCATTTGCCTATGCCTAATTGTGTGGTGAGAGAATTCGTTCTCCCTCTCTTCTGATTATTGGGATCTCATATCCCGAGTAGAAATGAATGACAAATTTATATTCCAATAAAAGACACACGGGAAGAAGGTCCCAACTTACCACTAGACAAAAGTAAGGAATGGTTGGAGATATCGTTGCCCCTATCTGACAATGACCTCTTTGAGAGATTTACGGAAGACGAAATGAAAAAGAACACAGACGAACAAAGAACAAGAAAAATACGAGACAAACATACGGAAAACAAAGACAAAAACAACAAACAATTAAAAAAAAACAAAATAATCACAACAACAATCAGAAACAATTACACCAAATCAAACGCTAACTTTTAACACTACAATCAACTCACAAACACCAAGCACAAGCAAAAATAACACAGACACAAAACCAACAGAAAAAAACAACAATAAAAATCAACCAGAACCACATAACTGGGTTAAAAACGACCAACACAATGTAGTATTCTTTGAACCCATCTCGGTGAAAACTTGCTAGAACCCATGGAAGTGGGTAATTTTTTACATGAAATAAAACTTGACCAATTCACCGAACTGAACCGCGCAGGACAATACAGATATAAACTTGCATACAAAAAACCAAAAGACACAGAAAAAATCCTCAATTCAACACAAACATTAAAAAACAATAACTACAAAGCTTTCATTCCAAAAATGTTACTCGAAACTACGGGAATCATTAAAAACATACCTACGTCAATCACAGAGCGAGAAATCTATCAAAATGCAGTAAGTGAAACAAAAAATCATCAGAGTAGAAAAAATAAAACGACGGAAAGATCCGAAAGACGCACGATCGGGACTAATCGGTACGAGATCTGTGAAAAAAAATGCGAAACCAGAAATTTACATTTATCCTGTCAGAATTTGCACAAAGTGTTGGAGGTTAGGTCACAAAAACGCAGCATGTAAAAGTAAGACGACATGCATTAAATGTGGGAAATACGAAACAGAATATCACACAGAATGTCAGAAAACGAACAGGCGAAAATGTAGGAACTGTGACCGACTAGCAAGGATTGCCCAGAACGCATAAGAATGGAACATGTGAATGACATATCAAGAAGCAGAACAACTATATCCAAAGCCTGAAATTAGCACTAAGAACAGCTATGCTCTTCTGGAGTCCACCGTTGATTTCCCTTAAATGGAACGTCAAACAGAGAGTTCAGACATGTAAATAACTCGAACAAGACGAAAATCGATTACAAACAAAATGTGTAAAATCTGACACAAAATAACACACCAAATCAAACAGACAATTCTAAACCGGAAATAATAAAAAAAATACTTATCCAACAGTTGAAATAATCCCTGAATAGGTCAGAACACGAAACGAAAATCAATTATTTGATTCATGCGTTTCACTTATACATTTTTGCCAAAACATCAGCCTTATACATTCCATAAGACAAACCACATAGGTCCTATTAGAATGCATAGAAGGTATGTGTGACCGCTTATACATTTCATTTGACACATGATCTTTATTAACTTTTTGCAAGGCGTCTGCTTATTAGTTGACTTATACAATTTATGAATAATCAGCAATGGAAATTTGCCAAAAGGTATAAGGGGATTTCTATCCGTGCAGAAGCTGAAAAACTACAAACCACACAAAAACAAAACCTAACAATACAACTATAAAACATCTTTTCCAAAATCACGGATAAAAAAACCGACAACCATACAGCATCGATCGAGATTGGTTCAATGATACAAAACTTATCAAGTCTAACAAATAAACAACATAAAACATAATAAATCTTTTACTTCAAAGTAATGTCATCCTATCAATCCTATTTAGAACACTCAAATATATCCCAATTAAACATTCAAAGTTTAAGACCTCTCCATAAAAGATAAACAATTAAAACATACCTAAAAAGCAAAAATATTCCCATATTCCTACTTCAAGAAACTTGGTTTAAGCCAGACGAAAAATAAAAATTTATAAATTACAGCTTGGTTAAAAGCTGTAGAATAGACGGTTACGGTGGTACAGGAATATCAATTGTAATAAACGCATTCAATAAATTTGATAATAATATTCCAAAAACAATAATTAACAAAGGAAAAGCAATTCATAATATAAATCAAATTAATCCAAAATCTCATAAAAATATAAATAATTTGAATAGAGGAATTAACGAAGCATTAAAACAAGTATAGGTAGCTAAACTCAAAAAGCAAGAAAAAAATATAGGGGAATTTACGTATTCTCGGCAACCTAAGCAGTGACCTTCTTTCTATAGCCTTTTTCTCTATGGAACGCACACATATGCAGTATTGGTTCGTTTACAATCTTTTGCTGCCAGCTGCTCTAACAATTTCAGTCGAAAGAATTGTCAAAAACTATTTTGAAACGCTCCAATCTTCTCTAGTGAGGGCGAGTATTGTCGGCAACCAGTTTTTCTGCGGCAACCGTTTCATTTGAACTGCATGTAAATCTGCTGTTCTATTATCGGCAACTCGAAATCAGCTACAATTTGTAGTGCGTGTGTTTCATTTCAAGAAAACCCTGCAAGATTGCTTTTTCTCAGTGGTAAAAATATAGTCAAATTGAAGCTGAAAGCATAAAGAATCGTTTGCATGCATTCAGCGAAGTTTTTTCGTTAGAAAATCCAGTGAAAATAGTGTTTCAATTTTGGTTGCCGAAAATAGTCTGTCATGCCGAAGTCGTCATTTCCCCTACCTTACTGGAACGAAAACATAAAAAACTTTACAAAATTCAGACAAAACAATCAAGAAAACAAACATGAATTTAAAAAAGCAGAAATAAATTTTAAAGTGGCACTGGCACTTAAGAAATAAGTAATGCAGTACAGAAGCAATATGTTCCAGGAAATCAATGAAAATACGACTATCGATAAAAAGTGGAAAATAGTAAGATGTGTTAGTGGTAACTACAAAAATAAAGATAATATAGAACTATTTAATAATAAAACCCTAGCAAATATTTTTTTAGAATTAAACATCAACATCAAACAAGAAAATAATACAAATTTGCAAATTTACATTTACAACGTAGAACAAGAAAAATATGTACAATCATTAAACATTGAAAATATGATTAAAATAATAAAAGGGAAAAAGGATACGTCTGCTGCTAAATTGTCATATTATTTCTTAAAACAAATAAAATCGGATTGATTTATACGCACCGGGTAAAGATAAAACATTAGAAACATCTTATAGACTTATCAATATAAATTTAAAGATAATAAACTTAGAAGTTAAAAAAAAAATTAACTCCTTTATAGAGGAAAACTAACTAATACCCAAACTTTCATTTGGTTTTAGAGCAAGCTACTCGGCAATTAATTGTATTAATTATATTAACTCCGCAATAACAGAAGTAAACCGCTCGAAACATGTCATAGGTACAATTTTTTAAGATCTCACAAAAGCTTTTGATTCGGTAGACATAAACATATTATTAACACAACTAGACAATCTTAAAATACCAAGAAAAATAGTTGCTTGGTTGGAAACAGACTATGGAATAACAATATATGGGGGAACAACAAAGACAAACTTAATGAAAAAAACTCAATTAATCAATGCCTCACTTAGAACTTGCTTACATCTTCTGAAATCAACACCTATAATGTATTGTACGCGGAATCAGGGGAAATCCCAATTCAATGTAGGGCAAAATGGTTTGCAAAGAAAGAAGCAATAAAAACATTTACCCATAATAAACCGTTAGTTAACATAACACATAAATTCTTAGAACTAGATGAACTTCCTAAGCATTACACTTTTTTGGAACACACGATATATGAAAATAATTACATTTTAACACACAACTCAACACAAACAACATAAAAAAATTATTAATGAAAACATTAAAACAAACATCCGATATGAATAATGATACAATAAAAACCATTTTCATAAACTTTTTAAACGAAACACGTGATAATTTTTATAAAATATATACAGATGTATCGAAAACAAAAGAATCATGTGGAATAGGATTATGGATCGAGAATAATAACGAAAAAAATAAATGCAAAGTCAGTAAGGAACTATCGATTATGAATGTAGAATTAATGGCTATAAACATGGCTCTGGACATCATAAACACTAAAATCGAAAACCAATTTTTATGTGCACTGAATCAAAATCAGCATTAATTAGCATAAATAATAAAAACCTGAACGATAATTTTTAATTCACAATATCATCACAAAACTAAAGACAACAAATAAAACGATAAAACTACAGTGGGTCCCAGGACATAAAGGAATCTTAGGAAATGAGAAAGCAGACTTAGGGGTAAGAGGGGCATAGTGAGCATCCCGTGCAACAGCTTGGACTTCCGGCCGTTCGGAAGAAATTTGTTGGAGGTAGGATCAATATCATAATGATATTGAACCTACTACCAGTTGATTTGTTTCATGCACCTGGAGATCCAGAGCCAAACTGCTGGATGCTAACTCTGCCCCAACTGTTCACTATGCCCCTCCTCCTCCTACTAGCAAAAGAAGGATGTCAATTTACTCAAAGTATAAATTCAAAAATACCATTGGGAGACTCTCTCAATTTAGCAAAACACGAAACTATAGAAGATATAGAAGATATATACACTATACTCTCATCACAGAAAGACAAATTACACTACAATTTATTAAAAGATCTGAAACTTAAACCATGGGTTGACAAATATAATTTATACACACACGAAATAGTCACAGGAAGGTAGACTAAGAAATTTTTACACACTACCTAACGAAACATTATATTCAGGGAACATGGTTAGAGACGACAAATGTGACACAAGTGGGGTAAAAGAGGATACCAACCATATTATATTTGATTGCTTAAAATATTCTCAAACTAGAACAAATTACACAATTTTAAATTAATACAACAATATGAAGCATTATTACTTAATTCTGACTATAGAAATTACCGAAAATAGCCAAATTTATTTCCTTAAACTAAATAACACTATAAAAACTCATAAACCAAAATGAGAAGAAGAATAAGAAGAAGAAAAATACATGTGTATTTCACATCGCTTTGGTGCGGTACACAAATAACGTAACGCAAACAATCCGGATTTGTGGGCAGCATCATGATAGCACATGATAGATCAGTCATAAATGGCAATGAGCTCTTGGGAGACTTTAGAAGTGACAAAGATGCAGATTTAAAATAAATCATTCTTGCATAATTTGACCACTTATTGATCGAAATTTGATGTACGAAAAGCTCATTCTGACGCATCCACAACTTCTTCTTTGTGGTTTATTACGTCCCCAGCTGACTTTACGCCAGCTATCAACTTTGAGTTCTCTGAGCACTTCAACAGTTATTAATTGAGGGTTTTCTAACTCACATAAACGTTCATATGAAGTTCCATAACCATTTCAGTTAAAGTTTAGCAGAAATTATAAACAATTTTTATAAGGTCAAGTAATGGTTCGCATTTATGCGGGAGGCCTGTACCATTTTTGCATTAATATTATTGTGTGGCAAGTACAATCATAATTTATGCCCAGGGAAGTCGATGTCGAGAAATGCCTAGACGAGACCGGGAATCGAATCCAGCCGTCTCCAATATGCTTTTGGCTTATAACCGCGCCTTTACCGACTGAGCTAAGGGAGGCCCCAATCGCATCCACGTAGATTATGAACATTCCCTAAAGTTTCTTTCTTTCTACTATCTGCAGAGTAGGTACAGAGATTGTTCTTAAACTGAAGTGTTGCACTGTGTAAAATAGCATATTGATAAAGAAAAGCATTCGATATTAATCCACTAATTTACATTGACAGATTCCTGAGGAATTGACTTTGGATTATGCCGAAATAACGTCGATTCCTCCATTACCGCTGTGGACCCTACTGGCGGCTGACAAAGAAACCGTCGGATTACCTACACAGCAGAGCGAAGAAATAAAGGTTTTTGATACTTTCCATCCCCGTTTACAGTACTAGATGTGAACATGTCTAAATTGCAGGACTACAATGAACTGTTCGAGAGCAACGTGGTCGACGAATCGCTTGATGATCTACTGGAAGATGAACCAGATGTCAGCCGTATTACCGATCGACGTTCTTCGCTTCCGGAAAGACACTATCTGTCGCATTTCGGCCCAAGACAAGGTCAACTGCTTTCCCGCTTATTAACTCACACTCACCTACCGGGTCTTTCATCACTTGACCAGATGCACCTTCTAGCGCTTGCGGACACAGTATCTACGTGCAATACGGATTTTGCAGAAAGATTTGCAATTGATGCTGCCAAGACTGCGATCGCCAAGGAAAACTTGACAGGGGTTCCAAATACCGAGAGCGTTTCAACGGACTCTTTAGACGACCGTGGTTTGAGATTTTTGCTTGCCATGAAACACTACAACTACCTACTCCGTTGTTTACCGATCGCTCAAAGACAATCGTTCCAGAAACAGGGAGTTGGAACCGCCAACATAGTTTGGGCTTTCCACTCCGAAAGCGAAGAAGAGTTGTTAAATTTCATTCCTTCGTATGCGAAAGGTCAACCAAAGTGGAGTGTGTTGAAAGAATTAGGTGTTGGTTGGTGGTTGAAGAATAATAGTCTTTTGAGACCATGTATCGATCGCTTGGCGAAGGCCTCCTTCCAAGCGAACCAAGATCCTCTGGATGCTGCGTTGTACTACATGGCAATGAAAAAGAAGTCTGTCGTTTGGGGATTGTACAGATCGCAGAGAGATGATAAAATGACTGCTTTCTTTGCTAATAATTTCAATGATAATCGTTGGCGCAAGGCTGCTCTGAAAAATGCGTTCGCTCTTTTGGGTAAACAACGTTTCGAACATGCAGTAGCGTTCTTCTTACTCGCGAATTCATTAAATGACGCCTTAGAGGTCTGTTTGACCAAATTACAGGATTTACAGCTAGCGCTCGTTATCACACGTTTGTACGAAGGAGAACACGATGCTACTCCACCAAGCTTCAAGAGACTGCTGTATGAAGAAGTTTTAGGATGCGATAAAAATGGTGAAAATCAAGATCTTAGCCGTGCTCATCCTGATCCCTTCCTAAGATCAATGGCTCTTTGGCTTCTCAAAGATTATTCTGGCAGTCTTAGTACATTGCTAAACAGTAACATTGGTAGCATGCACCCCCTATTCGACGATGATAACGCTGCGAGTCATGCAGAAGGATCACATGCTACGAATCCAAACGTCTTTAACTTTTATGTATATCTACGCACGCATCCCTTACTTATTCGTCAGCATATCGCATCATCTGCTCAAGATAAGAAACGTGCCCAAGTAGTTCTAGCCGGATTCAGTTACGGAAATGAAACAACATCCTCAACAAAGCCAGGCCTTACTACCGACAAGCAGATCCAGCTGGAAGATTCTATTACGCCACTGGAACGACAACTGTATTTCACAACAGCTCATGCACACTTCAAGGCAGGTTGTCCAGCACTTGCTTTAGAAGTACTTAGCAAACTTCCATCGAAGGTCATTGATCAGGACTTAACCAGTCAGCCGCAAACGCCTAATGATGCCAAAACGCAATGTAACTCTATTACAACTGGAATTATTGATTGGAGCAAGACAAGCCAAGCAGATTCCGGAAAGGAAACATCAAATTCTTTGGATTGGAGCGCCCCAGCCTCATCGACGACCGTAGATTGGAGCACACCGGCAAGTTGTTTCGATTGGGGTGCTCCTGTTTTATCTCAGGTATCAAATGGTGCTGATGAATTCAAACTCGAGTGGGATGACGATGAAAAGAATGAGGACGATGAAGATAGTTACGAAGGCATACAGCTGAAGAAAACTGACGTGGAAGAGAAAACCGAACGTTCGGACGAAAACGAGGCGGACTCCAAAGGAAGTTTAGATATAATGGCTCAGCAGTTGAAATTCATAGCATGTTTGAAGATTCTTATGGAAGAACTATCAACATTAGCCACTGGATTTGAAGTTGATGGAGGGCAGTTACGATACCAATTGTACGTGTGGTTGGAGCGGGAAGTTGAAGCCCTAAAGCAGCTCTGTAATTACAGCAGCGGAGACTCGGATAATACAGCAATTGAGGACAATAACACAACGGATGCAATAGATCGAGACACCCCGGTGTTGTCGAATAAATTCCCGCATGATAAACCGACTTTGCATGAAATTCTAATCCAGGAGAAACAAGACTTTGAAGCCAAAGTGCATCGGGCCGCCAGAAGGAAACGTTGGTTGAAAGCAAATGAAACGCTTTTAAGAACCTTGTTGAGTTATTGTTCGCTTCATGGAGCAAGTGGTGGTGGTCTAGCATCCGTTCGGATGGAACTGGTTTTACTGTTGCAGGAACTCCAACAGGAGAAAACTCAACAACAATTGCTTAGTCCGTTACCATTCCCCACTACTCTACCACTGTTAAGTGCATGCGTAGCTGGCAATAAGACAGTAATAGCAGATCCCTTGCGCTACTTACAATCTCATACCCACGATATGCTGCAAACTATAGTAGACATGAGGAACCCACCACATGCTCAACGCACAGTTTTTCCAAATGGAATCTTTGTATTGCGGGACCTTGGGGTTGCGCTATCTGCATGTATCTATCAATCCCTCTGCGATTCGGATACATTCAGCGTAAAGCAATCGACCGTCAATGAAGGTTGTAATAGCCCTGGAATGGAAACAATCGCTAAGCTAAACGCAAGCTGCCAAAGTACACATCTCATGGCAAACGCTGCGGCACACCAAAGACGACGGAAGTATTCGACTGACGAACCACTCGCTGTAAGTACGCCTCCTTCCAAATGGCCAGGTGTAACCAATCTCCGGGCGCTTCTTGCTCGCGAAAAGGATGAAGACACACCTCGATTGAATGTACTATTGTGTGAATCATTCGTTGCCACCTATATGGCACTTTTCGTGTACGCTTTAACGACCTGCGATTGTCACATATTGTATCGATTGGCTGGACAAAATTTCACAGACTACACATGGTCCACGCTGTACGGCGGAGGTGTTAAAAAGCTTCTCCGTAAGGCTACGTCACATGTGCAGGCTGCCCAACAAGTCGTGCAAGCGCAGGTCCAGCAGGAAAGCCTGGATAGCCCAGTGACCGACGGGAGCGTCTGGGGAGCGGTTACTTCACTAACGAAACAGCGAGTGAAACTGAACATGAAACTGCTTGGGCATTTCGCTGGACCGCAAGGTCCAGCCAACATGAAGGAGGATAAGCCTACTTATCGCGAGCAGTTCGTTCCTCCTGAGATGTCTATGGTGGCATATTTCCTCACAAAGCCAATTCCGAAAGGTAAGATTCATCCCCATTTATCCGTTTTTGTCTACCAACTAACAATGTAATCATTTTTTCTGGAAAATGAAGGTGATCCCGATGAAGACGATTACGATTCAGCTGATTCTGCGGTATCCGATTTAGACGAAGACGACGATGACGAGGACGTTTTCAATGACCCGTTAAACAACGATCCAAAAGCCAGTCAGGTATCCGCTGCTGTAAGAAAGCATCGACGTGAAAACACGGAGCACTCTAATCCAAACTCCTATTCGTGGTCTGTTATGCGACTGGCATTGATAAGGGTTGCCCAAAACCACTTGCAGACATTCATCAATGTTGCAGGAATTGAAATGCAAGGTAAGAGTTTTTTTAAATACTTTATTATTGAGATTTTTGCACTTTGCTAGTTCATATCATAAAGGTAAGAGAAAATACTGACTACCAGTAATCTTATTTGCTCTTGCTCTATTATGCTGTACCCACAGAACTACCGGTGTGCAGTCCGTTGATTCATGGCATTCTTCGTTCCTTGTCTTCGTGGCAAGATCTGCTGAAAGAAGAATTAGAAAACCGAGGTCCTGCATCGGTTGATTACATTCCAGGTAAATCCACCACTCGATATGATTTTTTATTTAACTCCATTAATTATGATCGCGTTTTCGGGTTGTAGGCTGTTTTGTCGAGTCAGAAGCAAAAGGCCCCGCAATCCATAAGTATCGTTCACTGTTGGAGAAATCCAACACACCGTTTAGCCCATGTCTTTCATCCGCTGCACCCTCCCGAAGGCTGTGGAACTACTTGGTACGTATCGAGCTTGTGCAGGATATCTTCATTCGAGCAGTATTTGGCAAGAAGAAACCC
The DNA here is from genome assembly GCF_037179485.1 of Ochlerotatus camptorhynchus. Classification (NCBI taxonomy): domain Eukaryota; kingdom Metazoa; phylum Arthropoda; class Insecta; order Diptera; family Culicidae; genus Ochlerotatus; species Ochlerotatus camptorhynchus. The sequence goes on from NW_027040721.1 coordinate 195,258, forward strand.
TCACTTAATCTAATCGACACAACGGTCGGATCTATAACTAATTCGGCCAACGATTCCGGTACACCCGTTGGAAACGAGTCCGCAGTGGTTGCTGGTGGGCAAACACATCTTCAGAACATTCCAGAACCCGTTCGTATTATCCATAAGGACCAGGAGCAGATTTCCGCTTTCTGTCTCAATCTAGTGAATTCTGGATTGTTGGCATTGGCCACTCCCAGAGAGGTACAAGAAATGGATATCTCTCTGCTGCTGGAATCACCCAATTGGATGGAGGACGAATGCGAGATGGATATCATGAACCTAATGAAGGATATCGAAACGGTACCGTCAAGCAACTTCCTAGTTATACAGACATCTACAGATAAGTAAGTTGTCAAAATCATTTTCAGTATCCAGGGTTGCTGCCATTAATTTACCTATAAAAAATGTTTTTGGGAATCATTAGATATGGCGAAAGTAGCATTTGGCATGCAAAAATGTCTGAGGGGTGGAACACTTGTTTAGATGTTAGAGGGAGAATTCATTTTCATGCTGTTAAACGCAAGCTGCCTCGGCCTCCATTCGCCGCTGATTTAGTTGAAATTTGTTGAAAGAGTTCTCAAAATGAGTTCTAAACATGCGACCGACTTGTTCACTCGTTTAAGATGCCTGCTGATCATATTAAACCATCGGCATTTTTACTTTTGTTTACATCCATATGAGCAGTGAATGACCCAAGAACGATCAAGGGTTCCCTTCACCGCTCACTCCAAAAATAAACTTAAAATAGACATTACTACCAATATATAATAACAAAGGCGAGTGTTTAATCAATATCTAATACCTTAACAACTTACAAACCATATATTGCGTTAAATGGCAATAAAAGATAGACAAATCAAAAAGTAAATATTTCCACTACAACATGAGCGGTGAATAGGACCCCTGGTTACATGCACTAATATGACTCGAAATCAATTTTAAGAACATTTTTTTATGTTTTATATTTTATCAGCAATCTTATGATAATGACCTTCAATAGTGCAAAAACATGCACAATATATTTATGATAAGTAATTTTACTAACGATGTGAACTTGATTTTGTTCTAAAGGGAGGGGTGAACAGCATGAGCAAATTTTTCCAACGGTGTATAAGTGGAATGGAAAAGGACACGATTTTTAGAATATATGAATATTTTATCAAAGAAAGGAATATTTCTTGCTCTGTATATCATAATAAAAAAGTTTGATAAAGAAGGAAATATTGTCTTCTTAATTAACATATTCAAATATTCGTACTCCTATGTCATGCCAATAAGTGTTTCAAATTTCATTAATAATTTAAACAAACAGAAATACTCAAAAGAACAGCTCATCTTTGAAAGAAGGGAAAATCTCTATTGACAGTACTTAACAGTAAACCATCTGTCATTGAAAATGTCTTTTTATGTCGGGTTTCTATTACTGCTAATAAAATTCACGTAATATTGCGCCTGAAAAGGTACGTATGTATTTTCCATCGTACTTTTCAGGTGAATATTATGTGTTTCGGGAATGAAATGCTGTTTCAAGTGATGTGTTTTAATACAGTGGTACTGCATTATTTCATCCGGATTTTTTTTAAATAAAATTTAACTTATTTGTGCATTTTTACTTTATTATAATTAACAAAAAACTATTATTTTTAGTAACTATCATGTATAGCAAACCTATTCATAATTCTATACCCTGTTGCACTGGTTGTTGTTAAGTTGATCGTTTTGCATTTGTTTGCTCCACAATGCTCTAATAATTGCTGCTTCTGAATAAAGGAATAGTTGGTTATTGGATTATTTAAAACATTAAGTTTGATTCTTACATTTATTTTCCTCCAACAACTGATGACTCCGAAAAGGACATCATATCTCCAATATATGTCTTTTTGTATTACCATAGAGGTATAATGGTGTTTTGAACTTGTAAGCTACAAAGAGGTTGTACAATATGTGTTTGGCATATAAATCCTGTCAGTTTCACATTCAAGAGTGAATATTCACTGATCATTAAATTATGACTCTCTGAAAGTTAAATTGACATGTTTCATGTGCTAAACACATATACTTTACAACCTCTTCATGTAACTTACAGCATGTGCAAAATATCATAATAACTTTTAATGATTTCACATTTTTTTTATATGGCAAATAAATGGCAACAACCTTGTGCAGCAGGGAGTCGAATCACAGAAAGCAACAAATAATAAAGACAAAACGCTTGCGAGAACTACATACTTCTCTCTGCATCATTGCTTGATCGGAACGGTAGAAGGAAAACGATATATTGTTTGCAAGACTTTGTTGCAACACACACGGTTGATGACATAACTTGATCGGAACGGTGAAATGACATCTGACTAAAAAAAAATCCCATTTACTTACGTGTATCAACTCCTTCGTATGTCCGTGAAGCAGCTTGCAAATTTTTTTTCGTTTTCTTCTGCCGTTTATCTTTATTCATTCCTTTATTTAACGTCGGCCTCTGTTCCGCAATCTAGTGCCAATCACCGACGGACATCGATTGCCATCCATTGACGGCAATCGAATGTGCAGTAAGGCAGTTTCCACACCTGCGTAAGATATCGAACCCATTCAACGCACATGGGCCAGAACCAACGCCTTTACTTCCCTCCCCCGTTTGGATCAATCTATTATTGCAGAGGCAGTTTTTTATGAAAAAAAAAACCAGATGATTATGTCATCATTGCTTGCCGTTTCTGACAAAGCGTTATCATTTGGCTGATTGATCGCTTGTCATTTTATCATTTTGAAATATTTTTGATTCCCTCCTTATCAGCACCAGTCATTTAATATTAACCCTTATTTTACAGACATTTAACCAACACAAACATCAATGCCGCACAAAATTTCGGTGTGCCGTCTAGTCCACAACCTGGTATTGCAGGACAATCAGGACGTGGCGCGTCCGTGGTAAGTTTCATTACTGTAACAACATTTTTTTCATGTCCGCTTCTAACGATAACACGCGTGTAAACTAACTACATTCCTATCTTTGTGAGATCACTTGGACGCAAGAAATGTGACACAATGTTTATGGTGGGAGATGTGACTGCAATGTTGAATCATTTGTAAAAAACTAGCCATTCATATTAGAAGATTCATTAGATGTAATGGAAACATCCGTAAGTTCCTCACACATCCACAGTTTGGTCCGCGTTTATTCCACCGACAAACCGACATAAATGACCATAGCATAAACAATAAAATTGCTGACCAAAGCACACTACTGACATCTGGCTCCGTGTTCGCGGGAAATATTTAGCTAAGCCATGAACCCGCATGCAAAAGTTATGAATTGGTTCGATGTCATGCTTCGAATAGCTGCTTCTATCTCCTGCAATGATGGAGGCTCGGAGTTAACGCGAGTGATGCCCCCATCCTTGCCGGATCATGCCGAGTTGAACGTCGAAACTTGAAGGAGTTGTTGGAAGTGCTCAAAACAACCGTGGCGGCCCATGACACGCCCGTAGTACATGTTAATAGTGACAAGACTCGGCTTGAAGGAATAAAAGGAGTTAGTTATTTGTCATCTAAGTGATTCCTAATATTTTTTTCGTTGTTCTCTACACAGCAAAAAATAAATTTTAATATTTCAGTTATGTCGAAAATCTCATGTAATTTGTATGGCCACAAAAATAAACCAAATGCAGTAAAAGCAGCGTAATGTCAGTTCATGCACTGTATTAATGATAATTTTGTCCTTTTTGGCAAGTCATATTACACCATATTTTCGACACGATTGAAGCAACAATCAATTCGAAACTAACGATTTTAAATTGGCTCACTACTTGACTAGCCTATTGGTCCCAAGCAAACGATTAACGTACCCCATTCTAGTCGAAATTCTAGTACTACACAATGTTTGTTTTGATTCGCTATGAAAGTTTGACAGATAAAATGAGGGGTTAGTGGATTTTCCTATGTTTCGAGGGGTGAATCGATTAGCATGGGACCGAAGATAGTACCAGAGCTGAACCAAAAAGTTGAGCTCGTTTCTTCGGGACCTTCTGGTCTTAGAGTTACCTCTATGATTGAAGTGCATCCGTTTTGATGTGATATCAATTTTTTTTTTAATGTTTGTTTGATGTGTTTATGACTAGGGTTCTGATGCATGGTCATTATCAGTGTCATTGCTTGATTTTGTTGCTAAGGAATCCGTTTTTGACTGACAAAGGGGCGCGCTTTTGGAGGGTGTTCCAACACTCCGAAGGGTATAAATAGCGGGAACTTTCAATTGGGTTCTTTAAGGGTATTGAGGTAAATGCATGTTCGTAATCTGCATTAAAAATGGAACCCAACCCCAAAATTTCATCAATTTTGGTACACTGGAACTGTTTTAAATAAGTACGATTACATTTGCAAAAAATTAGCGCCCCTCGGTGTCACTTTGTATGAGAGCGAGCTGTCAGTTTGTTAGTTTAGTGTCAAACAGTGAAGTTATTATTTTGCTTTACATCTTGATTTAAAAATCGAGATAAAAGTGTGTGGGTTCGAAAAAAATATCGCTGTGCTCCGAAAACGAAGCTCTTTCAGATGATGTATAAAAAACGATACATTTTTCAAAATTAAAGAACCCAATTGGAATCGATTTCTTAGGATAGACAAGAATGACAACTGTATCAAAATATTATACTTCATCATTTCTCAATACTGATGGAGTAATATGACATGCACTAAAATAAAGACACGCGGTATACCAGAATAGATCAAATTACTGGTCGCAGTGGTTTTATACCCCGAACATCTTAGGTGTAGCTTCCGAGGATAAGCATTTCTTATTCAGTCTTTGGATGCCAGTCAGACGCTGTTTGAGCCGCACCTCCATGATGAACAGACGTTCAGGCTAGGTGAAGCATTTCCTCTATCGCCGTGCTATGGTTACCGCGCCAGTGGTAGTCGAACATAACCATATGACTTGTGGAAGCGTGAGGTAGGAACTTGTAAGGACCGGCGCTAGGTATCACGCCATTTCGAGGTTGTCAACTCACTATTTTGTAGCCAGGCAAAGATGTAGGGAAACATCAAGATTTTTTTTTTCTAGGAAAAATATGCACGTAAGTAAACTAAACAAAAAAGGTTAAAAACTTAAATAACGAAACAAAAAAATTGCCTATATTTTATGGATATTTTTTATTAAAAATCTTATTAAAAATGCTAACTTTTGTGATTTTTTTTTAACTGAACACTTTAATTTTGGCAAAACAATTAAATTGATTTGAAATAATCAACTCTTGAAATAATAGATATTCTTTTTAAGGGGTTACGCCTACCTGCAAGACCGAAAAAAAGCGGAAGTTTGGATTTTTGTTTTCTCGAAAACGAAGCAACATATTGAAAATCGGTTTTCTGCCGTTTATTGAACACACATTAAATGGTACATTTATTAGTCGATACTGTAAAAACGAGGTCCTGGTGTCCCGCACGGCTGCTCCCCGTGGACGAAGTTCTAAAAAACGCTTTTTGCGGTGCCAACTGCGGTTTGTGATGTAATCATCTGAAATAAAAAAAAAACCATGCTAAATCGTTAAAGCATGTGTTAAACTAGTCCTTGATCGTTCGGTTTTTTTTTTTTTGTTTTTGACAAAATGGCGGCCTTGCAAAGTTGAAGTGCCGATTTTTGATCCTTAAAATTTGTCTTTGATCGGCTGTAAAAATTCGAAATTAAATGATTGACGAAATCCGAACGATCGTGGACTGCACAAAATAGTTCTGAACAGAAATCAAAACGAATCGGACGAATCGAATGTATACAATTCGAGAAGTTTTTGGCAGCGGTTTTGAAAATATGATTCCGAGATAATCGCGTTTAAAGTTTCAAATTGGATTTAGTCCACTATAAGTGAATATTTTTGTACGTCGCATAACTTTCACAATTTTCATCGGATCAACTTGATCTTTTGAGGAAATATTCTTGACTTTATATACTTTCGATTAGGACAATAAAAAAATCGATTTTTTGAAAGTTTGCAGGTAGGCGTAACCCCTTAAGACACATTTTAGCTTGATAACAGGTGAATCGCCAAACTAACAACAAAAACAAGCATTGTGTATGGCACTTGTGTTTACGGAATTCAATGTTTTAGAGCTATTACCGTTACAATAATTATATTATTGAGGAAATTTTACTAAAGACTGTACTCGAAAAAAAGCAACAGACAAAAATGACCACCAAAACTTCATTTTGAGTCGGATATTTTTTAATCTCTTAGGGAAATAAATAAACACATATTAGCTATGTTTTTGCAAAATTGGTTTATTCAACCTCCTCTCCTAGGCTAAATACCCGCACCTTGGACTGAACGCTACCCATCAAATCCTGTGCAACACTTGCGCCATCTTTCTTACACACTTTCATCCACTCTTTCTTCAAATCCTTGTTGTTTTTGAAGACCTTCCCTGTTTTCTGGAGCTTGCCCTTCATAATCGTCCAGAATTTTTCTATTGGGCGAAGTTCTGACGAGTTTGGCGGATTTTCCACCTTCGGCACAAAAACAACATCGTTGGCTTCGTACCACTCCATCACCGGTGTCGCGTAATGGCACGATGCCAGATCCGGCCAAAACAGAGTGTCACCTTCGTGACATATTTGGCTTTACATATTTGGCCGTTGATGGTGCTGGTCGTTATGTACGGCTTGCTGAATTTGCCGCACCCACAAATCGCCAGCCACACTAAGTACTTCTTGGCAAATTTGTCGACCTTCTTCTTCTGGAACTTCTCCGGAACATACAGGCGGGACTTACCGACGAAAAACGCCAGGCCGGGATCTGCTGGGCGTCCGCTTTAATGTACGTCTCGTCGTCCATTACGATGCAATTCGGCTGCACCAACCACTTGCAGTACAGCCAACCGGTGGAAACTAACGATTTTAAATTCGGTAACTACTTGACTAGCCTATTGGTCCCAAGCAAATCGTTTAACGTACCCCATTCTAGTCGAAATTCTAGTACTACACTATGTTTGTTTTGATTCGCTTTTGACAGTTTGACAGATAAAATTAGGGGTTCGTGGATTTTCCTATGTTTCGAGGGGTGCATCGATTAGCTTGGGACTGAAGAGAGTCAGAAAGTTGAACACGTTTCTTCGGGACTATCTGGTCTTAGAGTTATCTCTATGGTACAGCTTCCTGGCGCGGGATTTGGCCACCATATTCTGTTTATCGGTTCGGTTAGGTGCCTTCCTTACCTTGAAGAAATGAAGTCCGGCCCGCTTCATTGTCTGCTGGACGAACCAGATGAAAGAATTGACCTTCTTGGCCTCGTCCCGAATCGAAAGGTTCGGATTGCGCTTGAAGTAATCCCTCACCTTCCTTGCGTTCACGGGGTCGGTCGTCTTCGCTTTTCTTGCGATCCACCTGTGGAACTGGCCTAGATTTTCCACGACCGCTCCCATAATTTTTTTTGTCGAAGCACTTCTTGCTTGGAAGCCATCTCGATAACCACTTGACAGATTGTGACGAGATTTTGCACATGTAAACATTACACTCTAAACTAGTTTTACTCAAAATTTCATCAATTTTTACCCATGCAATAAAAAGTTATACACAAATTAAAGTGTTGCTTTTTTCCGAGTACAATCTACAAGATGTACTTACAGAGAAAAATATATATTTTTTTCTATAAATTATGGGGTATTACAGAAGCTGTTACAGCTTGAAAAACATCGGGGTAGGACGGCTCCTTTTTTATGAATGTGTTATACCTCAGTGTTGGAACTGAATGCAATAAATAACAATATCTCGTTTCTGAAATAAATCAGGCTTGTTCAAAAACATTTGTAGATCTAATGAATTTAGAATATGGGGGCCCTGGAAGATCAATTAATCAAACTAGGTTTTGGCTTTCTACGAAGTTTCTGTTACCGACAAGTTTAGTAACATGTTCGAGGCCTTCCAAGTGGTAATGGTGAACAAGTAAATTTGTATTTTTCTCACCACGTGGTGCTAGAGTACATCTGAATCGAAAATAAACTTGGTTTATAGCTGCACCTTTACCGACTGAATTAAGGGAGGTCCCTGTACCTTCCTGTACCTATAAGATATATCAGGCATAAAATTTTATAACGGCACACAAGCATTTGTAAACAAACTTTCTAAGGCCCTTTACACGCGAACCAAAGTACGCCCACGCAAACCAACAACATCATCGGATAGGGGCAACTATCACCTTTCCCAAAGTGGTATTGGTTTGCGATGACGTACTTTGGTTCACGTGTAAAGGGCCTTAGAAAGTTTGTTTACAAATGCTTTTGTGCCGTTATCAAATGTTATGCCTGATATCTTGATATCCTGACCATCTTGGAAGTTGTTGTTTTCGACAAACTTGTTCGTTACTGTTTGCCAGTTAGCGAATTCTGAACTAACCTGTCCACAATTTAGAAGACCTTGGTCAGCTGAACTACTTTCCCGAAGACGGAAACTTCCTATATAGTCTAGACCTGCAAGGGAGAAGCAGACTCGAAAAATATGAACGTCAAAAGGAGCCAGAATCAAGCTGTCACGAACCGTCATTGGGAGCCAAGCATTTCGATGATGCTTTTCTTACAGTTGAACACAAGACGGTATTGAAATCTTGCGTAAAGTAATTTATGAAAAAAAAAACTGTCGTGACTGACTTGCGGTTACCGGCAGGCTAAAATAAATTAAATAGAAGATTTATTATATTGCTTTAAGGGCTACTTACCTAACGCGTGATTATGATTATTGGTGAGATTTGATTTTTTTTAACACTGGCAGGCTAAATGCATGAGATTAAGCCCTTCCACCTTTAGCAAAGTTTCAAAAGTGACCAACGGGAAGGATATATTCTTTTTGTTTGTTTTAAGGTGTTTAAATATTTTGAAGAAAGTATTTAAAAATATCGGAAGTCATACAACCATAATTAAGGCATAAGAGGAGTCAATGATAGAAAATATTCGTTTTTATTCTTAAAAGAATGGCATCCATCTCTTGTCTCGGTCTACAACATAGGTAACACATACAACATAATCCTATAGGTCTAATCAGGAAGTACTCAACTATCATTCAATAAATTGATAAAATTGAATATTCCCAAGCATAGAATATATATTGGGAACTGTGGATGCCAGATTCAGAACGTTCATAAAATCATTTCTGCTATTCACTATCAATGTTTCTTATGTTAACGTATATGTGTGATTCATCTTTTAACTTTGAAACTCACCATCACGCCACATCAGATAAAAGGAGCAACATTTCCCGGAAGTCAGTGTCCACGCTTCTGCAAACTGGTTATTGAGCGTTCAAAGCACTTGCTGAAACCGGTACATTGAAATGAGTATTTTGATCATGCTAAAGATTTTTATTTCATTTTAATATTTTCTTTCTGTTTGTGATCATCTCCTTCAACTTTGTATCTAGATTGTTTTTCATCAATTCATGTTGTAAATAAATGTTTTGTTAATACATTTTCCAAGTTGTAATGATCATTTGCGATGGTGTTGATTCACTTATTTGTAGATAGAAGCATTTGTTGCACATCGCCAAGACAATTTTGATGATATCTAACAACGTTTTTCTTTTTTTTTAAATGAAGGTGCTCAAGCATAAGGTGGACAACATCAAGCGCATGAGCGCTCATCCGCTAATGCCACTCTATCTAACAGGCGGTCAAGATGGGTCGGTGCAAATGTGGGAATGGGGTCACCAGCAAGTGGTTTGCACACCACGACCACCGGGAACATTTGCAAAGGTCACCAGATGCCGGTTCTCACAGCATGGTAACAAATTTGGCATAGCCGATGGCGATGGCAAATTGAGTTTGTGGCAAGTTGGATTAGCTAGTCAGAGCAATAGACCGTTCTTTGTAAGTTTATCTTTTGAATTTGTGTAGGGTGATCATTGTCTAATATTGCACTTTATTGTAGACCTATTTATGCCATAATAAGGGAATAACTGATTTCGTATTTCTCGGTTCGTGTAGTTTAGTGGCAACAGGTAAATTGAAATAATTGTCCAATGTTAGGTAAATGAAGAGCAAAACTAACTATTTCGGCTTTCTTCACAGCTGGCCAGAGTTCAGAAAGTAAGAATGTTGCCATTTGGGATACCCTTTTACCCCAGAAAAAGGCCCTTGTGTCGGGTAAGTCTGCTTCACTCATATTATGCTTGGAAAGAGCTATTTTCAACATGTTGTATGTTTGCAGCTTTCACTTGTCATGATCAGGGTGCATCTAGTCTGGCGTATGCGCCACAACATCAATTGTTGATATCTGCTGGCAAGAAAGGTGATATATGCATATTCGATGTACGACAGCGTGTACTTAGACATCGCTTCCAGGTAAGCAATAGAAAATTGATAATGTGGTTTGGTGGTTTGGGAGCATGCATTAAGTGCGTCACGCGAAATTTAGGGAAAATCAACCCAACCTCTTTTCCCTCTTAGAGCGTGACGTACTAAATCGATGTTCTCAATGAAAGTGTAGTGTATTGTTAATAAGAATAGATGCAATCAGTGTTTGAGCTTGAAACTTTGTTGATTGGAGGAAATTACTGGCAATGGTGATGAAAGTGCCAACCCTCCAGAAATACTATTATGTTAGGAAATTCTTTGAACTTCCTTTGGGATATTCCTTAAACTTAACTTCAAAAGTTCCTTGAATTGCTTAAATTAGTTCTGAAAACTGCCCTTTGGAAATTACCAAAACTAGCCGTTTGATATCCTCAGAATATCCTTTTAGTAGTTCAAAGAACTTCCTTCCGAAAATTCTTTGAATCTAGCCTTAAACTTTATTTTGAAGTTGGATGTTCCTTGGATATCCTGTTAGAAGTAACTTGGATGTCCCTTAAACTTCCCATAAAAGGCCGATTAACTTCCAAAAGGAAGTTTCTTTGAGCTTCCCACTATTCGCAAAACAGTCCCATGTCCTATGGATTTCTTATCTACATGTAACTGTTTTGCGAATAGTATCAGCATATGTTTTTCCAAGAGTAATCCGTTGAATAATCGATTATAAATGTTTCAGAAGTATAGAAAATCGATCAAGTATTATTGTAATCTCAACGTATTTTTTTAGGCTCATGAAAATCCGATCAAATGCCTGGCTATCGATCCACACGAGGAACATTTTGTGACTGGATCAGCCGATGGTGATATAAAGGTATGTCCATTGGCTTTAAAACTAATAATTAACTAACCAAAATCCCTTGACCGGTTATTTTAGGTTTGGGGCTTAACGGTTCACACGCTGCTGTACAGCTTCATAGGTGAGCATGCGCGCAGCAGCTTCTTCAAGCACATTGGCCAAGGTGTGACGCAGTTGCAGATCGATCAGGGCGGTCGCCTCTTCTCCTGTGGTGCTGATGGTTCCATGAAAGTTCGGCTCCTGCCGGACCGGGAATCGATTGTCCATTCGCTGTATTAGTTTACTAGTATTGAAATTAAGATCAGAATCGCTAACATTACAGAATAATACAATATTTTACAGGACGTTGCGAAATTTACAAACAACAAAACTACAACGTGTTTAAAATTTAGGAAACGACCCCCTGTGTGTTATAGTAATTGTAACGAGCATAGAGAGTCAAAATCATACACACATACATATATACAAAATACACAAAATCAAGTATTGATAAATTTTATCCTTGGAAATTATAAAATATGCAGACATTTTCATCTAAATTGTTATCATACAAATAAACCACGAAACTTTCAAATTAAAACTTATTACTATTCTTGCTCTTTGAAACTACCGCTGTTGAAAAATAATGAAGCATCCACTAACATCAGAAAAAAAAATCATTCTTACCGCTGACAATACCCAGATTAAGATGTACTACATGTATTAAATAGCAGAAAATACCAAAAAAGAGAGTTTATAAAAGGTGAAACTAATTATATAGGAACAGATAGAGCGTATGTATTAGCGAGATCTAGAAATTGTCTTGAGGAGATGAAAAATTAAAAGAGTAGCTAGCAGTAAAAGAAGATGTTCTATAAGAAAGTTAATCCTATTGCTTAGATATGTCGGTCCTAAAAGATATCGATATTGTTGTGTTATTTTTTCTGATTGCATTATACAAAAACTATCGATTGATGATTTACCTATCGTTTAGTTTAATTTGTAAAATGCAGCGTTTGCTTTATATGTTTCCATTTGTACACTGAAAATTACTTTAAATTTAACATTATCACGAACAGCAGAATCAATTTAATTGTTATACTGTTGTTGACTAATAACAAAACTAAATTAACAACTAGAACAATATAAAACAGTCGTCTCAACAAAGTATTTAGCCTATTACGATACAATCACACGCTGCACCTAACTATATTTGCGAATCGTATTAACACTTGAACACACCATGGTATGGATACACTTTTATTGGAAATTAAGCAACAGAAACTGTTGTATACAAAATCCACCTATTTACACAATATGTATAATAACTGCTATTGATAACAATACCTTGAACTAACGAAAGCATTATTTAGGGAACGACAATGAAAATAATATATATATATATATATATATGAAAATCGTGTAAAACATATATGCAACATAGTTAAAAAGAAAAGTAAGCGAATAATGCGAAGGATAAATCTTAGGGAAATTTTATTTATTTATGAATAAATGTTTATCGTTGATGTGGTTGGTCTAGTTGTACGATAGAAAGAAAGCTATGAAAGACCGTTCTTTAATCCTTTGTTCATGTTACGTAGTATTAAGATCCCAGAACTCCCAATTCATTTATTTCGTTTCCGTTTTCAAGCACAGAAGAAGGTCATAGGGCCAGGTCTCCAGTGAAAACTCACTGTAAATACTACACCAGGCTGATAATACTCCAAATCATTTTTTATAGTCTTACCGTGCCGTTATCCTATATTGAAGCATTACTAATTTTACTTAAGCCTTTCCTCCTAAAAGTTTTTGGTTGTTTTGAGATACCAAAAATGTTTTGTAAATGCCAAAGTAGGATCTAGTGGGGTGGGGCAAGAGTGCCACCTTAACAATTGTACCTTCTATATATGCCAAACAGTGGATATTCATAGGAATGTCTACACCGTATTCCAAGTTCATATTATTGCCTTCATACATCAGCAATGTAATGCAAATTAAATCTCGTCAAAAGTTGTTTACGTTTTGTTTTTTCAAAATGTCATCTCAAATCTTTTTTTGAAACTGCAACGGGGCAAAAGGGCATTGGGTCTTAAACTGAGTGAAATCTTTTAATGCTTGTTTATAAACATTGCCTTTGGATTATTAGTCATGCTAGCAACAGCTGTTATTATTTACTCGATTTAACTATTGGATTTTACAATATTGTTCAATACATAACAAATGAACTTCCCAATGAATTCAAATTAAAACAATTGTTGTTGATATTTAATGTAGCTAGTTTTGCCAAATTTAGTGAAAACCAACTTTCCAAAGACTTAAATGTACAATTATGCAATTTCCATGACATTTTTCTACAATTTTATTCATAAATATAGGGGTGCACTCTTGGTCCGTATGAGGTTCATTTTTAAGAAGATGATTTTTGACCAATTATATGGAATATTTACTTAATCTTTGTTATTGATGTTTCAATTAATCATTATTAGTGATGCCTCAATGCAGGAATTGTAGGCAACAATATTTGGAAATTCGAAAATCCTTATTTTATGATGTCTAATTATTATAAATTATTTCGATTTTCAACACATCAGCACAAAATGATTTTTTTGCGATTTTTGCAGGACTTCATGTTGGACAGAACTTTTAATAATTCTGCAAATGAACACTATCCATACTTTCATAGGAGATTAGCATTGAAAATAAGTTTATTTTCAACATCATTGGGGTGGCACTCTTGCCCCACCCGACCCTACTATAACAATAGATGTTTGATACAGCCTAAAATTATCGAATCCATAAGAAAAAGTTTTTGTATGGGGGTAGTTTCGGGTGTTCAATAAAAAATAAGATTTTTTTCAGTCATATAGCCAGCAATTATTTTTTTATTAAAAACATAATGTTTATTCTTCAAAAAAACGTCAATGAATATTGGATAAGGGGCCCTGGTCAGCCTTACGACGCAACTTAGTCGCGATGCTCTCAGTTCTATGTTTACATGGGGTAGCAGTGACATCTGGCTGCAACTGCAGCTTCTTCTGTACAGAAACCCACTTTTTCTTCATGTCTTCCTCAGATTTGACCTCCTTGGGATGCTTCCGTGGGGCTTTTTATCATAATGGGGCTTATTATGGATGTCACTTCACGGTGGAAACTAGTCACTTGTCGTCACGGTGAAGTGATTTTCATTTGATTTGTACGGCAATCACGGCTCTTATTCTGAGTATCACTTCTTAATCACCGTGTAGTGACACCCGTAATAAGGCCCAATAGCCCAGTATTTTTCGATGGGCCTTAGTTCCAGTGCTTTGGGGGGGGGGGGGGGAAGGGGGTCGGGTTATGTCCTTGGGTACGAAAGTGACCCCGTTGGCGTCGTATCGCTCCAGGAAAACATTTGAATAGTGACACGAAGCTAGATCCAGCCAGAAGATCGTAGGGCCCTCGTGTTGCTTCATCAGAGGAAGCAGACGCTTCTGTAGACACTCTTGAGGTAGATCTTTTAGTTTACAGTCCTGGTAGTCACGAACGGCGCTCAGCGGCGCTACAGTAAAAAATGTTTTAATTTCGTTGTTTTATTATAATTATTTTTCGGGTCCGTTGGCGGGTCTAAAACTGCCACCGGACTTAGAAACCGTTGATGTTTTCGGCAGTCGAAAGATGAGAGTGGAGGGACCAGAATCCGCGTCCTTGTTCGCGACAGAGATGGGGTTGTGGTCTCTAAACGAACATACGTGTGTGACAGCACTTAACAGATGCTTGCCAAACCTAAAGCTTACATACATGTGATCGAGCCTGGATGCCGCATTGTGCGTGACGAATGTGGGTGCGGTGGTGATGGTATATAGCTTCAGCTACCGGTCTTGAAGCTGCAGCTGCCGTACGGTCGCCTGGAGCGCCGGACTTGTGTTTGCACTCGTGAAGTCTCTCGGACGAAGCACGCAGTTGAAATCGCCAGCGGGGATGACGTATTGCGTGTTGTGTCGGAGATAGTATGCGATCGTGTCGTTGTAGAATCTCTCTCTGTCTGCACGAGAAGTTGTCCCCGATGGCGCATATATATTACAGAGGATCATGTTTTGCACCCTGACAGCGATGAGGCGGCCAGAGATTTTTAGCCGTAGGCTAGTTTATCTCGTATTGAAGACATCTGCTTGCGATGTACGACTTCTTTTTTGACGTAGGACTACGTCTTTGATTTCTATATGGGGGTACACTTTATGAAAACCGAAAATGGAACATGTAACAAAATTATGAAAGATTTTAAGCGTTAATAACTCAGCTGCCTCTGGACCAATTTCAAAATTGTTATCATCAATCCATCAGAAATATTTCTACGCATCTGTTAAATTAAATACTTTAGCATTTCTCAGTATATGTCAATGTTGAATATTGCACGAATGTGCAACTGTTGCTATAATAATTAAAATTATCACCAATTGCCTGCAAAAAGCGATTTCCCTTTCACAGATTTCAAAGTTGAATTCCGTCTGGTCTCACCAAACGGTGTTTATTCAATTACCGCGTTGTGAGTGGTGGGATTCTCCAGTACACAACGAAAGGCTGCCTGCAAGCAACGAGCTGCAGCCCACATGAGTATGCATATAAAGAGGAAGAAGCCGCACCGCTATTGATCGGAATCAGTAGCTCGTCGTGAGTCGCTGTGGTCCATCTATGTCAAGAGCGTCTTACTAAAAAGTATAAACAGAGAGAACCCCGCTCAAATTCATATTCCTACACAAAAAAGGCCCTTGTTGCAGTTAACAAATAAGATTTATTATAGAAGACCACGTTGTCCTACCTCACCATTGCATACAACCATAGAGGTAACTCTAAGACTAGAAGGTCCCGAAATAACGTGCTCAACTTTTTGGCTCAGCTCTGGTACCATAGAGGTAACTCTAAGACTATAGTAGGTCCCGAAGAAACGTGCTCAACTTTTTGGCTCAGCTCTGGTACTATCTTCGGTCCCAAGCTAATCGATTCACCCCTCAAAACATAGGAAAATCCAATAACTCCTCATTTTATCTGTCAAACTTTCATAGCGAATCAAAACAAACATTGTGTAGTACTAGAATTTTGACTAGAATGGGATACGTTAATCGATTTGCTTGGGACCAATAGGCTGGTCAAGTAGTGAGCCAATTTAAAATCGTTAGGTTCGTATTGATTGTTGCTGGTACTCTCTTCGGTCCCAAGCTAATCGATTCACCCCTCGAAACATAGGGAAAACCAATAACCGCTCATTTTATCTGTCAAACTTTCATAGCGAATCAAAACAAACATTGCGTAGTACTAGAATTTTGACTAGAATAGGTTACGTTAATCGTTTGCTTGGGACCAATAGGCTAGTCAAGTGGTGAGCCAATTTAAAATCGTTAGTTTCGTATTGATTGTTGATACAACCCCATAGGACTGTCCCTTGTTGTTTTTTCCTTGATTTGTTTTCCGCCGATTTTGTTTTCCGTGCTGAGCACCAATTCTACCGACGCCAGGGAGGCAGCTCCCACACCTGGACCTATCGACCCATCAACTCATGAACCGGGGACCAACGGCTTTACTTCCCATCCGAAGGAAGGAAGGCGTGATCAGAGATGTTATGACAGGGATTGAAGTCAGGCCTGCTGGAGTGAGAGGTAATTACGCTTACTACTACACCACCGGCGCCGCTCGGCGTACGAGTTCTGTAATAGCAGATGTATTCGCGGCAGTGTCGGCATGACATATTCCTCACTTTGCCGTCGACGGTGAACCGACTTGATGTTTCGATTCACTTCCCTAATAAACAAATACCATAAATGAACGATAACACAAATTATAGAACTATTCCACGAATGGTTTGGATGATACCCCTAACACGTCCTTAATCAAAATAACCATACAAATTTTATTAGGGTTTCATTTTCGCTATGCGGATGCCTGTCGAAATCGAAATACCAGGAAAATCGATATCGGCTCCACATCGTTGCTCTCGTACTGATATGACGTCACCATACCACGAGGGGGGCGACACATCTAAAATTCCATTTAGATTACGCACGATGTGCATCTGATTTTTTAGCTCAGTGTACTTTTGATGGATTTAATTTCCTACCATTCGTTCGAGCATTCACTGGCATCTACTTTTTCGATGCTACAGTAGATTGAAGTCGATGGAAATAGCTGCAAACACTACGGATAGGATTCCTAGTAAAAAGTAAACGTGCGTGTATATATTTTTTCATTTGCTTCCAAACGCGGGGGTTCACGTAGTAGGTGGGGCTGTTTAGGTAAGTAGTTTTTTTATTGACGCGAAAGTTGTAAATTTTCCTGTTTTTCATTGCAGCAAATTCTTTAAGTTGATGTTGCAGCAACTATGGCGAGCCAATTGAGAAGCCATCAGCACTACATCCCATCATCTGGAAACTGATTCAGCGCATTCTCATACCGGAACCAAGATTATAAACATCAACTTTGTCCGTACGATCACCACGGTAAAGATGATGGAAATGTTCTTTTTCCATGTAAACATTGCTTTTATATGTAAATCAAGAACTAAGAAAGACTTCCAATCAAGGAGAATACACTGACCTAAAACATCAAGGGAGCGGACTTCATTGACGACTACGATTGAGATCAGGGTCTTTCCGTAATTTCCCCTAGCTTATCAAAGGATGAACCAAATACTGCCCGGTAAGTTCATTCTTATTAACCGTCAAACTCTTCGTCTTTTTTCAACCGGTACGTTCAATCATCCGTATATCCTCAAAGTCGACGAAAATAACAACATCCTGGCCCGAATCGAAGACAACAACTACGACATTCCTATCCTACCATCTCCGAAGATGCGTCATTTTTGGATTCAAGCAGGATTTGCAATTAAATATTAACGACCGACGAGTATCAAAAAACTGTCAGGTGAATCTATTTTCGGCACCGTTTTTGTCGTTTTGATTTATAGTGAATTTAATTTTAGAAACGAACCACTGTAGCACCATCTCAGGACTCAGGGTACAGACATGAAAGAATAGTTTAAGACCGATTGGGAAACTTCCAATGCTTCGCAGACGAAATCCACCCAAGACGAAACATATGCCGACGCATGTTAGACATTCCAGTCCCGAACAAAAATTTGTATTAACAGTAGTTACATGACTGACGTTCAGAACTCCAACCAGCAGGCGGTACTAACCGATATCAAAGGTAATTCCGAGTGGAGCTGGCTTACGACTAACGAAGTTATACGCATTACGACAAGCTCGATGATTAGGAATTTTGGAAGCTTTATAACCAAAGCTAGTAGAACAACTCCAAAATTTCGGCAGATTGGAAGACATCGGAAA
Organism: Ochlerotatus camptorhynchus; assembly: GCF_037179485.1. NCBI lineage: Eukaryota > Metazoa > Arthropoda > Insecta > Diptera > Culicidae > Ochlerotatus > Ochlerotatus camptorhynchus. The sequence goes on from NW_027040721.1 coordinate 213,692, forward strand.
GTTCATCCGATGAAGCCTTAAACTTTTTCTACAGATTTATGATCAGTATTTGTGGGATTTGTTGGAGAACTGCAATGAAGACGGTGTTTCGATGGCGAAGTAATAGAAGAACAGAAGGCGTACGAATTAAAACCAGTGGACAATTTCAAAACATCCATCAAAACTTAACAATTGTTATTTAGATGACAACTTTCGGAAACGGATATTTTATGAAATAAAATCATGGTGTATTTTGGTCAAAGGATGACGCTTATTTTTAAGTTGATTAAAGATGAATATAAAAAACATATAGCTATAAAAATATTCATTATGAACTAAATTACACGTAAGATAAACATAACTTCTATCACCTCGATTCTCGAATGAACCTAATTGTAAAATTCAATATGAAATCAGACGTTATTCAATTTTTTAGGTTGCAAGTATTTTTTTACACGCAGGGAAAGTGCGCCAGTTTTGTCAATAGTGCTCATGTTTTTCAGCATTTCAAAACATTTTTTTAGATTTTTTCAAAGATTTTGGATTTCGATGATCGATCCTTTTAATCGATTTTCTTTTTTGTTAATAAATCGGCAGGATTAACATTTATCGATGCGTTTGTTGGCATCTCTTATGCGTGGTCACAAACTCGCAGTTGACTGAAAAAAAGATCAAGAATCACGCTATCCATCAGTAAAAAATACAAATTATAATCTACCTGTAGAAATTATAATTATATAGTGTAACTTGAACTTACTGTTTCATCCTTAGCAAAAGGGTACAGGTTATGCATTCGACAACTGCCTCCTGCAGTACCATGGTACCATTTTGAACAGAATGAAGAAAATCTCCTTCCGGTACCCATTAGGGATGAAGAGGCACGCTGCCAAAGGTCACAGAGCACAATGAATTCATATTCCATAACTACTTGAAACAGTCCAATTTGCGCAGCGGATAGTCAAACAATACTTTGTGGGTGGGTTAAAATGGTGATATTCACGGAAAATGCTATCTACCAATAGTGAGCAAATGTGGTTTCACGCACGCACCGTATATAAATTAGAAAGTATTACGATCAATAAGGCCAATCTTAACACTGGCCGGTTGGTATAGTAGCAGATACTTAGGAGGAATAGTATTATCCAGAATTCCAGGATGACTTCTTTGCAATTCGGTTCGGATTTGAATGCAATTCGGTAATTTTCAGTTCAGCTGCACTTTCCAAGTCGTGTGGAACAGGTTAATTTCTGCCAGGGTAAAATCTGGTATCCGAGCTGCCTAATACTTGGTCGACACTAAAACGGCTATTGGGTATAAATCAAAAACAGATAAATTGTCCGGATCTAGTTTTCTTGATCTGAAAGAAAAACTATACGGATACGTTTTTGATCTTCGGAACAAATATTCGAAACAAACCTGTAATGTGTTAAAATGGTAAAAATCCGTTCGATTCGAAATGTTGGACCCTCTAAGCTTTCCAAGCGATTCCTTTCCGGGAAGACAATATTTAGATATCGTCCTGTAAGTGTTTGAAGCAAGATAGATCCCGATAATAGTCACGGCTTTAACAAAGAATTACCTAGTCATTTCGGCAAAAGCTGAAGTGTAATCGCCATCTGTGAACCGAACGTCTTGAAAATATAAAAATGATTTAATTAAAAGCAATCCATCGTAGCTTGAAAACTTACTATCTAAAATCTTTCCGATTGAACCATCGTTCGATGTCACCAGTTCACCCACCGAACGGATTTTGATTTACGAAACTTTCAGAATTCTGAGTTTGAACTTGTTCAATTTGCCATCAACTAGCAACCAAATATAAACAAACAACATTGGTTTGCTGACGTTTACTGTTTTTGTTCGTTCGGCGATTGATTCTTTCGCGAGAAGATCCGGGCGATGTTAAGAAAGATGAAAGATGCGAGAGTCGATGAAATTAGATGTCACAGATGGAAACAGATAGTGCACGGTGAGTAGATAAATAAATAATAAGCGTGATTTTTAGTAAAAAGGAGAAAATCTAGATGTGTCGCCCCCCTCGCCATACCAGCCGGTGGAAACTAACGATTTTAAATTGGCTCACACACTCCACTGCGTCCTAGCAAGAAGTACCACAAACGAAGTGACAGGCGACTAACTGGCGAAGAAATCCATTTAAATAATGTGGTTCACTGTAATAGAATTTTCTTGGAAGCTTGTGCCATCATTCACCAGATGGGCTAGTTTTTTTGTTTTGATTTGAACAAAGTTGATTTTGTGTACAATGATTCTTTGACAGTGTGCAAAGAGTGCGTATCATTTTGTCATTTTTTTATGCATTTCAGTTTTGAGTAGAGTGAAAGAGATAGGACCAAAACATTCTAGTACATTCGGTGAAAATGCTAGTTCAATCTAGTAGTAGCAACAATCAATACGAAACTAACGATTTTAAATTGGCTCACCACTTTAGTAGCCTATTGGTCCCAAGCAAACGATAACCTACCCTATTCTAGTTGAAATTCTATTACTACACTATGTTTGTTTTGATTCGCTATGAAAGTTTGACAGATAACATCAGGGGTGTGTGGATTCATGCAGAACATGCAGGGGTGAGTGAAATAGCTTAGGACTGCTTGGGACCGTTGTTCTGGTACTGAGTGAGCCAAAAATAATAATGATTTTCTTCGGGACCCAGTGGTCTTAGAGTTACCTCTATGGTATCATGGAGTCAGATCACATTTTTATGATTCCATTCGGGCTCGAGGTAGACAACCTAATGTTCCAGTTCGGGATATTCTGGCTAGACGCGATCTGGAGTTTATGAAACTTATATATGTTTACTTTAAGGATATTAACCTTAGATTGTAAGTTTGATTAACCTTGTGTTTAGTTTGTATTTTGTACGTGTGGGGTTTTTTTTTTGCAATGTTTGTTTTCAAGATGAATAGAAATAATTTCATGCTTTAGGATTAATTAAATAGTTGTATCGTAAACCACATTTCAAACCTCCTTCTTCCCTTTTCCCATCCAAAAATTGTAAATCTCCACTAACCTCGAGACAACCGCGAGTACTCGGTCCAGTTCCTTTAACTTTAAATTTAAGACAGTACCCAACAAACAATTGCCTATTGAAGAAACGACTTCTTGACGATTTTATTCCACTTCATGCTTAATAATACTTGTACTATTTTTAATAATAACTTCTGTTCAGGCTTTGTTCACGCAAATCTGGAGAATTTATTCAACTACAACATCGAAATATTTGGTGTTGAATAAGGTATGTCTAGAAGCTTTTATTCGACTTACAAAAGTTGTAACAGAGCTTATTCGATCAAAGTTTTGATTATTCAGCGTTTATTAGACATCTGTACTTCCTTAAACAGCGATGGTATAAAGGTGCATGTAGACGCTTGATTCTCATGTGAAACAATGTTTAATTATTACATCATGATACAATTATTAAACGATTATTCAACTACGGGATAATTAATCCGAAAATAAGAACGCCACGAGCAGGGTTGTTTTTTTTTTTTTTTTTTTTAAATGCGTTTATTTTTCCAGGCTCATTTGCCGTAGCTTTGCGGAGCCGATATTCATTGTTTGGATGACAAAATTTCTTAAAACTAACGTTAGTAAAGCGGGGGCCGATTACTCGCGGCTATCTCGAGGTTAGGGGTAACAAATTGTAACAAATGGATGGCAGGGTAGGGATTGAGAACACAAGGTTTGGAGAGCAATGTGCTTTTTATCTCGAACTAAGCGACCAACTGACGAAAAAGACAAACATGGGGGTACACCGATGGGCAGCTAACAACTTGGGGGAACACAAGATGACACTAACTACTAAATCCTCAGATCGATCCGTTTTAAAAACACATAAATTAAATTAAAATATTCGAGATCTCGGCTCGCCAAGATGTCTCTAACGGGCCGCATAGGTTGTTTTCCTCGGGCCCTGAGGGATGCGGATAACTCGGATCTAGCAACACAATGTAGGGTGCATGACCAAAGCACGTGGTCGATATCGTGATAGCCACTACCACAAGCGCACAAATTACTGCCTGCGAGCCCGATTCGGAAGAAATGCGAGTCTAACGAGTAGTGATTGGACATGAGCCTTGATATGACACGTATAAAGTCACGGCTCATGTCCAATCCTTTGAACCATGGCTTGTTCGACACCTGTGGGAGAATAGAATGTAACCATCTTCCCAGATCACTCTCATTCCATTTTTGTTGCCAGTTGGTGAGGACGTGCTGACGGGTAATTGAGAAAAATTCCGCAAAGGCGATTTGTCGATCAAAAATATCGCCTTCCATAGCGCCCACCTTAGCTAGCGAGTCCGCTTTCTCATTACCCGGAATTGAGCAATGAGATGGGACCCAAGCTAAGGTGATAGTATAGGAGCAGTTAGATAAAGTACTCAATTTTGCTCGGATTTCGGTCAGGAAATACGAGGAGTGCTTCATCGGCATTTTTGTTTCACATACGCAATATGTTTTCCCCATGTGCTTTTGGAATCGAACCAGACACCTAAATACTTGAAAGATATACTTTGAGTGATTGTTCTACCCTTTAGTTGAAGCTGTAACTGTGCAGGATGATGCTTCCTAGAAAAAACAACCAACTCAGTTTTCTCCGGAGAGAATTCGATACCCAGCTTCATAGCCCAAGTAGACAAATTGTCTAAGGTATCTTGCAATGGTCCTTGCAGGTCCGGTGCACTTGGCCCTATAACGGATACAACGCCGTCATCTGCAAGCTGCCTTAGCGAGCAATTTTCATCAAGACAACCATCAATGTCTTTTACATAAAAATTATAAAGAAGGGGGCTTAAACATGAGCCCTGGGGGAGACCCATGTAACTAATTCGTGAAGTTGTCGAGTTTCCATGAGAGAAGCTCATATATTTCTCAGACAACAAGTTGCTCAAATAGTTGTTCATAATTGGTGAAAGCCCACTATCGTGGAGTTTATCCGAAAGGACATCGATACAAACAGAATCAAAAGCCCCCTTAATGTCCAAGAAAACTGAACCCATTTGCTGTTTTTGCGCATAGGCCAGTTGAATTTCAGTTGAAAGCAACGCAAGACAGTCGCTCGTTCCTTTGCCTCTCCGAAATCCAAATTGCGTATCTGAAAGTAAACCATTCGACTCGACCCATTTGTCTAGACGAAAAAGAATCATTTTCTCCAATAATTTCCGTATACAGGACAGCATCGCGATGGGACGGTACGAGTTATAATCCGACGCGGGTTTACCGGGTTTTCGAATGGCGATAACTCTTACTTGTCTCCAGTCATCCGGAACAATGTTGTGCTCCAGAAATTGATTGAATAAGTTCAACAAGCGTCTCTTCGCGACATCTGGGAGATTTTTAAGCAAGTTGAACTTGATTCTATCCATTCCTGGAGCTGAATTGTTACATGAAAGGAGAGCAAGTGAGAATTCCACCATCGAAAACGGGGAATCTATTTCGTTATTACCCGACGGACGATCACGAACGTTGGTTTGAACCGACACCGAATCCGGGCAAACTTTCCGCGCGAAGCTGAATATCCAACTGTCCGAGTACTCCTTGTCTTCGTTAATCGGTGATGACGCGTTTCGCATTCTCCTGCCGACATTCCAGAGTGTTCTCATGGAAGTCTCTCGCGACAAACCATCGACGAACCGACGCCAGTAACCGCGTTTTTTTGCTTTAATTAAGTCCTTTAAAGTTTTCTCGAGGTCGGTGTACCGCTCGAAATCCCCGACCTTGCCGTGTTTGCGGAACCGTTTAAACGCGGCGGACTTCTCGCTGTTCGCGTCGGTGCAATTCTTATCCCACCACGGGGTGGGAGGTCGCTTGCGGACGGAAATACCCGGAACACGTTTCGTCTGTGCTCGCAGCGCAGAATCGATGATAAGACGCGCGAGAAAGGAGTACTCGTCCAGCGGAAGAAGTACGTCAACCGATTGGCTGGCATCAAGAACCGCGGTCGCGAATTTTCGCCAGTCAATGTTTTTTGTAAGATCGTACGCGATGTCGACCGAACGAGTAGAAGATGAACCATTGGTAATAGAAATTTTGATTGGCAAATGGTCACTACCGTAGGGATCTTGAATTACTTTCCACGAGCAATCCAACGATAGTGAACTCGAACAAAGTGAGAGGTCTAATCTGCTTATTTTTGCTGGAGGTTTGGCTACTCGTGTTGCTTCCCCGGTGTTCAGAATTGTCATTTTGAAGAAGTCTCACATGTCGTATATCAAGGTTGAGCGGTTGTCGTCGTACAGTTCCCCCCAGCCTCTACCGTGAGAGTTAAAATCTCCCAAGATCAACCGTGGCTCCGGCATAGCCGTGCAGATATCCGAGAAACTTTGACGAGAAATCGCAGTTCGCGGTGGAAGATATACTGAGGCAATACTGAGGCATTTACCTCGAATATTAACCTGACATGCAACAACTTCAATGCCTGTCACCGAAGCCAGATCGATTCTGTAGAAGGAATGGAGCTTGTTGATCCCCAGAAGCACCCCTCCATACGAATCTGCGCGGTCAAGGCGAATAATGTTGAAATCGTGGAAAGCAAGATCGTTGTCTGAAGAGAGCCATGTTTCACAAAGGGCAAATGCATCAGAAAGTGAGTTGTTAACTAAAAATTTAAATGTGTCAAGTTTTGGCATAAGACTTCTACAGTTCCACTGAAGAACAGAGATCATATCCCCGACCTCATTCGGAGAATTATCCATCGAAAGATATGATCGATGCAAGGAAGGACCACCTAGACGCTAGTTGCTTCAAAAGAGTTTTCACCATTGGCAGCACTAAATTAATAATGCTCCTCGTTGAGTCAGAGACATTGAATATACTGAAGAAGCTATCCACAATACCAGAAAACGTGAACATGGGGGCATGTTCTTGCTGATTATTCAGCTGCTTTTCTGGCCGAAAAACTGGGACATCTGGGGTTTTAGATGCTCCTGGAAGTGACGGAAAGTTCTTGTCATAATTACAAGGTTTAAAACCCGGTGGAATGGGTTTCGGTGTATTTCCGTTACCTCTTGATTTTTCCAAGGTGGAAGGGTGGTCCGTACGAGTGGCCTTACGAGGCTTTTCGGTGGTGTGTTGTTTTGCTCGTTTTCTCGTATTGCCTTTAAAGACAAACGGACTACCCTCACCGCCCTCTGAGTCAGAGTCTAGATCATCAACTGGCAAAATGGAGAACGTGTTACTGTTTTTTGGTGTGGTCTGAGAAGATGAAGCGGTATTCTTCAAGAGTTCTGCTAGTGTTCTCTTGGAGCGAGCTTGCAGAGACCGCTTAAGTTTTTCTCCCTGCTGTTTATACCTCGGGCAGTTAGTCAGGGTATGCAGGCTCTCCTTGCAGTACACGCATTTTGGTGGAGCACCGCAAGGGCCCTCTTGATGTTGCTCGCCACACTGATCGCAGCGTGGTTTGTTCGAGCAGTAGTCCGATGTATGACCAAGTTGTTTACATTTCGAGCAGTTCATTACCCGAGGTACAAACAGGCGTACAGGCAGCCGAACCTTGCCAATAGCGACGTAGTGAGGTAACGCTGAACCCGAAAACGTCACACGAAACGAGTTTGACAAGGAATAAGTTTTTTTGGAGCCTACGATGGATACTGACTGCATTTGAAGGCAGTCCAATATCTTCACCTTCGGCAGAGCACGGTTTTTAAAGATTCCGAAGGAATCGGGACCCAAGAAATCATCACTAGTCAAACTCGCTTCGGTGACCACTCCTTCAATTTCTACCTCACTACTGGGTATGTAGACTCGGTATTCCAATGAAAAAAGCTCGCACGCAACAATTTGGTTAGCCTGCTTCCGGTCATCAACGGTAACGCGCAGTTTTATTGGTGTTACCTTGAAAATATCGGTAACGGCCGAAAAATGTGTTGTTAGATCCTTAGAGATCCTCGGAATGTTCAAAGGTTTTTGTTTGGGCCGGAAAAAAACAACCCATGGGCCTTTCGAGGCTTCTGGGTAAGCCTTTAGGCGGGGGAGCGCAGAGGTTTTTGGGGGCAATGGTGTGGGGGGGTGCAGGTGGACGAGGAGGAGATGGTGGGGGAGAGGGTTGTGGGCGATACCTTTTCTTGGGATATGCTCCAGTATTTTTGCTGGAGAGCGAGTCAACTGGAACGTCAAGGGTTTCCATTTCCACAACTTCCTCGAGACTTTCGTGTGAGGTGGAATTAAGAGTTTCGTCATCTGAGATGGAAAGCGACCATCCCCCGCCTTTATCATTTTCATCCATTGCGGTTAAATATCGCCGCAATGGTGTTTTTTGTAAAAATTTTTACAAATAATTGCAGTAATTTCAAATAATATCAAAAATAGAAAAAAATATATATATATATAGTTTCACTCTACTAACGAGTAATACATGCAAAGAAAAAAAAATAAAAAAAAAAATAAAAAAAAAATAATGATTATATACTATTTACAGAGTTTTGGATCACCCTAAGTAATACAAAAATAATAATAAAAAAAAAATCAAGAAAAAAAAAATCAAGCGAAAAAAAATTGGATTTTTGGATCACCCTAATTAAACACCAATCTAATATTGGACCAGGGAAACAAGGAAGATGCTATACTGGCGAGAACAATACAAACGACACGATTTATACCTAACGCACTGAGGCGGCAGCAGACTGGAGAGATATAATTGTTTGATCCAACGGCTGCAGAGTCAATAACCTCGATGCTGGTGTGCCTCGGTCGACTCGGTAGGCAATATGACGCTCTTTCGTTGTTGCTATCGATGGGGTGATGTACCGATAGTGGTGATGATTTTGCTGATGATGTTGCGATGATGCTGGGTTAAAGCTGGACCGTAATGAAAGCACTCGGCATATCATTAACGGCTTCCTCACTCGCGCACTAGTCGTCTAAACACTATGCCAATTAACTTTGGCGAGAAAAAACCCTCGCGTGGGGAAAAACTCAAAACTCAAATGATAGTGTCGTACAACGAGACCGATGCGACTTGATCGGCTCAGCGTGCGTGACAGAATGAGCAGGGTTGTTCTCGTTAGTGATTGTTGGTCACATTTTTTTCTGTCGAATTTATTACATACATACATACACACACACACATGTCGTTAAATGGGATTCGAACCATGACCTTCCGATCACCAGCCGCTTGCCTTGCCATCTGAGCTATCCTAGAATACATCATATGAGCAGCTATATAAGCAATAAAAGCTTGAATCTGAAAACCTATCAGCACATCCAGCCGTAACTCTAGCTAATTCAAGGAGATGTGAGAATGATTAATTCATTCATAGTTGTTTAACATTAGACCAACGTTACCTCTCCATCCCTCTAATTTCGATGGAAAGGACGCTATTCTTTTCTATAGATCTATGAATTGGTTGTCGTGAGTGATACGATTTATGATTACGATTTAAATTAATTAGGAGTAGAACATAAATAAAAAAAAAAAGGGTTGATGCTGGGATTAAACTCGCGACCTTCTACTTGGAAAGCGGAAACGGTAACTTACTATGCTACCAATTTCGTTTTGTTATTAGTCTGAAGCACTATTGTGGAATAATGAATGAATACGCCGTTTGTAAAGCATGCAATTAAAACATGGACGCATAGTGGTATAAGAGCTATTATTCTGACTGTATTCACCTTTATTCAGCAATATTGTTAAGCAATGCAATGGAATCTAGTAATGGAGCTAGAAAACAATTATTAGACGTATAATAAAGCATGTTATTAAATCAATTGAAACAGTCGGATTAAAGCGTCAATGTATGTGAAAATTACACTTATTCAGTATGTAGCCCTTTACTCGCTACCCGAAGAACGCCCACGCAAACCAACAGCATCGTCATGAAGGGGAAAATTTCCCCTACCCGATGTTGCTGTTGTGTCGCGTGGGTGTACTTCAAGTAGTGAGTAAAGGGCCCACAAACCATTTGTTTACAAATGGCTTTTGTGCCGTTTTCAAATGTTAGCACTGATTAGATCAAACTTCTGGTGTTGAATCAGGAAGACAGTCATCGTTTGTATAGATTTTAATAAGTATATTAATCAAATCAGAGCAATCAGCGGAATAAAGGCGCATCATCGATCTCAATGAGGTTTTCTGAGCACATAATTTGACAACCCGTTTTATTCAGCATTGTACCATAGAGGTAACTCTAAGACCACTGGGTCCCGAAGAAAATCATTATTATTTTTGGCTCACTCAGTACCAGAACAACGGTCCCAAGCAGTCCCAAGCTATTTCACTCACCCCTGCATGTTCTGCATGAATCCACACACCCCTGATGTTATCTGTCAAACTTTCATAGCGAATCAAAACAAACATAGTGTAGTAATAGAATTTCAACTAGAATAGGGTACGTTAATCGTTTGCTTGGGACCAATAGGCTACTAAAGTGGTGAGCCAATTTAAAATCGTTAGTTTCGTATTGATTGTTGATTGTACACTGTTATAAAGCATTTATTCAATCTATATGCTTATTTGTGACTCTGAATTGTTTTGGGCAGTGTTGTGGAATAATGAATCTAATACGTCGTTTATAAAGCATTTACAAAGCATTCAACTAAAACATGGACGCATAGTAGTATAAGAGCTATTTTGCTGACTGTATTCACCTTTATACAGCAATATTGTAAAGTAATGCAATGAAATCTAATAATGGAGCTAGAAAACATTTATAAGACGTCTAATAAAGCATTTTATTAAAGCAATTGAAAACAGTCGAATTAAAGCGACAATGTATGTGAAAATTACACTTATTCAGTTTGTTATTAGATCAAACTTCTGGTTCTGAATCAGAAAGACAGTCAACGTTTATAAAGCTTTTAATAAGTAAATTAATCATATCAGAGCAAACGGCGGAATAAAGGCGCATCTATCGATCTCAATGAGCTTTTTTCAGCACATAATTCGACAACTTGTTTTATTCAGCATTGTACCAACAATCAATACGAAACTAACGATTTTAAATTGGCTCACCACTTTAGTAGCCTATTGGTCCCAAGCAAACGATTAACGTACCCTATTCTAGTTGAAATTCTATTACTACACTATGTTTGTTTTGATTCGCTATGAAAGTTTGACAGATAAAATGAGGGGTTAGTGGATTTTCCTATGTTTTGAGGGGTGAATCGATTAGCTTGGGCCGAAGAGAGTACCAGAGCTGAGCCAAAAAGTTGAGCACGTTTCTTTGGGACCTTCTAGTCTTAGAGTTACCTCTATGATAGTACCAGAGCTGAGCCAAAAATTTGAGCGCGTTTCTTCATAACCTTCTGGTCTTAGAGTTACCTCTATGACCATACCTTCCGAGAAAATCGGCGGATTTTTTTTGTCCGACACCTCGGACAAATCACCTCCACTGCTCCGTCCTCCAGCGTCATCCTTAGTGGATATTGCTTCGTCGACTGTAATGTCGTGTTCCTCGCAAATTCGTTGCTCCAACTTTATGTCGACGACTTTCACGAACGAAACAGCGAGGGCTCAGGCACAAACGAAGTGACAGGCTCGAAAACTTTGGTGACGAACCTGCTATTGCAAATTTTTCAGGGTACCACGTCCAAATGTCTGTCTATCTCTTTCACACTACTCAAAACTGAAATGCATAAAAAATGACAAAATGATACACTCTTTGCACACTGTCAAAGATTATTGCATAAAAAATCAACTTTATTCAAATCAAAACAAGAATACTATCCCATCTGGTAGCTGGTAGCTGATGGCACAAGCTTTTAAGAAAATTCTACTATATTCTATAATAGCGAACTACATTATTTTAATTGATTTCTTCGCTAGTCTGCGAAAGTCATATTCCTAATTGATTTTTTGTAGCCTACTTTTTTCTAGTGAAGTACCTGAGTTTTTATCTTTATCTTCAAGTCTTTTTTTTGTAATTAACAATTATATTTGATATTTTTGCCTGAAAATCAGACCTCTTTTGTCAAACGCGCGCCATTTTGTCAAAAAGCAATGTTTTTAAATCGGTCAGGTACTTCACTAGTTTAAACATTCTAGATTATGTAACTTTTATCCATTTTGTTCTAGGACTACCTCCGGCTGCAAATCGTTTCCGCCCGGAAACCGCTTCCAGCCATCACTTAGATGACTGGAGCGCCACCTAGCTGCAAATTTCAAAAACTAAAATTTGGGAAAATATTTTCAATAAAATGCTGCAAACCGCATTCTTTAAAGGTGTTTCTGTTCGCCAAAAAATCTTGAAATGGACCCTTTTTTCGGCTTCTACACGGTAACCTCCACTCTCGTAACCTATACTCACCAAAACATGTACCACAGACACGTCATTGTCTGTGCATGTGGTATGAACCGTCCCTTCGGAAGTATAAATCAAATCACAGTTTTGTTCATGATAGGCATTTTTTACTGTACCATATTTAAAACAATACATTTAAAAAATATCCGCATTGGCGCTGCATCAGTGCTGCTTGTCTTTGCGGAATTTCTGTTTCTTTCCGAAACCAGCTTGCTTAGCCTTCTTCTTCTTGTAGGAATTTTCACTATCAGCAAACGATAGATCTTTGCCTTCTCCGAGACGTTTCTCTCCGCTAGATAAAATAAAATACATTTTTCAATTACATCGCATATGTGTATCGCAAACATTTACCTCTTAATTGACACGATGGTAGACTTATGTTTTACCAATGTGTTTTTCCACTCTTCGTCCGTTCCCTTGATAACATATTGCTCCAGGTTCTCTTTTTTCAATAGGGCAAGTTCTTTCTTTTGTTTCTTTTCGAGCTTTTGGACATCCTCCGAAAGATCATCGTTGATAGATCTATCAAGTGCCAACAGATTTTCTCCCGTATTCAATGCATTCTCGCTCACCATTGTACTCTCAATGGTTCGTTCCAGTACGGAATCGATGTACTTCGTTAGTTTCTTCATACAATCGTAAAACTTTGCAAGCACTTGATTGTTTGGCATGTTGAATTCCTCAGACAGGCGCTCTATTGTTTTGTGCTGTAGGCCCGTCCCCAGAAGTATCGCCTTCTGGAGTGAATCAATTTGGGCACTGGCCATTTTGGATTGGAAATAGAGAAGAGCCAAGTCCGATGTTAGGTCCATGATCAACTTGTATTCAACCTGGTTTCGGGAGTACATCTCCAGCCGTTGTATGTCGTGTGGAAGCAAGTACTCATCGATTGTTTTTTTAGTTAATTCTGAAAAAAATATAACAGTTTTGGATCAAATGAAAATTCTGCTAACAAGTCGTTAGTTGCATCATCTTACCTTGTCCTTCGATTTTGATTGCACGATTATCGAGCAGTGATAGGGACATGCCTGTGTTGAATTTATTGAATGCTTTTCCCAGAAGCTTCAGGATACGTCTACGGAAGTCGATGAAATATTCCTTCAACCAATCATTGGTTTCAAATTTGTCCAGACTAGTGCTGATAGGCGATAGCATAATGCAAGAATGTTCCCCCGTTAGGTCATTTTCCTTTTGGCTTAAATATACTGGAACAAATTTTTGACTCTTCCAGAATCGTAGTAAATCGTTTGTCAAACCGAATGATGTTCCCAGATAATCAAGATGCTCAGGTCTACGTTCGGACAAGCGCTTGAGCAGTGTGGGAACCTTTTTTCGAGGCTCAATAACTTCTTTCAACAAACCTACATCTTCGTCGTCAATTGTCTGGATTCCGTTGTCCTGATCCTCATCGCCTTCCAGATCATTCGATAAGGATGTAAAATTTCCTTCATAATAATTTTTCAGCTGTTTCAATGCTCTTTTGCCGTATCCCATCTAGAGAAGTGTAAGTATTTGAGAAAATTTCCCCTTTATGCTGCGAAATTATACGACAATACAATAAGCATTCAACCTACCCGTTGATAATTTGGATGCGTAGCTATGCGCACAATTCTAGCACCGCTCAACTTGGGAAACTGTTGATCGCCATACTGTTCAGCTATGTTCCAAGGAATCAAATCACCGGCACTCTTCATCCCACGGGCCAAGGAATTCTGAACCGACTGCGCCGATATCTGTCCTTCCAAGCAAACCTGAATGACTACGAGTATCTCCGGAAGCTGATCTTTCTTAGTAATCGGCCCAAGCAGACAGAACAGATGATGTGCCGGAGCATCACTCATCATTTGCAAATCGTTGGGGCTGTTTTTGTAGTGCGATGAAACGCAAATGCAAACCACACGTTGTAGGAATGCTTCCGCTGCACGGTGATACGAGAACAAAGCGTCACGATCGATGTAGTATAACTCACAAGCGTCCGGTGTAGGGCAACCGGAGTTGAGATTTGGGACAACCGTAGCGTCAAGACAGAGCAGAGCTGTTAGCCAAGATTCAACGGCATCATGCGGACTGTAACGAATGGATTCTTCCAGTTTTATCTGCAAAAGGAAAATATTCCGAATGCTGTATGTTAACATATTATACGAATTCTTACCGGTGGAGGAGCATTATTGTCCTTCTGGATCTGTGACAGCAATTTCAAGCTTAATGAACGACCGGTACCTTCATAACCGTTGATAGTAGAAGCCATGAAAACCAGATACGGCCCAAGCATAGCTTTTACTAGAGGAAGCGGAATGGCTGCTGCTTCATCGATGATCAACAAATCAGCAGCATTTAACAAATGTGCATCAGATGGAGAAATGTACTGAATTGTTTGGCGGTTGTTTCGGGTAACGTTTATGCGGATGATGGCCTTGTTGAAATCTGGATTAGTAGATCTGATTATGGTATAATCCGTGTGCTCCTGGTATTCCAGAACGTCAAACCCTTTCATAATAAACTCAAACAGTGTTACTAAATTTTCTGGCGACGGCGAGGTAACGTAAACGTTTACGTATCCAAAAGCTATGGCGGCGGAAATTGCCAAGCCCATGGCGGCTGATTTACCACGGCCTCTGCCAGCGGTCAACGATGTCGGTGGTTTGAGTTGTTTCTCAGCAAGAGCATCTATAAACTGAGCTACAGCTTTTGCTTGATCATGCGTTTTGCAGAGGTTTACGAGCGGGCCTGCTGGAGGAGCATCAGAAAGGCTCTCCTTCAGTTCTTCAAGCATTTCATCATTGGCACTTTTCCGCACCGCGCTGACTTCGACGGGCTTGACCTCGGCAGTTTTCGAAGACAGCGGTAGCACAGTCAAATCATCATTTACCAACAAACAACGTGAACAGTCGGCTAACGAAAGAATCAAACGTTCATTGAAACGACACGTAAGATCTTGATGAGCTTCCGTTCGATATCGCTTGTGTACATCCATGCTCATCGTATAAAGTTGCTTCAAGGAATTGATGGTTTTCAGCAGTAGAATGATCAATCCACCTCCCTCTACTGTCTCGATCGTTCTAGCTAATAGATTCGGAGTCAATGCTTCAAAGTCCTGCAATACGCAGACCCCATAGGTTTTACCAAGAATCGTATGCGAGTCCTTATAATACCTGCCGTGAATTGTCGTCGACACCCGAAAAGTGTCGAACAAGTCCGACTCATTGATATCAATCTTACCGGCTTGGATTTTCTTCGCACGCTTCTTTCCGTGACTGTGGTAGATAAAGGAAATGGTAAGAATTAGGTATTCACCAAGTGAAATGGAAAGTTGCTGCAATTCTTACTTGGATATAGCTTCGTCCTTATTTTTATAACACCACAGCACTGTAGGTCGTGCCTTAACCGATGTTTTTGTCAGCATGTCGTACAAAATAGGCACTTGATCCCGCCCCTTATCACCGACCACAACAAACATCGACCGATGGCCCAGCTTCACACCGTTTTCTATCATCACACGGATCCGGTTGTCTATCTTTTTCTTGACCATTTTGACTGTGGAGAGTTATAATTTCGACCGAACTGAGTTTGCGATTTCACGTGTTATCCGAACCGAACAGTACCAAGTGTGGCCAATGTAAGAGCAAAACAAAACAATGCGGTTGCGGTCTTTTGATTTGACAGCTCTATCACCACACACAGGGTGTTCGTGAAGATGTGCCGGTTTTGTTTTCAACACCCCCACCCCCTAGTGAGTAGCACGCCACTGGCACACGTGCGTTGTTGTGTTTTGTCGGTTCTTTCCGTTCTTTCGGTTCTGTCGCGGAGGATGTCGATCGGCAAATAACAGTAAACAGCGTATCGGGCGATGGGCGATAGTCATTCTTTCATAATATTATTGCACTCACAAGTCATTCGAGGTTAATTTAAATCAAGATGTGCGGAATATTTTGTTTTGTGTCCAGGACCAATTCGGTACAATTAGGACAATCTGTAGTAAGTATTTTCCACTTCGATTGCCATAGAATATTTTCGTTCCATATAATAAGCACTTTTTTTTAGTTACTACAGTGTCAATGTTTACTGGACAACAGAGGTCCCGATTTTGCCGGGCAACTCAATTACGACCAGCGCGTTCTGATGTATAGTTCCGTTCTGTGGCAACAGGGTTATGAGATCACCCGTCAACCGATTGAAACCGATCGATTCGCCTTACTATTCAATGGAGATTTGTTCGTCGATCGAGACAATCTAGCGGAAAGCGATACGCGGTGGTTATTGGATAGAATTGAATCAATGGTTACAAATTTGGACGAATTGGGTGAACTATTCAAACAGTTGAAAGGGCCATTCAGTCTAGTACTGTTGGATAAACAACTCCAAAGAGTATACTTTGCTCGCGACAGTATTGGTAGGAATTCCCTTCTGCTAGGTCAGTCAGATGATGGAATCATCATATCTAGTGTTATAGGTGAGACCATTTGCTTAAAACTGTTGTTAAATATTTTATTAAAAAAAATCCGTTAAAGCTAACGCATCTGCGATGGATGTAATTGAGCTCCCACCGAATGGAATTTATTTCATAAATTTGGATACTAACGAATTGAATCTACTACCTTGGAACCATAACGACAATATGAAATTTGATTCGTTAGGCATCAATAATAGTGTTTTAGAACTTCCATGGTTCAGCAGTAATCATACTCAGGTAATATACCTACTTAATATGAAAATATAACCCAATCTTTAAAAAATGCTTTTTACAGACCTCTTTCAACTACCATCATATTCTAAAAGACTTTGCTTCAACGGAAAACGACACCTTTGATCACCTACTGAACAATCCTATTGTTTCAAATTTATGTGTCCATTTGTTGGAAGTCCTATCTCAATCGGTTCGTGAACGAATTCTCAACACACCTGACTATTGCAAACAGTGCGTCACATCGCAAACTGCGTGTCAACACCCTAAGGTTGGAATTCTTTTCTCCGGTGGAATTGACTGTACCATTATTGCACTGCTAGCCGATCGTTTTGTTCCTGCGGATATGCCTATATGTCTTCTCAATGTAGCGTTTGAAAAAATTATTCGACCTGGAAATCCCAAGTTCAAGAAGAAACTGACTACGGATAGTGCGACGGCAGAAATTGATTGGGACGTACCTGATCGGATAACTGGGCGCAGTTCTTTGAGCGAACTACGACAACTGAAACCTCATCGGTAAAAGGATACTAGGTAACGCCTTACCGATCAATCTTATATACTTTTCTAACTCCAATTTCAGTCAATGGCATTTCGTCGAAATAAATGTGACCCGCAAGGAACTCCAAAACCATAAGGAGCGAATATCAAACTTAGTATTTCCTCTTAAATCCGTATTGGATGAATCTTTAGGAGCGGCTTTATGGTTTGCATCACGTGGCGAAGGAACATTTAATGATAACGAATATAAAAGCGCTTGTAGGGTAAGCTTACCATATCAGCACATATCAACATAAAATCAGATTAATCGTTTAACTAAACTTCCGTTTAAAGATTCTGCTGCTAGGATCTGGAGCAGATGAACTGTTTGGCGGATATTCACGACATCGGGCTGCATTCTACCGTAATATCAAGTCAAAGAATGTACAGACAAGCGATAGCGAAATAAATTCGGCCTTCGACAACTTACTGTCCGAACTAGATTTGGATTGTAGACGGCTGCCGAGTAGAAACCTAGCAAGAGACGACCGAATTATTTGCGACCATGGGGTTACACCGAGGACACCGTATCTCCAGGAGGATTTTATTTCGGTTGTACAAAGCTTGAAGGCTTCTCAAAGATGTTACCATCCACTGGGCGAAGGCATTGGTGACAAACTTACACTGCGGTTGTGTGGCTATTCATTGGGTTTAAAACTAACCGCTAAACTCCGCAAGCGTGCGCTGCAATTTGGGTCCCGAATAGCGGATAGAAAGCAAAATGCCAATGATAACTCTAATTTTCTTGGTTCTTGATAACAAGGGACATAAAACATGTGATATTTAAATAAATATTTGCACCCGTTCGTTCCTTTCGCCTATATATTTATGTTTCCAGTTAAAATCACAAGCATCATACCTACCTTCACTCCGGTCATCTCATAATCATCTGACGTTTACTGCAACGGTTGTTCTAGATCCTGAATCTGAAAATACAACAGACAAAATAAATTTATACAAAATCACAACACAAAACGCGTTCCCCTTACCTCCATCTCCTTCTCTACTATCTGACTCAACAAGCTGTCCAAATTGTCCTGCAAACGCTGCCGCAGGGTTTGATTCTCGATGGTCCGAATTTCCTGCTCCTTCTGAATTCTTTGTGATTTTAACTCGCTCAGCTGGCGACGCAGTTCATACATACGGCTACTTAGTGAATCTGATTTGGAAGAAGTCATAAACTCAGTCGACTCATTGTCCGAATCCAGCCGGGAATTATCTTCGTATTTGGATCCCAGCAGCGTTTCAGCTCTCCTAGACCGAGAACCACCGATGTTGCTGAACATGCCCTTACTAAACTCGGTTGCAGCGTTCCTATCAGAAGATTGAGTTCCCATGTAGGAGCTAGAATCAGACAACCGGCTATCATCTGCTTCCGCAGAAAGGCGGCTGCTCTCGTCAATGTCGATACTCTTGTTGATCGGATTCTCATCTTCATCCGAGTCCGAAACTTCCTCTCCAAATATATCATGCTCTCCAACGTCTTTATTGGCGCCGCCTTTTTTGTTGCTTTTAGACGGACTTTTATTAGGACCGTCATGTTTTGAATCAGAGATGGATTTATTTGGATCTTCATCCTCAGTAATGAGTTCCCATTTAACGTTCACTGCTTCATTGTCCACGCGAAGTAAACGTTTAACCTCTTTTTCGATTTCAGGTGCCTCCACAAACTTTTTCTTCAATGTTTTACGGAAGCGACGCTTGCGAACATTTTTGCAAGGTGGAGTTATACCGTGTGGCCACAGATACTTTTTGTCGACCTTATTGGGATCCTTCTTTTTGTTTTTGTTCGGAGATTCCTCTTCAGCAGAAGGCAAATCAGGTTCCTCTTTACAGATCATCTAAGCACAGACAAACAAATAAATACTGTAAACATAATCTAAAAACAAGGACAGCATTACTCACCAACTGACACAAATCAGCAGTTTTATAAAAGTTCTTGTTATCGATGGTCTTGAGGCTTTCCACAACAGTCGGCAGGTCAACCACTTTTGCATGTAACAGCCAGTGATCGAAGCGAACCTCGCCATAGCGTAAATCATTGTCGAGGCGAATAGAAAGCCTGTCCTTAAGATTGTTTGCACCAGTTTGTATTGCTTCCCTTAATAATTTTGACGGTTCCTGTTTAGGTGAAATTATATTAATTATTATTAGCTTTTACTTCCATTCAAATCTAACCAGGCAAAAATTCGCTTACCAAGGGCATACGCATAATGAATTGGGTTTCCAGTTCCACCTCATCCCGCTTGGGTTCGGACTTGACAGGTTTTTCAGGCATTGTTTGGAGTACTTAACAATCACTTCGAGTGAAGAGTAGCGTTAAAAAATACACTAGTAGGTATCTACTGTTGCTTATGTCGAAAAATCTTAAATCATTAAAAATTGAGCTTGAAAAATCGGAAAAATTTTGTGCACCCCGCATCAAGAGATCCGATGACACTGCACACGGCGACTGAGAACACCCTAAATTTGAGTTTAGTTCACTCATAATCGCCAAAAGTGCAGGAATTTAACGATGATTAAATTTGCCTCATGTTTTTCTGAGGAAAACCTCAAAAATCTACCGGAAAGTGAGGAAATGACGAAAATTTTACTCAGTAGGAGTAGTAACAATAGACTGAGTGAATCCAATCTTTACTTTTCTCATAATCGGGAATTTTCCTGAAAAAAAACCTGGGAAAACATTAGGCAAATGTACTTATTGCTGAGTTCCTGCACTTTGTGATTAAGGGTTAACTAAACTCAGATTTGGGTGTTCTCATTCGCCGTACAGCATGTATTTTCAAGGCAATACAAAACATGAAAGGTGGTCCGAAAATGTTTTCACCTGACCCTGACCCCAGTGAAAAATAAAATACACGGTAACCTCTCCCCCTTGCAAGGTGACTACATATAGGTGTTCTACACTCAAAAAATATTGAAATCTAAATAGTATAAACAACCGGTGGAAACTAACGATCTAAAATTGATTCACAATGGTTATGGTTATGGTCTGGGAGGGAGAAACAGACTCGGAAAATGTGAATGTCAAGTGAAGCCAGAAATGAGCTGTCACAAACTGTCAGTGGGAGCCAGCAGTACAAAACATCAATCAATGGGAAGTATTGATATCGAATACAAAATATTTTCTTGCTTGAAAACAATTTGCACTGCAAAATTTTCGTTTCTTCAGTTCAGGAATCGGTATGTAATTTAGCTAAATTGTAGTGTATCAAGCATGTTATATCGTAAATTTGATAGTTTTCGAAAATGGAGGGGGTTGTAGAGATATTCAGGTACGGTTACTCTAAATTTTCGGGTTCGTGTCGGGTACGAGTATACGAAGAAAATATTTTTGAGTTCGGATCGGGTAAGGGGTATATTTGGGTACGGGTAGCATCGAGGGGCACGCAAAAACTTCAACTCCGGCACAGGAAGTAGCCGTTATTAAATTAATTCCATTAATTACAGTGGTCAGGTCGGGTTCGGGTTCTTGAAATTTTTATGAATTGGGTACGGGTTTGGTTTGGGTATTCAAATGTCTATATCTGACCATCTTTATGGGATTGTTTGTTAATGTGATGTACTGTTATTGGTAAATAAAGGAAATGCTTAAAATATTCACACATTTATTCATCATTTCATAACAGTTGGTAACAACAAAATTTCAGCTCAAATCAACTCAACATACTTCGGCTATCAACGGGACGGGATTTATACAAGTCCAACAACCGATCGCTCTCTTCCGGTTCGTCTTCAGGAGGTAGCAAGAAAGCTTCAATCGACGGAACGACATCTTTTTTTTCGTTTTCTTCCCATTTTTATCGACGCGGAAGTAGTCCTCTAAGAAATGGGCCTGCAAATAATTAAAAAAGATCATAGCAACATTGATAAAATGCAAAACACTTGTACCGTCAACACATACGCTACAGACTCGCGAGCTTGGTTTAATTTCGCCGGTTCCGGAATCCATCCGACAGAACTTAATCCATTGGGATCTTGTGATATAATCAGTAGGAAAGCGCAAAAAACCCAATCCAGGATAATTTCTGCTGTTCCGGCCGCAGTGTTTCACCTGACACTTCATTTTGGCTGATTCACTACGAGTCTCTACAAGTGATTTTTCAACTCCAACTTTCCACAAGCATTAAGTCATCCGACGGTAACACGTAAACAACAGAGACACGGAAAACCGAAACCCCTCATTATGGGAACAAATTACTTGATAATTTTTATTTGCCAAGAATTTTCTTGCGCAATATTGTGATTGATTTATTTGATTTTGTGTGTAGTATTTGCTTCTCCCTCCCAGGTTGTGGTAGTCAGTAAAGTCCATTAATGGTTTTGTATTATCGCTCAACTTTACGTGGAATATATCGTGAATTGGTAATCAGTAATTTACAGGCAACCAAATCACGATATATTCCACATAAAGTTGATCGATGTTACAAAACCATTCATTGACCTTACTCACTACCATAACCATTACCATTAATGTTCTCAAACCATAAGTTAAAAGGTTCTAATATAGTTCTCTTTCCGAAAATTTATGGAGAAAACAAAAATTTTGAATGGTAATGGTTCTTAACAACCCATTATTTGTAAGGTCTAGAGTCGGTGTATAATGAGTCACGCCAAGAGAAAAACAGTTGAACTCGCATCACGGTTTTCGAAAGATTCCATTTCTTTTCACTTGGCAACAGAGGACTGCTACATCAACTTCAAATGACTTCCAGCGAGCAAAAAAAAATAGCGGCTGTTGTAAATCATTATATCAGTGATTTTGTCCAATCATCTCAACAAAAAATAGTAGAAATTCTCATTAATGATCGCTACCAAACGTATTCCATGACAATTTAATGATCACTGCGTGTTTATGATCATTTGTTCGATTATATTTTATATTTTATTGCAATACCTTTCGTGGACCTTTCATAGCATCGTAATGTTTGTTTACTTTGCACGATAGGTAGCCGGTTTGACAGTTCAATTGGTAGACTTGGCTTCACTCTTGGCGTGACTCATTATACACCGACTCTAGTAAGGTCCACTTCCATAATACATAAGGTTCAAACTTTATCATTAAACGTTGATGTAAAGTTCCATAACCATTTCAGTTGAAGTTTAGCAGGGATTATAAACAGTTTTTAACCATTTTCGATAAGGTCAATTAATGGTTCACGATTATGCGGGATTGTATCTAAAAAGTATAAAATATCATTTTAGCATCCAATGATTCCATAAATTCGAAAAACATTTTTTATAGCGAAGTGAGTGGAAGTAACCCTGGTTTGTGATCAGATGCCCTCCAGGAGGTCCACCGGGCCACCTTCAACGGCATGAATCGTACGCTGAGTGGTCAACACCTTAAAGAGAAACGAAAAAAAAAAATTCCACTCGACGGCAATCGGGGTCCTGGCACCAACACCGTTTTTGACCATACATCTAGACACAGACCTTCCAATCGTGGCGGTCAGACTCGAACACCCATTCCCGAGTTCAGTTGTTTCGGAAAGATACACACACTTAAACAACACCTCAGCGATCTGCTTCAAGACCTCGAACGACCCATTCTGGTACTTGGAGATATGAACGGCCATCATCCAGCATGCCATCAAATGGGAAACGGACATGTCGCGGAATGGCCATCCGGGAAGATGGTACCAACAATCAGGGTTGCTTCCACTCACTTGCTATAAAAAATGATTTTCTGAATTTTGAAATCATTCGATGTTATAATGATATTTTGTACTTGTTAGATACAAGAAGCGGATGAGAGGCAATTGTTTGACTCATAAAACCTGTCAATTTCGCTACCAGAGTGTTACAATAAGCGATTTTATGATTCGTGAGCGTTCACTCAGAGTGAGCGCTCACGAGTCGTAAAATTGCTGATTGTGACTATCTGAAAGCGAACTTGACAGGTTTAATGTGTCAAACACTTGCCTTTCAACCTCTTCTTGTATCTAACAATTACAAAATATGATTATAACATCTAATGATTCCAAAATTCAGAAAATCATGTTTTTATAGCAAGTGAGTGGAAGCAAGCCTGCCAACAATCAATACGATTTTAAATTGGCTCACTACGTGACTAGCCTATTGGTCCCGAACAAATCGATTAACGTACCCCATTCTAGTCGGAACTCTAGTACTACACTAAAGGGTGATACGGTCAAAATTTGGTCAATATCAACTTGACGTATTTCTTTCAATTTTGCATTTAAAAAACCTGAACACCCCTCATTTTGAAGGTGTGTCTGTGTAGAATGTTGCTCCTATTTTCATTTTGGAATTCACTCTTCAGTTGTCAAAATGCCGTCCAAGCAAGAAGAGCAGCGTATCAAAATTTTGCTCGCGCATCGCGAAAATCCGAGCTACTCGCACGCAAAGTTGGCAAAATCGCTAAAAGTTGCCAAATCAACCGTTACAAATGTAATTAAAGTGTTTGGGGAACGTTTGTCGACAGCCAGGAAGTCTGGATCGGGGGGAAATCGAAAACCGGAAGCCGCTGAGACGACAAAGAGAGTTGCCGGTAGTTTCAAGCGAAACCCTAACCTCTCTCTCCGAGATGCCGCAAATAAGCTGGGTGTATCGTCTACAACCGTGCATCGAGCCAAAAAACGAGCCGGACTATCGACTTACAAGAAGGTAGTGACTCCAAATCGCGATGATAAACAAAATACGACGGCCAAAGCGCGATCCCGGAGGCTGTACACGACGATGCTGACGAAGTTTGACTGCGTGGTAATGGACGAGTAAAAACCTACGTCAAAGCCGACTACAAGCAGCTTCCGGGACATGAGTTTTATACGGCAAAAGGAAGGGGAAAGGTAGCAGATGTTTTCAAGCACATGAAACTGTCAAAGTTCGCAAAGAAATATCTGGTTTGGCAAGCCATCTGTACCTGTGGCTTGAAAAGCAGCATTTTCATAGCTTCCGGGACTGTCAACCAAGAAATTTACGTGAAAGAGTGTTTGAATAAACGTCTGCTGCCTTTCCTGAAGAAACACGGTTGTTCCGTACTGTTTTGGCCGGATTTGGCATCTTGCCATTACGGTAAAAAGGCCATGGAGTGGTACGCCGCCAACAACGTGCAGGTGGTTCCCAAGGACAAGAACCCTCCCAACACGCCAGAGCTCCGCCCAATTGAGAAATACTGGGCTATTGTCAAGCGGAACCTAAAGAAGACCAAAAAAACTGCTAAGGGCGAGCAGCAGTTCAAGGCAAACTGGCTTTCTGCGGCGAAGAAGGTGGACAAGGTGGCTGTACAAAATCTGATGGCAGGGGTCAAGCGTAAGGCCCGGCAATTCGGATTTGGAAAAGCGGAAGCCTAACTGAATATTTTTCCTGAATTTTATACTAATTGAACTTGAAAAAGAAATTTAATTTGATTTTTTAAATAAACGATTTCACCGATTTCCACGCGTTTTCCCTTGACCAAATTTTGACCGTATCACCCTTTATGTTAATTTTGATTAGCTATGAAAGTTTGAAAGATAAAATGAGGGGTTCGTGTATTTTCCAATGTTTCGAGGGATGCATCGATTAGCTTGGGACCGAAGCTGAGCCAAAAAGTTGAGCTCGTTTCTTCGGGACCTTCTGGTCTTAGAGTTACCTCTATGATGGTACCACCACTAGAGACCCTGATAAGATCGCCCACGCTATGGGGGAATATTTTGCCGCTCTCTCGGCCATTGATGGGTACGATGATCGCTTTCGTCGAGTAAAAAACCTTTCGACGCACTCTTTGGACAGCATCTACATCTTAGAAGATAAACTCGGAGGCTACCGGGAAATCGACTGGCCTAGATGACGTCGGGTACCCCATACTAAAAAACCTATCACCGGAATGCTAGACCACACTCCTCAGACTTCCCTAATAAACAAATACAATAAACGAACTGTATCCCGGATAGGTAAACTATCCCACAAATACCCCGAACAAGTCGTTAAGCTCTATTTTATGGTCATTTTTAGTAGGGTTCTCAATAAAGAATGGCTGAAAAATTCCATTCCAGAAGACTGGACACAGCCTAGTCGTCCCGATCTCAGAGCAATATTTAAAAGTAATAAACGAAGTTCCAAAGAGCGATCCGTCCCTTCGACGAGGTATATGTTGTATCCGAGGCTGCGGGCACAACTTCTATTCGTTATAGGTCGGGTTACACAGCGAAGTTGTGTAAACACACATTTCTACAAAATTAACTTTCAAAATTGTGGTTTAGAGACGATGCTCGCCTTGCCCCATATGATCATCTTACCCCGCTTTCGCCTACCCCGTCTGACGGTATGCAATATTATATAATGTGCAGGGATTTTTCGGAAAGTAATAACATTCGGTTCCTAAAAAATATTAGGTATATATTTCACTTGAACAGCTGTTATACATACTGATAATCAACTGCGATTCTTCATTTATAGATTTCCTTCTCAAATTCATATTATACTTTGAAAATGTATGAGTGTTGTAATGTATAAGTAAAACTTACTTTTTTAAACTTTTATTTGAATTGTTTCATGAACATTTTCATCTATCGCTTTTTTAAGTACAAGTTTGTGGCGAATTGTTCTTTTGCCAGCATTTACCTTTTTCAGATTTTATTTGGTATGTGTATAAAAAGGCCAACAATTTACTCGTGTATGCACTTTTAATGACGGCATTTGCCTTTAAATTAGAATCAAATTAGATCATCTTTTTAACATTTGTAAATGTCCCGGACACCGGAAGATGTTGTTTTTTGTTTATTATTTCAGTGGTATTTGATCTTTATTACAAACATCTGTTAAAGTCTGCACTGTAGGTACTAGGAATGTTCTATTGCCATAAGGTTCTGTTATCTGTTATTGGGTATACTAGTACTATTAACTACACATTTTTGTATAGAAAGGCGTGATTAAGATAACTGATCAACCCTCGTTATTCAATTGTATTTGATGTTGAATTGCTATTGTGTGTTTTTTTTTCATTGGGTAAAGGTTGATCTGAAGGCTAGGTATGTTAATGAATTTTAAGATTTTATCCATCGTCCAATGCTAAAAGGCACTAGTGTCTAAGTAATACATGGTTTTGTGTTTTTTTAAATTTTGATGCGTATTTAACTGATTGAGCACTTTTGGAAATAGATATGATACCAACGATTTACAATGAGAATAACAAATAAAACATTTTCATAATGATAAGTACTCTATTCTCGTAACAATCGAGAAGTAGGCGCATTCGTTTAAGTACAGAAATACATCAAGATTCAGTAGAAGCGATAAGAAATACGTGTAAAATGTGTATACACATAGTTTACAGAAAAATAATACCAACCAAGCATATTAGCACAGGGTAAGGTTATCCCTAACAAATAGGTAGAAGATACTAAAAAGCATAACAAATAATGGTCTGGTGGGCCACAAAATTCACCCAAATGCATATACTGTATTTTCTTAATGGATAATATAAACTTGTTTCACATAATCGTGTGCAAAAATATAACGAACGGAATGATCTGTGGAATACTGTTTGCTATAAATTGATACAAATAACCTAAAAAGACATCTAAATATTGGAGGCATAATCATCGCACAATAGTGCACTCTCTTCAAAATTTTACCGACGATTATTAAGGACAATAATTTACACATTCTCGTGGAGGCTGTTGTGGGAAGGCATCTAGAAGGTGAAGGGTAGTGCTAACTAACTATAAATCATCATCTCAGAACTTGTTCACTCGCATTCACTACGTGCACTGCCTCACAAGTGGAGGACCCCATCTTTTTGCGTAATTAAAGCATTCTCTTCAAGAGTGGCGGCACCGGTAAGATCTCGAATTTCATCCTGATCATCCTGATCATTTTCTTCTGACCCAGTTGTGTGGTGTGATTGATGTGAACCACCGGAAAGTTGACTATTGCGGGAAAATGATCCACGCCTCGGAGGAGCCAACGTTCTTTGGTTAGCAGGTTTTACCGTGATAATAAGATTTGAACTATTCGCAACCATCATGTCGGTAACCTGATCCAGGGTTTTTCCATTCACTTCAATACCATTAACCTCGAGTACTTCGTCATTCACTGCTAGCAGTCCTGTGCTTTCTGCCAGGCCACCTGGGACTAAACGAGAAATGAAAATTCCTGGCTGTTTCTCCAGACCGTTTGCAGTAACGCGCACTGATGTACCGTCCCTGAATCAATTTTAAAAGATAATTGAGTAACTATTTACTGCGTTACTTGTATATAGTCTTACCGGATATAGAAACCAAGCGGTTTATCACTGCCATGCTTTAGCAGGCGAACACGTCTGCAAGTCTCCGGTACAATATCAACGTCAATAATGGCGGAAACCTTAAAGTATTAATAGCATGCTTTATATTTGGTAAGGCTTCCTTGAATGCAGTATCTTACTTGTCGGAAATCGTGTGGGTTAGAAATAGCTAAGCTTTTTGATTTCACCGGTGTTTGTCCGAGGATACTGCTTATAAGGTTCCGAGGTCTAATTGTGCCGTATCCTGTAATCTCTTCTATACTGTCTCCTGTAAATGATACAAACGAATAAAAAATAAACGCATTTTAAGTGTAAGTGTTGATGTATTCTTCTTCATTATTATTATAGATGATATAGGGTTTTTGTTCCTAATGTCGGTCTAAGGTGATACTCTAAGGAAGTCTTAGCATAAAACTTCAAGAGCACACATGTCAGCTTCCACAAAACATACAAATACGAAATTGTTAATCCTTGCTTGCTGCACTACAAAAAACATAGAATGGCAATTAAATCATTGTATGATCAAATGTTTAGCTATTATACTTACAACACGAAATTGCCTCACGAAAATAAGCCCCAGCATTACCTAGATTTTAACTGGTATGTAAACATGCACATTGCAATGCCACCATATTGTGTACCCATTATGAGTAAGGCACTCATTTATTTTTTTCATATGTGAAAATTACTTAAGGTTTACGTGAAATGCACATCAAATTCGTGTATGTGCAAATCACATGCGTTTCATTAAAAATCCTAGAGACTTTAAAGGGGCTTCCCGGTGATACACGTGGTATCACGTAAACTCTACTTATGTCACGTAAATTTGACATAAAAGTGAAAAGAGAGGCTCCACGTGATTTTTCACGTAACAATAACGTGTCAATTATGTTGAGTGTATTGCCGCGGATACATTTGTATGACCTACACTCAAAATAATCGACACGCTATTGTTACGTGAAAAATCACGTGGAGTCTCTCTTTTCACTTTTATGTCAAATTTACGTGACTCAAGTAGAGTCTACGTGATACCACATACGTATCAACGGGAAGTCCCTTTAAAGTCACTAGGTTTTTTAATGAAACGTACGTGATCGGTCATGGTCATGGGCCAGCCAAACGTGTTACTTTTCCATTGTTAAGAATTGTCATATTGAAGCTGACGCAGAGGTCATATATCAAAGTAGAATGGTTGTCAGTTCCCCCAGCCTGTACCGTGGGAATTCAAATCTCCCATAATCAACCGTGGAGCAGGAAGTACCGAATAGATATCTGAAAGTTGTTTTCGGTTAACAACGGCTCTAGGAGGAATATAAACAGAAACAATACAAAGGCTCTTACCTTTAATAATAGCCTGACATGCGGCAACTTCAATACCTGGAAATTGAGGAAGATTCACTCTATAGAAGTAATGGCACTTTTTGATCCCCAAAAGTAGCCCTCCTCCACGCGAATCCTCACGATCCAGCCGAATAATGTTAAAATCATAAAAAGGATGATCAATATCTGAAGAGAGCCAAGTTCCACAAAGAGCAAATACATCACAATCATTATTGTGAACTAAAAACTTAAAAGAGTCTAATTTAGGTATAAGACTTCGACAATTCCACTGTATAACATTGATCAAATCCCCGACCTCGTTTGGAAAATTATCCATCAAAAGAAATGATTACTGCAAGGAGGGGCCACTTCAATGTCAATTGCTTCAAGAGGGTCTTCACAGTAGGAAGCATTGCCAGAACAATGCTTTTCAGAGGATCAGAAATATCGAGGTACTTGAGGATTTCGTCTACAATGCCATCAAATAAGAACAGTCCCGATGAAGAAGGGGCTTCTGTTCTTAAACCTGGGGTATCGGGGGTTTTCGATGTCCCCGGAAGAGGTGGAAAATCCTGGTTATAGTCAGTTCCGAGGGGCGATCAACTTCATAAATCCGCTGAATTGAATATTCGAAAAATACACAAAAAAAATTGTAAATGTGTACACGTTGAATCTAAAATACCCCAATAAAAATGCTAAAAATACTCAAAAATACTTTGTCCACGAAAAAAAAAATTAATAATGAATTGGATACACTTTAATACAAAAATACACAAAACTTAAAAATACATAAATACGAAAAAAAATATAAAATACATTTTTTCAAGTCGGGTACATGATTCGAAAATACTCAAGTTGACAGCCCCTCGGTCAGCTCTGCAGAACCCAGGAGGAGTAGAAGTCTCCTTTTTTCCACCACTCCTTGATTTGTGCAAGCTGACTTGAGGTTCTTGTTTTGCAACTCTCCGCGAACGGATGCATTTTCGTTTCCGTGCAGAACCTTCCGGAAAACTGAAAGAAGTTCCCTCCTCAGCCAAGTCAGAGTCAGTCTCGTCATCTGACAAAAGAGAAAATGGATTTTTGTCGTTGGTCGATGGCGTGGCTGTCTTAAGTATTTTTGCAAAAGACTGCCGTGAACGTTCCTTAACTGAGCGTTGTAATTTCTTCCCGCGTTGTTTGTACACCGGGCACGACGAGAGACCACGAGGAGTTCCCTTACAGTACACGCATTTTGTGCACTGACTGGCAGGTGCCATCCTCGTGCTTCTCCCCCCGTTTGTAACAGCGTGCCTTGCTGCCACAGTGAGAGGATGTATGTCCCAACTGCTTACAGTTTTGGCAGTTCATGACCCGGGGAACGAACAAGCGCACAGGTAGTTGAAGTTTTCCCAGCTCGATGTAGTGAGGAAAGGCTGAACCAGAAAAGTTCACCCGAAACGAGTTTGTGTGGGTTAAACTCTTTTTACCCTCGCAGACAGATACTAAGCCCAGTTTGTGGACATCCAGTATGTTCATCGGGGGAAGCAAAGGGTTCTTGAAACGGCCAACCGCCTGCTTCTCCAAGATCTTGGGGGTCAGACTCGCTTCGGTGACCACACCTTCGATCTCCACATCACGAGTTGGGATGTAAACTCTATACTCGAGCGTGAAGAGCTGGGAGGCAGCAATCTCGTTAGCCTGCTTCAGGTTAGAGACGGAGACACGAAGTTTATTGCGCCTAACCTTCGTGATTTCAGTCACGGCCGAGTATCGCTTCGTCAGATCATTAGTAATTTGTATTACATTCAAAGGTTTGTTTGTCGAGTCATCTGGATAGGCTCGCGATCGGAGGTTTTTCTGAGGCTGTCCTTTGCCAGACTAAGACGACAAACCAGGGATGGCATCATCTGTCTTCTGAGATGACGTATGTTTTCGATCCTTCTTGCCATCGCGTGGCATAGTGGTGTCATCTTCCGACAAGCTTATATTGAATCCCGAGCAAGGCCGGGAACACTCAGCTAGTGGTAGATAAATTCTTTAGAAAGCATCTTTTGTAATTTTTCAAGATTCTAACCTTTTAACAAACTCTTTCTGAACTATGTATGAACTCAATGGGGATTTACGTAGATCCGCACTTTGACAATAACAAAGAAATCATACAGATTTTTGTCAACCAGATAGATTAAAAAAAATTGCTATGAAAATACAGATTGAAATTTGAAAAAAAAATGTGGCAACACTGCCTTGATTAGTGTTGCCGAGACAGCTATTTCAGGTGAACAACAAATCGTTTGTGGCAGACAAACAAATCTAATCTCTGGCTTGATTTCTCCATGAGAGACAACATTTATGAATTCTCTATGAGAGACAAATAAATTTTATGTATTCACATCATCAATAGTATTGTCAATACTTGTAAGCATTGACAATATTTCTTAACGTATGGGGTTCGCTTCTGATAACAAATTTTCTAAATCAACCTCTTCTGCAGGTTAACCTACGTTGCACGCACGACAAACGAACTGCCCGGCACACTCAAGGCGGACCGACCTGCTCTACCGCTACCGGCGAACTTTCAACAATCTTATGCTATGAGCAGCTATAGAGCTTTTGACGTTTAATCGGCCAGTTAAATCGAATGAGTGCAAGCAAGAGGGAAACAGATTAGTCGGAAAACAAACCGTCCATTCATCCAGGTATGCTTGATAGAGAAAGACGATTAAACGTTAAAAGGAATATTAGGTATCTTATCTGTGCACCCTTGCACCACTTGTGTTGACGACGTGGACATTGTTGGAAGGACGTTTCTGGCGGTTGCTGAGCAGTACACCAGCCTGAAACATGAAGGTTGGATTAAAGGTGAATACGTCGTAGACTAATCACCTGTTGGCTGGAGGAACCGAGCGCGATAGAGCTCGCATAGGCAGATAATTGATAATTGACGAGATGAGTTCGAGGTGGTGGATGAATTGGTATACCTCGGATCATTGGTGACGTCGGATAACAACTCCACAGAAATTCGGAGATGCATTATTTCTGGAAGTCTTGCTTACTACGGATTTCACAAGACCTTGAGGTCTGGTAAACTTCTCCCCCGTATTAAGTGTACCGTGTACAACACGCTGATAATACCGGTGGATCTTTGCGGGTACGGAACGTGGATAATACTCGAGGAGGACCTCCAAGCACTAAGAGTTTTCGAACGACGTGTGCTTAGGAGTATGTGAAAACGGTGTATGGAGAAGAATAGTGTACCAAGAGCAAGCGCAACTCTATGACGAATCCAGTAGCCAGAAAGTTACCAAAGCTGGAGAGGTACAATGGGCGGAACACGTTATAAGAATGCCGAACAACAATCCCGCAAAGCTTATAATATTCATGTTTTTAAGAAGTCACCTGCATTTTCAGGTAAAATTTACGTTTGTCATAGGTTCAGTGTAGATACTGCGACATGCACTAAACAAAGGACACGGGTATATCACTAAAGATATTATGCGTTGGTCGCTGTAACCATGACCCGAACAAAAAAGGTAAGAGGTTGTATCCAAGACACGACCGTTGATTTGACGTAGGATTACGAAAGGTAGTTTTGATGTCAGCAAAAGTATAGTACACAGCAAAAAAAAGTTGTTGAGTATTACATCGAAACTGCTGCAACCAGGTCAATCCATCGGTTGTGTAATATCACATTGTACGATGTACATCGATTTTGCGAACAAAATTACATCCATTGATGTAATATTGTATCTGCTTTTTGCTATTACATCGTTATTTCATACATCAGCTTGAATTACGTTGATCGATATTATTTTTTTTTTGCTGTGTATATATTAGATTGATTTCTTAACTCGTTATCAGTGAAAAAGTTCGATAGTTTGAAATTCGGCACAATTTGAGAGTTCTGTTTGTGAGATGCTCTGTCGATTTCCATGTAGTACAAGCCAATCCTGGACGATTTGTCTTGGATACAAGCTCTTACTCTTTAGTTAACTCTTTTATCAGTCATTTGTGGTCCTGAAAAGGACCGATGGATGGAAGCTTGGAAGCCAGTTTAGAACAATGCTGTGGAAATTTGTCCTCGATGTTCTTTTAGATGATAGCGGTGCGGAAAGAAAAATTGTATTAGAGAAAACACATCAATCACAGAATCTGAGCCTACCGGACGGTACCTACGTTTATGCTTTTTGATGCAAATTTTAGCCTCTTCTATATGAAGAGAATTCGGCAAGTGCTTATAATTTGCAACAAAAGGCATAAAGATAGGTACGGTCTGGCATGCTCAGTGCTTGGAATCAATATTCGGCGACTGTGTTAGTGAAACCACTTTCACCTTCTTGGAAACGCCTCGTTTTCTGATGTTAAAATTACGCATTTTCGTGCACAAACGCACAGAACTTTTGGTTTATTCAATAGATAATAAAAAAAGCAATAATTGATTGTAGGAATTTCTTGCTCAATTTTCGTTCATATAAATTCGAGATTTTTTTGCTTTTTATAGCGTCCGTGATCGAATCAGCACCGTTCAGGGAGACAGGATCGAATTCGATTTTGAAATCTGTGCTAGGGAATGCGCTGTTTGCAGACAATCGGTGATAATTTTGATCACTATTGCAACAGTTGTACATTTGTGTAATTTTCAATAGTTATAAAGTGTCCGTTATAAAGTGTGATTCGTAGCAAAATTTCAAATCGATTGGCTTGTTTAGAATTAAAATCCATCCGCTATTGACAGAGTTATATGTGGTCAAAACCTGACCACTTTTCGTAATGCGGTCAATTGGGGTATTTTTGAAATTGCACCCCCAATATGTTGCCGAAAGACCTAATCCTACGTCAAAAGATGGGAATACGATAAGTGATACATAATTAATTCCCGATGGTTTTTCATTGCTAGAATCCCGTTTGGAATAATAGTCGTTTTTCATAACAGTTGTTTGGAATAATGGTCGTTTGGCATAATACCGTAAAAAGGGTTATTTTAGTATCGTACATACGAAAAATATTTATTAGATGTCATTTCCCGAAATGTGATGCTTCCCGTAAAGTTATCTGCCAATCCCCGGAATGATACATTTACCTGAATTTATTTTCCCCAAATGAGCCATTCACCGGAGTTTCATTTATTATTTATTATTTTAATTAAAATATTCAAAGATGTATACATTTTCTTCTTAATAAAAATATTTAAAGATAAATATATTCCCTTCTATAGTAAAATAGAACATTTTCTCTTTATTATTACCTACTACTTAAGGATGGAAATATTCCATTGTTTATCAAAATATTGGATTTGGTATGTTACGAAAAATTGTTTTTCAAAAAACGGTATATTTTGGAAAATTTAATTTCGGTAAATGGACCATTTTAAGAAAATATTTTTGATAAAATTCAGTTTATTACTATACTCGAGTTAATCTCAAATGTCGCACAGTATATATTTGAAATGTCGCAGTTACGGATTTTCAAAATAATTATGGGTTTTTTTCAAAAAAAAAAAAAGTCCACTGACCGCTTAGCAGCTTCAAGTACAATTTTCAAGTATTATGCCAAATGGTATTATGTCAAACGGGATAGACCCGATAGAACGCTCATGTTTCAAATAAATAGAAGTTTGATAGTAAAATTTGGCTGAACATTGAACAAAATTTTATTTTTGTGTACCACGAGATTTCGATAATTTTGAATATATTATAAGGTAGTCGACATTCTGGGTGCACATTCTTTTTCGCTGGAAAAACTGATCATCAATCAACCATCCAGACGTAGTCGATTGACCAAATACGTACAAACAAAGAACGGTTTGTCTGTCGCGCAACTCCAGCATAATAAACTTTGTTCCTATTGGCCTTAGCTTTCCGCGAGTGATTCACTGTTTGAATATGTAAGTACCCATACATGATTGCTATATACAGTCGATCGTAACAAAATTAATTATTGTTCTCGGTGACGTTTAATTGAGGACACGGGAAGCATTGATGATTATGTACCTACCTATATTTTAAGTGCTGCGCGACTGGCAAATGCGGATATTTATCTCTGTGGAGGATAGGTAAGAATCAAAAGAGCTTACCTTTACGTTGAATGATAACGCGGAGTAGCGGTCGGGCGGTTGTTAATGCTCTGCCAAAGTTGTCATCATTATTTATTGGTAGCAAATCGTTATCACGCGGATCAATATAAGACACCAGCAGCTGAGAACGTTCTAGTTTGTGCAATCTTTCAATCAGCGACTGGAATGCATCAAAATTGTGTTGCTCAGAACGTTTCAGTGACCACCGTCGGAATTCTGCATCAAACTACGAGGGAAACAACATATTCAACAAATTGTATCGCGGAATAGACTACCATAGAATCATTTACCTTTGACTTTATCTCGATGTGATCACTTTCGAGTTTGGAACTCGCAATTTTGTTTTTCGACATTGTTCAATTCATCGACGAAAATTCCGCGGACAAAATGGGACAGACAGAAGCGCTGCACTGAATGCACTGCAAACAAGAGCTTTTTCACTTATTTAATTTTTCCTATTTACTTTTTCCACTATCCGAACACTGATATTTTCCTTCTTCTGGCTATTATTTCCGTTGCGCACTCTTTTTTCACTCTAATACCACTGTTGCTGATGATATCTATTCCGACGGTGGAGTTATGAAAGGAGCGGAACGACAGTATGAGAAGAGAAACTACTCCGGAAATTTTTCCTTTTTCAATTGCGATCTTTCTTGGCTCGTTCCGGATCAACCGAAAATTTGCGCTCCGGCTTCAACATAGATAGTCCCGAAGTGGTAACTGTTTTTGCACTCACTTTTCGGTAAATTTAGAGCAATTTGATACAACATAGATACGAAGAATTAACTAAATTTTTGCAATGATAAAAATTAAAAAAAAATGTTAGACGTTTCGCCACGGACGGACACTCAACTTATGACGGCTTCAAGTTTATGACGTTCACGATGAGAGGGATGCACTTGCAGCTGTCAAAATGGGAGAAACAGGAGAAACATGAGTGCACTCACGAAACGGGCGAAACGGTAAACCGTTTTAAGATTGGGAGATTTTGGAACATGTGAATCGATTCTTTTGATTTATGAGGAGTTTACTACACCTGTGCGGATCTGGGATCTGCTAGCGCTAGTGTACTATCTAACCAACACGCATTTCAGTTGCTCCTGAAATCTCATGCTGGTATACTCTGATGCCCTGTTTACATTATGGCTACTTTTTTGCACAAATTCTAGATTGAGCTGAAATTAGGGCGTAACAGCTTTTGTAAACAATGACTTCTCGCGTAACATTTGAAAAGGGCCTATGTCCAAAATGTAAACAATCCAGAAAATGAATTGTAAATTTTTCCGCCAGTATTTAATTCCTATATAAATAAATTGAAGTATTTTAGGCATTTATATTGTTCACAATAACAATAGTAACTATATCTCAGTACACAACATCCAAAACATGCGAAACGTTTTCAAAAATACATGAAAATCGATAAAAATTTAATATCACAGTAATAAGCCTTTTTGTGAATCTTTAAATGGTTAGGCCCTTTTTGTTAAGGCGTTGTGCTTGTCATCATAAATTGTAGGCCTTTGCTAAGCCTTTTCTTAACGTCAAATAAATCATCGGCCCTGCCTCAAGCAGTACCCGCATAAACGCGAACCATAAATTGACCTTACCTAAA
This sequence comes from Ochlerotatus camptorhynchus, assembly GCF_037179485.1. Classification (NCBI taxonomy): domain Eukaryota; kingdom Metazoa; phylum Arthropoda; class Insecta; order Diptera; family Culicidae; genus Ochlerotatus; species Ochlerotatus camptorhynchus. Next base: position 250,361 of record NW_027040721.1, read on the forward strand.
ATGGTTAAAAATTGTTTATAATCCCTGCTAAACTTTAACTGAAATGGTTATGGAACTTTACATGAACGTTTAATGATAAAGTTTCAACCTTATGTATAATAGTTTTTTGGAACTGGACCTTACAAATAATGGGTTGTTAAGAACCATTACCATTCTAAATTCTTGTTTTCTCCATACATTTTCAGAAAGAGAACTATATAAGAACGTTCTTACTTATGATTTGAGAACATTAATGGTAATGGTTATGGTAGTCAGTAAGGTCCATTAATGGTTTTGTATTATCGCTCAACTTTACGTGGAAGATATCGTGAATTGGTAATCAGTAAATTACAGGCAACCAATTCGCGATATATTCCACATAAAGTTGATCGATGTTACAAAACCATTCGTGGACCTTACTGACTACCATAACCATTACCATTAAAGTTCTCAAACCATAAGTTAAAAGGTTCTAATATAGTTCTCTTTCCGATAATGTAAGGAGAAAACAAGAATTTGGAACGGTAATGGTTCTTAACAACCCATTATTTGTAAGGTCCAGTTCCAAAAAACCATAATACATAAGGTTGAAACTTTATCATTAAACGTTCATGTAAAGTTCCATAACCATTTCAGTTAAAGTTTAGCAGGGATTATAAACAATTTTTAAACATTTTAGGTAAGGTCAATTTATGGTTCGCGTTTATGCGGGTAGGGCCTAGCTTTGATTTGAAATTTTTCAATCATCGGCCCTTCTACGTCGCTAGGCTTATGAATGGAACCTCATCGAACGAAAAAAATATATGTTAGGCCCGAGGTTAGGCCGTTTTAGCATGAATGATTGGAAAAATTTCGTGGATCGGCCGTTTTTAAAATCAAGTTATTTTTAATGATTTTTATCGATATTGCGGAACATTCCTATACGACTGGTAGCTAATTACCAGTGCTACAGAATGGTATCAAAAATCGGGTTGTTTACATTTCGATCATAGGCCCTATTCAAATGTTACGCGAGACTTCTTACGATGATTTCTAGAAAGCTAATTGACGAGTGCACGGATGAATTTGAGTTCACTCACTTGACAAAAAGTGACACAACAGCGGGGCCCTGTTTACTAAAAATGAACTCATATGTGTTCATTTTTAGTAAACAGGGCCCCGCTGTTGTGTCACTTTTTGTCGAGTGAGTGAACTCAAATCCATCCGTGCACTCGTCAATAGCGAATTCGTTTATTATTCAGTTCCAACCTGGATCGGGTATCAAGATTGGGTCTGCTTGTTTTCTGGCAAACGTCAGTTTGCTCGTTTGTTTTTAAAACCTAGCTCAGGTTGAGGTTCACACTGACAAAAAGTTCGGTTTCGCACTGGGTTGGTGTTAACCCCGGTAATAAACGAATTCGCTATAAGGCTCGCCAACGCAAATCAACAACACCATCGGGCTTTTTGACGTTTAATCGGCGCACACTACTGCACAATTGAAATCGAACGAGTGCGAGCAAGTGGGAAACAGATTAGTGGGAAAACAAACCGTTCATTTATCCATGTGTGCTAGATAGAGAAAGACGATTAAACTTCAAAAAGGTCTATAGGGGACTTCCCCTACCCGACGATTATGTTGGTGTGCGTACACATAACCAGTGGAAAATACTCGGGAAAATATTAATGTGACACGCAGAAAAAACACTGAGGCGTAAATTAACAAAATATTTTGTTATTATTTGATACAAAATTTCTATTTTTTCAGTTCTCTATAAAGATTCAAATGAATGTAGAATAAAATTGTTTAAAACTGTTTTTATTGTTTTAACTAAATATTTTTTTAAGTGAACGTTTCAAACTGTCAGCCTCGACATCGTTGCTATTTATAGTTTAAAAGTTCCTTATTATTATGGAATAATTTATGTTATACCGTTTAACAGTGTAGTACGCATCTCTCCTTAATCCATCTCTTTTTCGTGCCTCTTTCGGCAGCCATTTTCCTTTTAACACTGTATAAAAACCATAAAAACTTCGAGCAATAAAGACGCGTGTGTTATAACTAGCGAGTTATTTTGTCTTTATCCGAAACATCCGGTTGTCCCAATAGGTTATGGGCCCAGAACCGGTTCCGTGTTGCGTCGCGAAAGTGATATAGGTGTTGATTGTGTAGGAAACGAGAAGTTAAGCGTGTTTGTACTGCATAATGGCGGATTCCATGCAAGACGAAATTCGCCGAGTCGCCATGTTTGATGGCCACAGCTTCGTCTCGTGGAAATTTCGAATGCTGACCTTGTTAGAGGAACATGACTTGGTCGAGTGTATCGAGGTCGAAATTAACGACGTAGAGGAGTTAAAAGTGGAAGAGGCGGATTCGGTTCAAGTGCAGCAGCAGAAGCAAAATGCTCTCGTGAAACGTCAGAAGAAAGATAAAAAGTGCAAATCTATCATCGTGTCTCGAATTCACGATGACCAGTTAGAGTTGCTTCACGGGAAGAGCTCCGCGAAACAGATGTGGGATACATTAGTGCGAATTTTCGAGAGGAAAAGTGTTGCAAAACGCATGCAATTGAATCGCGAGCTATTCGAACTACGCTACTCGGGTGGTCCGTTACAGGATTATTTTGTGAAATACGATCGGCTCATTCGTTTGTTTCGGAATGCTGGTGGAAAAATTGACGATATCGACGTCGTGTGTCGTTTGCTTTTGTCACTGGGTTATGAACGCGAGCTGACTAGCCGAAATAGAAGTTGGCTGTTCAAGAAGAGTTGGATTCGCTGCAGAAAAATGGAACATGGACCCTATGCGAACTTCCGGAGGGGCGGCAGGCGATAACATGCAAATGGATATTTCGCATCAAGCCCGGCAATGATGGACAACCAGATCGATTTAAAGCAAGGTTAGTAGCTAGAGGGTTTTGCCAGAAGAAAGGGTTTGACTTCACGGAGACATATTCGCCAGTCGCTAAATTGGACACCTTACGTGTTATGTTAGCAGTTGCCAACCAAGAGCGAATAGCAGTCCATCAAATGGACGTGAGGACGGCATTCCTGAATGGTGACCTTTCAGAGGAAATATTCATGACTCAGCCGGAGGGTATGCATCAAGAAAACGGATTGGTCTGCAGGTTAAATAAATCGCTTTACGGTCTAAAGCAGGCTTCCAATGACAAGTTTCATGACTTTGTGACGCAATTGGGATTTCGACGATCTAAGAGCGATCAGTGCTTATATGTACGTGGCACTGGAAACAGGAAGATATTTCTAATTCTATATGTGGATGAAATTCTTGTCATTGGGCAAAATTCAAGTGAGATCGAAGCAGTTAAAACGAGCCTTGCCAGGGGTTTCGACATGACGGATGGAGGAGAAATTACTAGTTTTCTTGGAATGAAGGTTGAACGAAACTTGCAACGTCACTCAATGAGAATAAGTCAACGAAGATACCTGGAATCTTTACTCGATCGTTTTAACATGGCCGATTGTAAGGCAAGCTCTGTGCCGATGGAGTGTCGCCTTCGTTTGGAGAAGGATATCGAAGAAAACCGTACCAGTAAACCATACAGAGAATTAATTGGCTGTCTCATGTATGTAACCCTAACTACTCGTCCGGATTTATCGGCAGCTGTAAATTACTACAGCCAATTCCAATCCTGTCCAACAGATACGCATTGGACACATCTAAAACGTATTTTGCGCTATATAAAGGGAACCCTTGATCTAGGATTTCAATACGAGGGACGAAGTGATACCAATAGTGATACTCATTTGATAGCAGCTTTCTGTGACGCTGACTGGGCGAACGATATCAGTGAGAGACGGTCAATTACAGGATATCTTTTCAAAGTATTTGATTGCACAGTGATTTGGACAACACGTAAGCAACGTGCAGTATCTTTATCTTCCACTGAAGCCGAGTTGTGCGCTCTTTGTGAAGCAACCTGTGATGGAGTATGGTTGATGCGCTTACTCGTAGATATTGGCTACAAGATCGAAACGCCGATACCGTATCATGAGGACAATCAGTCCACAATAAGGTTCAGCAAGGGATTATTCAAGAACCTCGTGATCGTAGCAGCTTGCGAGATTCCATAAATTAAGGAGGGGTATTATGGAATAATTTATGTTATACCGTTTAACAGTGTAGTACACGGAACCAAATTTTGTTCATTTAAGTTAAAAATATATATGTTTATTAAATAAAAATATGAATAGTTCAAAGTAAATTACAAACATGTTTTCAACAAAAATATGTATGTTTAAAATAAATTCAAAAGCATGTTTATTTCAACAATACATAATCTGGGTAGTCAATTTTTAGCGTGTCCTTTTTTCCTTTTTTTTTTACATTCGGCAAACTTAACCGAAAACGGCCTGCAAGCGGCGAAACCGAAATAGAGGGTCCGGAAACCCACGCAAGCAATTGTTCCAAGCTCGACAAAACCGGTGGAACATCACAATATTAACGTCAATCCGTCGTTTCTGATACCGATCCCCATATCATCCTCACCCCCTACCCGACGTCGAATAAAAAACAGATCATCCCCGAACACTAAACTTAGAAAGAGGCCGGTATGAGTACAGACGGTATAGTAAACACAGACCGGCGGATACGAATCTAGCGGAGCCAAACGAACTGTCAAAATGTTGAGCCAAACGGATAAACGAATAATGTGTGGAGAGTATTGTAATCCCGAACATGGTTTTCCGTTTGTATTATGTTTTTAGTGATAAAAAACGTTTAATCTGCTTGGTGTCTTGAGTGCACTTATTCTTTATAATGCAAGAAATAAGCGCACCGAAGACACCAATAACATGAGACGTAAACGAGCACTTTTATCACGCTTTTTAATAAGTTAAAATGCGATCATGCGAAGGACGCAATAGATTCACATTGATCTAACACACAAAATAATCACTATTTGATCTCACAGAACTTTATTTTTGACACTGTTGACTCTGGGTTCTGTTCCAGACAAATTGGTTACATTCAAGATTCTCCGGAAGATTTGATTGCATACTTGTATCATTAACGGATTGAGAATAATAAACAAAATTGGCACTATTTTCGCCGTCATGTTCATCCGGGTGTAGGAAAATTTCGTCGAAATATTCAATATCTTGATACTGCATACTTCATACTGTCGAGGTTTGTGGTCTTGGATGTATGTTCTCAATATCATCAACGTCATCCTCCATACTACGATCAGTGCGTTTTAGATGAGAAATTTGCTGGACATCTGAGTAGCAGGGAATAGCCCCGGAAACTTTTCTGATTTTTCCTCCACAGTCCAAATACACATGCTCTTCGTCAAAGTGCAACTAAAATCGGTTTGAAAAGCTTTGTTGTTAGGTCTTCACTTGTGAAAAATAAGTTTACTTACGCTACAAAGTCGGTTACTTCCGACTATTCGAAAATCTTCCGGCAGTCCGCAAAACAGTTTTCATTGGTTCAGAATACCATTCTTCGCGGGGAATCGGATACACCCAACATTTTTATGCCATAGTGGGAATTATTCATGCAACCTTTATATAAACACTTAATTTTCAAACCAAAATTAAAGCTTTTTTACATAACAGCTTGCTGCATTGAATACGAGTCATTCTATGTGTAAGCATTTGCAAGTGTTGCTAGACAATAGGAAAAATCATGTAAAAATAACCGTGCTGCCATTTTTACGGAATTTCTATCCGCCGGTCTGTGTTTACTATACCGTCTGTAGGTATGAGGACCAGCGTCAGAAACGACAAAATGACGCTAATATCACAAAGTTTCACCGGTTTTACTGAACTGGATCGGATCGGGCACCCACCCCGACGGCCTCCCGTATCCAAACATCCACAGAGTTTCCATAATCACAGGAATTTCCATTAATTTGCTATCCATTTTATTTTGATTTTTTCAGTATTCAAATGATAAAATAATTTCAAAATATGTTTGTTTATTTTAAACATGAAAAGCATGTTTAAAATAAAAATATTAATTTTTGATTGCATATAGTTTTCAAATAAATCAAAAATATTCACGTTTATTTTCAACACGAATATTTTTAAAATAAACGTAACATTATTTTTGTTTTAAACATTATTATCAATGGATTCAAACGTAGAATACGTTTGAAATCAACCTAGTTTATGTTTGTGGCCAGAACAAACTGAGTTTACGTTTAAATTTACCTAAAATATTTTTGTTTCGACGGTAAATTTTTCTGCGTGTACGCACCTCTCCTTAATCCATCTCTTTTTCGTGCCTCTTTCGGCAGCCATTTTCCTTTCACGGAACCAAATTTTCTTCATTTAAGTTAAAAATATATATGTTTATTAAATAAAAATATGAATAGTTCAAAGTAAATTAAAAACATGTTTTCAACAAAAATATGTATGTTTAAATTAAATTCAAAAGCATGTTTATTTCAACAATACATAATCTGGGTAATCAATTTTTAGCGTGTCCTTTTTTCCTTCTTGTTTACATTCGGCAAACTTAACCGAAAACGGCCTGCAAGCGGCGAAACCAAAGTAGAGGGTCCGGAAACCAACGCAAGCAAGTGCTCCAAGCTCGACAAAACCGGTGGAACATCACAATATTAACGTCAATCCGTCGTTTATGATGCTGATCCCCATATCATCCTCACCCCCCACCCGACGTCGAAAGAAAAACAGATCATCCCCGAACACTAAACTTAGAAAGAGGCCGGTATGAGGACCAGCGTCAGAAACGAAAAATGACGCTAATATCACAAAGTTTCACCGGTTTTACTGAACTGGATCTGATCGGACACCCACCCCGACGGCCCCCCGGATCCAAACATCCACAGACTTTCCATAATAGCAGAAATTTCTATTTATTTGCTATCAATTTTATTTTGATTTATTCAGCATTCAAATGCCAAATAATTTCAAAATATGTTTGTTTATTTTAAACATGAAAAGCATGTTTAAAATAAACATATTAATTTTTGATCGCATATAGTTTTCAAATAAATCAAAAATATTCACGTTTATTTTCAACACGAATATTTTTAAAATAAACGTAACATTATTTTTGTTTTAAACATTATTATCAATGAATTCAAACATAGAATACGTTTGAAATCAACCTAGTTTATGTTTGTGGCCAGAACAAACTGAGTTTACGTTTAAATTTACCTCAAATATTTTTGTTTCGACGGTAAATTTTTCTGCGTGTTTAACACTCTGTATAAAAACTTCGAGCAATAAAGACGCATGTGTTATAACTAGCGAGTTATTTTGTCTTTATCCGAAACATCCGGTTGTCCCAATACTTATTATGGAAAAACTTTCTTCAAACTTTGATCACAGACAAACAGACATAACACTCATAAGTTGTTCATCGAACAAGCATTTAACGGTCAATTTGAAAGTATCGCAGTTGGTAGTACTGCCACCTGTGGCGCGCATAGTAAATTCCCTTGTGTTTGACGTTTACACACTACCGCCATCTGTTCAGCGTACTACCCAGCACAGTGTACTCAACAGGTGGCGGTAATGTTTTAGCGGCGATGTTTTACAATGAGAAATATTTAAAGTGTTATGTCTGTTTGTCTGTGCTTTGATCTTCAAAAGTAAGTTTCAGTTTTAAAAATTATGTCGATTAATAACGTTTCGCGACAAGCAATCTATTATTTTGCATTTTAAATTTCAGCTCTGACCTGCGATAGAGTGAAATAAGGCTACACTGTTGATCATCGACGGATTCGTTCTTTGGCACTGCATATACAGTACCCCCTGTGTCTCACCGAAAGTCGAGGAACAGAACCTAGCCAACTTCAACCTACGTCTGGTTCCGGAGATTAAACAGAACCATCCAAGGTAGCAACAGAATCGCTTCAAAATTACTAACAACAATAACAAATCGACATTATGGTGCACTTCAGGGCACACAAGGACAACACGTTCTAAAAAACAAATAAACAGTGCTCAGTAAGCAACTTGTTTGAAACTAGAATTGAAAAATATTGGTTCAATTTTCAATAACGACTAGTTAACCTATCCTGGGGATTTAAATAAATTTGATTCTGAAACAAAAAAAATACGTTTCACGACAACTAAAAACGTTAATTATTACTTTAAATAATGCTTCAAGTTGATGCTAGCAAACATTTTTTCGAATCAATAAAAACCGATGTTCCATTCAATAAACATAGAAGTATTATTTCAACTCAATGTTTTTTTTATTACTCCATCATTTTTATTGATCCATATTCTATTGAAATTTTTTTTAAAAATGAAACGAATTTTGTTTGGTGGAACTATGTTTTTTCTGCGTGGAATTTCACATTACTTTCCATAATTGGAAATTGCACCACTGAATCACATGAAAATTATGTGTCCAATGAAATCTATATGATGGTTCTGAAGAAACGTGCTCTATTTTTTGGCTCAGCTCTGGTACTCTCTTCGGTCCCAAGCTAATCGATGCAACCCTCGAAATTGTCCTAACAAAGACGAGATGAAAGTCGCATCCACGGTCGCGTCCCCAGTATCCGGATCGAAGGAAGGAGCTGTTTTCGAGGGGCTGTCAACTTGAGTATTTTCGATTCATGTACCCGGCTTGATAAGGTGTATTTTGTATTTTTTCGTATATATGTATTTTTAAATTTCGTGTATTTTTGTATTAAAGTGTATTCAATTCTTTATTAATGGTGGTAAGCTCCAACCGGTATTATCCTCGGATTAAATCCCGATCAAGAATGTCCGGCTGGTTTGATGTTGACATCAGAGTTAATCAACATAACTCTGAGCAGACATTTTTCAGATCATACAAACAGGGACGGTATTAAAAGTTAATCCGAGTTGGAGCTTACCGCCATAAATGTATTTTTCGCGTACACACAGCAAAAAAAAAGTAATATCGATCAATGTAATTCAAGTTGATGTATGAAATAATGATGTAATAGCAAAAAGCAGATACAATATGACATCAATCGATGTAATTTTGTTCGCAAAATCGATGTACATCGTACAACGTTATATTACACAACCGATGGATTGACCTGGTTGCAGCAGTTTGGACAACAATCAATACGAAACTAACAATTTTAAATTGGCTCACTACTTGACTAGCCTATTGGTCCCAAGCAAATCGATTAACGTACCCCATTCTAGTCCGAGGGGGACGACTCTATCTACGATGCAGAAAAGATTTTGTTTTGCTGTGGCTAGCTGCGCGCACGCTGAGTAGATAGAAAGAAGATTGATGACGATTCTGAAGATTTCCTGCAATAAGATGATGCGCGATGCAAGTAGATGCAACAAATGAAAGAAGATTTTTCGAAGATTGATTCGCTAGTGTGAGATTTGTTGAGCATCTAAACTTGAGATTTAGATGTGTCGCCCCCCTCGTTCTAGTCAAAATTCTAGTACTGCTATGAAAGTTTGACAGATAAAATGAGGGGTTATTGGATTTTCCTATGTTTCGAAGGGTGATTCGACTAGCTTGGGACCGAAGATAGTACCAGAGCTGAGCCAAAAATTTGAGCACGTTTCTTCGGGACCTACTTGTCTTACACGGTAACCAGCGTAAACACATTAATGTGTAAAAATTCACACATTTCGTGGAAAAAGGGGTCTACTCATAAAATGTGTAAACTGCGTTTACACATTTATGTGTAAACCCATCAAACGTCAAAAGAAGTGTATTTTTTACACATTTTTCAAGTACGGTTTTTACTGCAAAATGTGTAAAAAGTAATCATTTATAGAATTTTAATATGATGGGGACGAATGGAGTTTTATTATTTGTGCCATTGATTAAATAAAGATTGCTCGGATTCAATACAATTTAATTTAAAAAAAAATCACAGCCAGACAGCGGGCAATGAAAAACTTAAAAATGTTTTTTTTCTAGGGCTAAACTATGAAAATAATATAAACCACTTACCCTCTAGCTTGTCCATCGTTGCTCTTTAAAGTTTGGAACGTAGTTCCTCATCCTTTGTCTAAAATTGCTGAAATTTATTCGCTTAGGCAAATGGCGTGCATCAACGAAGCAGTAGCAACAATCAATACGAAACTAACGATTTTAAATTGGCTCACCACTTTAGTAGCCTATTGGTCCCAAGCAAACGATTAACGTACCCTATTCTAGTCGAAATTCTAGTACTACGCAATGTTTGTTTTGATTCGCTATGAAAGTTTGACAGATAAAATGAGGGGTTATTGGTTTTTCCTATGTTTCGAGGGGTGATTCGACAAGCTTGGGACCGAAGATAGTACCAGAGGTGAGCCAAAAAGTTGAGCACGTTTCTTTGGGACCTACTTGTCTTAGAGTTACCTCTATGGCAGTAGCAAGTTTTGAAGTTTTTTTTTACCCATTAATGAGTATTAAAATACACATTTTTTGACTGGTACTACATTCTTAAAATGTGTATTTTTTTACACATTAATGTGTTTACGCTGGTTACCGTGAAGGTCTCCAACGGCCAAGAATGTCGTTTCGTAAGATCATCGATTGAAAATTGAATTTCCCTAGTAGGGCACCGGATTCACACGGAACATGTACTACGCTACCCTGGAGTGGTGCTGGGAATTTGTCGAAAAGGCTCCGTTCGCCAAAGTGTCACTTCCTTTATATCATAAATGACATTTGATGATGCGATGAATGGCAAACGAATAAAATAGTGATTATTTTTTTATTGATTTATATATACATAATAATTAGAAATGATAAGATTATGAGTTTGAATACTTTCTGTTTAAGCTTAAGAACTCTTAATTTGAAAATTATTTCATTTTGCCATTAATAATAAATATTACTACTATAAAAATGGCATCTTTTGAAGTGAAATAATTCAAATTTCATTTTAAAAACCTTGGTTTTTATTTTGGCGGTTCTACATTTTGATTCAAAAGCTGCAACTTTTAAAATTAACAAAGAGGGAAACTTTTAATTTGGCAAGTTTCAGCTTTTTATTTTGAAAGCTCTGTACTTTCTACCAAAAAGAACCAATGATAACTTTTAATTCTAACAATGCTTTTTTCAATTCTATTAACGTAGAGATAAACTAGCCTAAGACTAAAAATCTCTTTAATAAAGAATTAAAAAAAAAATCTATTCACGATTTTTGTGTGTGTATACACTGGCCTAACTGGTGCACACACAAAGAACAAAAATTGTTGCTATAAAAATAATGCATGATCAAATTAAAAGTTTCCCAAATTTCGTAGTTTTAACTATGAACATTTTCAAAATAAAACATATTTTTTTGGTTTAAAAGTGTTTCCTTTCACTTTCAGCTTGTAATTTTAAAAGTGTATTTTTTAAAATAAAAATCGAAAAACTGTCAAAAACCTCTTCATTGCAAAGTTTTTGACAGTACTGGACCACCGTTTCCCGCCAAATTGGACATGTGAAAAAAAAAACGAAACCAGCAGCTGACATGAGCAGCAGCAGTTTCTTCAAGTTTCCCACATTTTCATCCGCCGGCGCACTTGTTTCTCTTCTGACGCTATCGGGTGGAAGGATCGGAAGGATATTCCAGTTACGGGATTTGGAGGTAGGTTGATGAAATTTTCGAATACTTTCGATCTTGTTTCCGATTTTACTAATTTATGTGTTTTGAGCAGTCTTGCCGGAAAGGAAGGCTACTCCCACCATCACCATCACCAACTGTATCATTTGCGTAAAATGCTTCCCATGATTCCACAATGCAGTGCCCATTCAGTCATCATCAGAAATATCGAAATATATAAATAAGCGAAAATATATTAAATAAAATATTTCTATAGTTATTTCTTTTTCAATGCATATAGCAGTAAAATTAAAAATAATTCATATTTGAGATGAAACATACACTGATAAATTGAACTATTCCCATTTTGCTTGAAATTTAATCAATTTGACATTAAACTCAGTTTAATCATATCGAATGAATAAAAAATAAGCATCTGATAATAATCCCAGTTTAATCATGGTTGATTAGATTGTAGATTATCTTTTTTTGAATAAATTTTAATCATTTTAGATTCTATTTTAATAATTTTTGATTGAATTTTAATCTTTTTTGATTATATATCAGTATTCAAAAAGAATAAAATTTAATACTGGAAAGATTATTTCGATTTTAATCATGCATGACTATTGCCGAAGTAATCATGGCTCGGACTCAATAAGGTGAAGCGGGAAACTGCATACTTTTTAAGCTTTTATGATTTAATTTATCTTTGAGTGTACATCGTTGCGATAAAAATGCCCATCTTTTAAATTAATCATATGATTTGAGTAGTAGCTATACTGAAGATCCGAGAGATTTCGCCCCTTCAGTGGTAGGAAAATCATTTTTGCAGTATGGAGAATATCAGAAAATCCACGATTTGTGACTAAACATGCTTTCACAGAAGGAAACAAATAAACGAGTGTTTACCTTATCACCATAGTAAAGTACTCGTGCAATTTTTGTGCATCTAAAACTGCCCATAAAGACGGAAATGAATAAAAACTGAAAATTTTCATGCATTTCCAAATGGTTTCCTACCATTCCCATACATTCGAAAGTGACTGGCCCTCTGGATGTGGATGATGTCAAAAACAACAAAACATGATTTATTAAGTCCTTTCGTGAGTCTATTTAAAAAACATGGGTTTTTATATTGACAGTTCTACAATTCGATTTGAAAGTTTATACTTTTAAAAGTAAAAAACGAGTTACTTTTGAATTGAAAGTTGGCTGACTTTTGTTTTGAATGCTAAAGACTTTCTACCAAAAAGAAACAACGCAAACTTTTAATTATACCAATGGTTTTTTCAATTTAATTAACGATAATTTTTTGTGTGAGGAACCTTTATAGGATATATCCTAAGAGGAAGAGGTGACAATTGGCTTCTTCCTCTTCTCTATCTCTATCTTTATCTATCTCTATCTCTATCTTACGCACATGAAATCGGCCAATCAGGAGCTGGTTCACGTTTGACAGAAAAGTGGCTCATTTTCGCACCCGTATTATCACCTCTTCTCTTAGGATATATCCGTGTAGAGTGAGGGTGGTGATATTCAACATATTTTTTTGTGTTACGTAATATTTGATCGTAGATGTAGTGTTACGTATTATTTGAACTAACCTTAAATGGTTACCTTCGTGTGGGCAAGTGAGGATGCTATATAGTCCTCTCCAGGCGGGTTCGTATTGGTGCGATTTGCGTGTGTTAGTGAGATGAAATTTTTTGTTAGCTGTGAGAAATTTTTTGTTTGCTGTAAGAACTGTCATTCTAAAGTAAAAATAAACAACAAAACGAAAACAAACCCTAGGCTTGCACGGTAACAGTCAAGTACCCTTTTGTGAGTAAACCCTAATAAAAATTGTATGGTTAATTTGCTTAACGACGTGTTCTGGGTATCATCCAAACCATTTGTGGAATAGTTCAATGATTTGGGTTATCGTTCGTTTATGGTTATTTTTTATTAGGGAAGGTTAACCCATTTTTGATAAAGGTGGCTTTACTCATTAATGAGTAAATTATTTTAACAACAATGAATTTCTGCTAACAGTTACTACTTAATTGGCTGAACTACACATTAATTAGTGGTGCCGCTTTTATTGGCAATGGGTTCACTTTTACTCATAAATGGATGTTTGATTCTTACCGTGCACATGACAGTATACGCTAGTGTGTGTAAAATTCTGGATCAACAATAGAAAAGGGCCCATCAACATTTGTAAACAAACCGTTCCAAAGCCCTTTACTCACAAAGCGAAGGCCACCCACGTAAACCAACACCATCATCGTGTAGGTAGAAGTTTCCCCTATCCGATGATGGTGTTGGTTTGCGTGGGTGGCCTTAGCTTTGTGAGTAAATGGCTTTGGAACGGTTTGTTTACAAATGTTGATGGGCCCTGTTCTATTGTTGATTCAGAATTATGTTATTAGTGTAGTGTTCGTGAGATCCTGCTTGGAGAACTCAATACACGGTAACCACAAAATACCCAATAATGAATACAAAGTAAGCATTTTCGAGGGAGACTGGGACTACCCATTAAATGAGTAAAAATATTACCAATTAATGAGTATTTGTTATTCAAAAATGAATACTTACTACTTGTTTTTGTAGTTGTAATTACTCATAAATGGGTAAAATTTAACTCATTTAATGGGCAGTCCCAGTTTCCCTCGCAAATGCTTACTTTGTAGCCATTATTGGGTATTTTGCGGTTACCGTGTACTGTAGAGTTCTCCAGATGCACAAAAGTGTGCGTGAGACCGCGCGCTACCTTTTTAAGTAGTTGTGATATCGCGATACCTTTTTGTTTCTTCTTCTTTCTCGTTTTTACGTATGGATGTTGGATTTTAGTGTTCGTGAGATTGCGCTTGGAGATCTCTGTTGGCTATTTCAAAACTACCCAAATTTGGGTAAAATCCACCCAGATCTGTCAAAACCGGTCAAAACGGAACCTACCCCAAAATGGGTGAACTATGCTGGGAGTGACAAGTTGACAAATTAACAACGTCGATCGGATTCATGTCGATGTTGTTCATTTCTCAACTTGTTTATTTACCAACACAGTTTACCCATTTTTGGGTACACGGTAAGAAAAAAGTACCCAACGGCCAGTTCACTTTTACCTACTTTTGACTAGTTTGTCTCCTTGTGTCCTACACTCAAAAATAATACAATTCGTTAATAGATTAAAAAATAAACATTTTTCAAATTCACCGGTTGTATACGCTCCATAGATTAAATTTTTACACTATCATAACTTAAACTTTATACCAAGTATGAATAGCAGTCAAAAAGCCTTCCCAAAGTATTCATGTCTAGGGTGATTATTTCTTACCACACCTAGATTAGTCGTGCTGCAAGCGGTAGGTGGGTAGGTGGCGCGTTTTGTTTTTTGTTTTTACCGTGGTCCAAGCTGGCGGTCATTAGTGCATATTATGGAAATTGTGTCGATTAGACTGGAACTGGTGGAAAATCTGACCATTACGTGGAATCCGTGGATTGAGTTTCATGGTGTTTCACAAAAAGTGGCGCATTCGGGTGCTCTACCGCTGTCTGGTAGGTTTGCTTACATTTGTTAGGTTGTGAATGATTAGCTAATGGGAAATTTATTTCAGCTGCTGACGTCGAATTTGGTCCATCATGGGGAAGACGAGGAGGGAATCTTCGGATTCATGGAGGAGGACATCAGGAATGAGGAAGCTCGTATCCGAGGACAAAAGTGCTACATCTGCAAGGAGCGGTATGCTACCGTTACTTGCTGCGTAGAGCAGTGCTTCTGTAAATTTCATACGCTCTGTGGGATGCGGAAAAGGTGCCTGTTGCATACGTGCGATCCATGGATACGTTCCAGTCGTGGTACGATAAGCTCGTAGCGCTGGTGGATAAGGTGAAATACTCTGAGACCGAGGCCGGTGGGATTTGCAACGATGAGATGGGACCTACAGGAAGCTGGAATCGATTCGTGCCCCGTGCTGTCCGAATGGCTGGTTCCATCGGAGCTGCGTGGCACAGCTTCCCCATTCGGCGGGGTACTTTCTCAAGTGCCCTTTGTGCAGCAACAAGGACGACTTTAGCCAGGAGATGCAGCAGCGTATGATTTATATACCGGAAAAGTAAGTGAGGCGGAGGTGGGTGAATCGGTATTGGAATACTGAATATTTTTCATTTGTTCTAGGGATGCCTCGTGGGAGCTGGTAACTGGTCAAGAAGATTTGACTGCCACGAGGGGCTTCCGTCGAAAAGTTGCTTCGAGCCATACCGGTCGTAAGGCTCGAGAAGCTCAGCTCGAAAAAGATCAAATCGTTGACTTCTCCGAAGAATGAAGTATCCTCCGCCGGATTATCGACCGTGTTCGATTTCAACTATCGTGTAAAGTTGAACAAAAAGCAGCGTCGAAAATCGATGGTAGAATTGCAGTCCATCAAGGAGGTCATCCGTTCCGACACGGATATGCTAACGGATGCCTCGGCGGAACAGGAGATCGTACGTACCAAAACGCCTGCCCAGAAATCCTTAGCCAAGCAGTTTAAACTAAAGCTTCTCGGGTCCAAATCCGAACCAAGAAAACGGTCGACCAGAGAGTCTGATCCGGAGCACGATTGCAAAATATTTGATTGCTTCACCAAGGTTTTCACTTTTCTAAGAAAATAAATTATACATTGTTTGAATTTATTGCTTTTCAATCAATAAAAATACCAAAATTAAAAGGACAGTGATCAAATACATTGTATAGATAATCCACCGGTAAACTACGCATGAATATTCAAAAGATAAACTATACCCCTTATACTTCAAGTTTATACTAGGCTCGTTTTGTTGGCAACTAAACGAAGCCTGGGGTCAACCAGGCGAATAGCGTTTTAGTGTGATTTTTAAACTAATTAGTTTAATTTTTTTTCTGAGTGTACTAATGTTGTCAAAAACGGACGAGCAAAACCACCCAACAGGGGTAGTAAAGTGTGGGAACCCAACGTTGAGTATAATCATATTTACCTACTGTTGGGTACATCTAACTTACTTTTGGTTAAAAAGCCAGTGGAAAATTCCATACGAACTGCACACAAGTAAATGAAAATTACTTTGACCCGCTTTACCTACTTTTGGGTTCCTGCACTATAGTGCCGAGATGAGTGAAAAGAACTTAATTTTGGGTACTTTTTTCTAACCGTGTAGGTTCAGTTTTGACTGATCTGGGTTGACTTTACCCAATTTGGTTTTGAAATAGCGTATACAGAGGATACTACCAACAAAAAGTCTATGATTGCTACCAATCATAACTGTCAGTTTTATGTGTGTGCGTGACGCGTCAAATTAGAGAAACGAAAGTGAAAAAAAGTTTTTCAGCAAACTCAGGCGGTCCGTTATCAGATTCTGGCGTCATTTTCCTTGCTTGCTGACTAGTTTGCAGTACGCAGTGGCTCACAGTTAAATAAATTGTCGCGTCTTTTGTAGCCATTTTGATCGCCGTTTAAAATTGTATCGGTACTTCTTGTAAGATGTCTCACGGTCGTAACGAGTGCCGAATTTACGTCGGAAATCTACCCCCGGATATACGCACCAAGGACATTCAGGATCTCTTCCACAAGTTCGGTAAAGTTACATTCGTGGACTTGAAAAACCGCCGCGGACCGCCATTTGCATTTGTAGAATTTGAAGATGCTCGGTATGATGGTGACTTTTCGCTTCAAAATAAAGAGTAGATAATGGTAAAATTGTTGTTTGCAGCGATGCGGACGATGCCGTAAAGGCTCGCGATGGTTACGATTACGACGGGTACCGGCTACGGGTGGAATTTCCTCGAGGTGGAGGACCTGGAAGCTATCGCAGCAGTCGAGGAAACAGTGACCGCGGAGGCGGTCGGGATAGAGGCAATCGAGGACCACCGGCAAGGAGATCCCAGTTCCGTGTGATGGTTACTGGCTTGCCCGCTTCCGGGTCATGGCAAGATTTGAAGGATCATATGCGAGAAGCCGGTGATGTTTGCTTCGCTGATGTGTACAAAGATGGAACCGGTGTGGTAGAGTTCCTGCGCCATGAAGATATGAAATATGCCATCAAGAAGCTGGATGATTCCAGGTTCCGATCACATGAGGTGTGTATGGAAGTTTTTTTGAATATGTATGTATAGTTGCGTTTTAAATCACTGAATCATTTTTCCCATAGGGAGAGGTAGCTTACATTCGCGTTCGAGAGGATTCAACCAATACTGAAGACCGGAGAGGCGCAGATCATCGTGACCGGTAAATGCAATTGATTAATCCCGTTGTTATTAGTTGTTAATAACCTTCCTTTGCTTTAGATCATATTCCCCGCGCAGGCGCCGAGGAACTCCTACCTATTCACCGGTACAACGCAGCTTCTCCCGATCACGCTCCCGCTCATTCAACTACTAGAACTGGTTGATGCGATCATGGATTCCAAGTAATTTGATAAATTTCTTTTTGTTTGTTTCCAAAACCTAGCGTAGCAATGCGCTATCTTTCAAACCACTTCCGCCAAAAATGCGACTATGACGTAGAGTATCCTATGCTTCTACGTCTTGCAATTTAATAGATTAGCCATTATTTGTCGAGACGTAAGTTCGGTTGTCTCATAACATAAGTGTAGGAATACTTTGATCATTTTAGTACATTCCTCGAGAAGCCAACACTTTTCGTGATAGGGAACATCATTAACATAAAACAAATTCAATCATTTTAGTCTAACATTTTATTACTGTATGAAACACATCAACTGTATATGGAACATAATAAGTGCTTTGAACAATCTTATCGGAGCGGAAGACACAACATCTAAACGTATTTTGAACAATCAACCATAGAGTTTATTTACTTTTCCGAGACACATTGTGAAATGCATAGGTAGTTGTTGAAGAAGCTACATTAATTTCTAAGTTCTCATCTCTTCTAGCCTCTGAAATGCGACATGAAGATCTCTATCAGTAACTGGATGGTCTATATTTCTATCATATTCATGCAGATTTCCAACCCTAAAAGTGAATACATTCTAAAGCCTGTTTCTTCTTCTTCCGAACAGGAAAAAGGATTCTTTCCTTGTTTGTACTTTTGTGCAAGGATCTATCTCGCTACGGAGAGTGACTCGATATTGTCTCCTGCTAGGACTTATGAACAGGATTCCCGGAATTTCTTGAAGGATCTGTCATGACCGGATTCCCCTTTGTTCGTTCGATTCTCTACGCATCTAGATTGGACTGGACAAGAAAACAGGAAAGGATAGGATTCAGGAATTGCGAAATGGAAGCGGTTAATCACGTTGCTCTTCAACGCCGTTTCTGTATCACGACAAGAATCAGGGATTACAAGAAATCACATTGTGACGTCAGGATTCTTCGCTACGCTATGGACAATTTTGCGATCAAATGCATTAGCAGTATTTTGCCTGACTGCTTTGCATTCTTTTCTCATTATCTTTGTCACAAAATCTTGTCAAATGAAGAGTTGTTAGAGATTGTCTTATGCATGCGGCTTGTTAAGCATACAAGAAGTACAACACAGCGAAACAATGAGACGAAGCACGGATGCATACATAGAAACTGTTGGAGTCTCTGAAAGGATGATATTTGAACGCCTTTCAAGGAGTAGAATCTTTAGGAAACATCAAGCAAATTTTAGTTTCAAGGATACCACAAAGCTTGAGCTGATGGAAATAGTATCGGAACACTCACTTTAAATGAACTTGCGGAAGGATGCTGCAGTCAAGAAACCCGTCCACGGAAGACAACATTTTGGATTTGTTCAGGACTCGAAAATGTTACCGCAGGCCGCTACTTTTGTAATAATTTTGAATCAAATTAAGCAACAAACCGCAAGTACAAATGACGATCTCAAACAACGTTTCAGTTGACAAAACTGTTGACACTATAGATTCACCGAATCTGTTTGCCATTAACCTTCGATAGTTTTGAAATTTCAACATTTCAAGTTAAATCTCAAAGGAATTGCCGAAATAAAGGATAACTTGGATTTGGACATGGATGGAGTAAGGTGTAAAAATTGTATGGAATGGACTTCGCGGGATATTTTGATTTTTCGGAGGATCCTCAGTTTCGGAATGGTTGCACTTGGAGACCCCATGTTTCGCTTGTCTCGTTAGGAATCAGGATTAAGGACACCGAGGGAAGAGGAGATCTTCTGTCTGTTCAAGGCTTTTTATTTTAACTGCACTACGGAAAAAGCGTGCATCCTTATTGGTTGGACCGGTTGCAAAGAATCAGGAGAAAACGGTGTGTATTACTCAATATTTAACCTTTTCTTTACCTTTTTTACAGTCGGTGATTAGATCCTGTTATGTTCTTTATTAACATTCTAGAATGTTTGCATAAACCTTTTACCTAATATTCACTATTTTAGTGTCCGCTTTTATTTTTAACATTTATTCTATCTCATTATCCAATTTGTATTCATTTGAATGTAATACATTCTTCTTTTTTGCTCTCACGAGGCGCACTATAAAATCAATGCGGAATTGCCTACACGTTAACACTAGTAGAAGGTGCATGTGGACTTTGATTCGATAGAAAGTTTCAGTTTATATATTAAGTGCTAAAAGTGGTCGCAGTCAAATGATGGCTAAGTGGTGGATCCGGCAAATGATTTAAATACTGACTGTAAAATTGTGTAAAGCTACACTACTATCCAGTAACACTGTGTGTAATATGAGTGGCAATGCAATTTGCGGAACGCAGGAGCAAAGGATTAGCTCGATACATAAAATATTTCAACTTAACCAACAGTAAGTAAATACGGCGAGAACTGATTTTTGGTAAACGAATGTTGCAAATTATCGTGGAAAACAAATACAAGCGATTTCACAACTACTACAAAATGTTAGTAACATCCATATCACAATCCATGTTATACGAGAGGTGTTTAGCCACCCATCTGATAGTGGTAGTCCGGGTTTTATCAGGAGATGGGAGAGTTAAGGTTCCCCCAAACTGGCGCGTTTTTTACGCCGCGGTAGCGAAATTCGCGAGGGTACCCACACCGGAGCGACAGTTTTTTTTTCGCAGCGTCGTAGCGATCGTGAGCAATGGATCCGTCGTCGGATGAAGAAGAGGCGCTTTTGCTTTTTTTTTTTTTTAACTCTTTATTTGTTCCAAATTCAAAATAAATTACATTTCATTTTTAACCTAGGTGCTCCAGTTACTGCAGTAACGTACCAGCCTTAATTGTTATGATATATATCTAAGTGTTTTTACATTGTTCATGTCTTGGCAATTAAGTATTTTAAACAGGTTTTTTAACCTGCATGTCAGTATAACAATTGATATCTTAGAACTAAAAACTAAAACTAAATCTTATCTAAGTATAAAGGGAATTAATCGTTGCAATTGAGGATTGCAACGATTTTTGCCTGAAATTATTCATTATTTTGTTGGACATTTGTTCTAAAGTCTCAACATTCGAAATTCTATGTACCTCGGTAGTACTGTACCAGGGAGGCAACTTCAAAATCATTTTCAGAACTTTGTTCTGAATCCTTTGAAGTGCTTTTTTTCTGGTAGTGCAACAACTAGACCATATTGGCACAGCATAAAGCATGGCCGGTCTAAAAACTTGTTTAAATATTAGAAGTTTATTCCTCAGGCAAAGTTTGGATTTTCTGTTTATAATAAGAGGATACAAACATTTAATATATTTGTTACATTTGGCTTGAATGCCCTCAATGTGATCTTTAAAAGTTAATTTTTGGTCAAGTATTAATCCAAGATATTTCACTTGGTTTGACCAGGAAATTGGAACTCCGTTCATAGTGACTATGTGACTACTACTAGGTTTCAAAAACGAAGCTCTAGGCTTGTGTGGAAATATTATAAGTTGAGTTTTGGAAGCGTTGGGAGAAATCTTCCATTTTTGTAAATAAGAAGAGAAAATATCTAAACTTTTCTGCAGTCTGTTGCAAATAACACGAAGACTTTTTCCTTTAGCGGAAATGCCTGTGTCATCAGCGAACAAAGATTTGTGGCAACCCTGAGGCAAATCAGGGAGGTCCGAAGTGAAAATGTTATACAATATAGGCCCAAGAATGCTACCCTGAGGAGCTCCTGCTCTAACAGGTAGTCGATTAGATTTGGAATTTTGATAATTTACCTGCAGAGTTCTGTCAGTTAAATAATTTTGAACTAATTTCATAATATAAAGTGGAAAATTAAACTTTTTCAATTTAGCAATCAAACCTTCATGCCAAACACTGTCGAATGCTTTTTCTATGTCTAGAAGAGCAACTCCAGTTGAGTGGCCTTCAGTTTTGTTTGAACGAATTAAATTGTTAACTCTTAAGAGTTGATGAGTTGTTGAATGCCCATGGCGAAATCCAAACTGCTCATCTGCAAAAATTGAGTTCGTATTGATGTGAAGCATCATTCTATTCAAAATTATCTTTTCAAAAAGTTTACTTATTGAAGAAAGCAAACTTATTGGGCGGTAGCTAGAAGCTTCAGCTGGATTTTTATCCGGCTTCAAAATTGGAACAACTTTTGCATTTTTCCATTTATCAGGAAAGTATGCCAAATGGAAACATCTGTTAAATAATTTTACCAAGAAAGACAAGGTACTCTCTGGGAGTTTTTTTAATGAGGATATAGAAAATTCCATCATCACCTGGCGCTTTCATATTTTGAAACTTTTTAGTTATAGACCTTACTTCGTCCAAATCAGTCCCCCAGGAATCATCAAAAATATTTTCCCGAAAGAAAATATTCAGAAAATCCCGAGCAACCTGATTCTCAATAGGACTAGTAAGACCCAAACTGAAATTATGGGAACTCTCGAATTGCTTAGCCAAATTGCCAAATTTGTGATCAAAATTTTACCACCTTCTTTAAGCGCTGGAATAGGCTTTTGAGGTTTTTTCAAAATTTTTGTGAGTTTCCAAAAGGGTTTGGAACTCGGGTCTAATTTAGAAATATTATTTTCAAAAGTTTTGTTCCTCAGGGCAGCGAATCGCTTTTTAATTTGTTTTTGCAAATCCCGCCAGATAACCTTCATGGCAGGATCGCGTGTTCTTTGATATTGTCTCCTACGGACATTTTTAAGACGGATCAAGAGCTGAAGATCGTCGTCTATTATAATTGAATCGAATTTAACCTCGCATTTTGGTACTGAGGCAGCTCTTGCTGCAACTATAGAAGTAGTCAGAGATTCAAGAGCATAATTAATTTCATCTTTGGTTTGCAAAGGAATATTTGGATCGAAGTTATATTCCATAAATGTTCGATATTGCTCCCAATCAGCTCTATGGTAATTGAAAGTAGAGCTGTTGGGATTACAAATTATTTCTTGGGATATTTAAAAAGTTACTGGAAGGTGATCAGAACCGAAGTCAGCATGGGTAACCAGTTGGCTACAAAGTTGACATGAATCAGTTAAGACCAAATCAATAGTGGAGGGATTTCTTGCAGAAGAAAAGCATGTTGGGCTGTTTGGAAATTGAATAGTGTAATAACCTGCAGAACAATCATCAAACAGAATATTACCATTGGAATTGCTTTGAGCATTATTCCATGAGCGGTGTTTTGAATTAAAATCACCAATAATGAAGAATTTAGACCTATGACGGGTAAGTTTCTGGAGGTCACCCTTGAGAAAATTCTTTTGCTGGCCTACGCATTGGAATGGCAAATAGGCAGCTATAAACGTAAGTTGTCCAAATTTTGTTTCAACAGAAACTCCCAAAGTTTCAAAAACTTTGGTTTCAAATGAAGAAAGAATTTTATGTTTGATTCGTCTATGAATAATGATGGCAACGCCACCACAGGGTCCATCAAGACGATCATTTCTATAAATCAAGTAATTTGCGTCCTTCTTAACCTTATGGTCAGGTTTAAGGAACGTTTCAGTTATAACGGCAATATGCACGTTATGAACTCGCAAAAAGTTAAATAGCTTGTCTTCATTATCTTTAAGAGATCGAGCATTCCAATTTACAATATTTAATGCTTTAAAATCCATTACTGAATTTTAAAGTCATGACAATATTATTTGCAAATTTTACTCCAGTTTGAATAGCATCAAACATGGAGTTAGATTTAAGCATATCAGAAATCATGTCAATTAATGATTTCTGTAAAAATTCCATTTTAGGGGCAGTAATGCTTCCTAAATCAAAATTGTCAAAATTTCCGTTAGAATTACTTTGATTAGTATTTTGATTTCTACCCGTTGCAATAGCAGCATAGGTAGCTCCATTAACTCGCTGAACATTGTTAGCAGCGAGGGGAGTAGGTACAGATGAAAAATTTGAAGCAGGGGTGATATTTGTACCTACGGGTACGAATGTAGAATTGGTTCCTCGCTGATCGTTGTTAACAGCAGAGGAATTTGTACCTGTTCGGAAACGTGGAGCGTTTCTTACCTGTCGGTTAGAACGAGATTGTAGGATCGCTTTGCGAGTCTTACATTCCCAAAAATTGGATTTGTGGTTTTCACCACAATTTGAACATTTAAATTTCTTAGGATCTTCCTTCACAGGACAGTCGTCCTTTGCTTGAGAGGAATCACCACAATTCATGCATTTAGATGGCATGTAGCAATTTTTAGTTCCGTGACCCCATCCCTGGCATTTACGGCACTGGGTTTACTAGATTTTTTCTTGGATGATGGATCATTCTCATCATCCGTGAGCAAATCAAATTGATTACTCAAATTAATTTCATCAGAAGGGGGGTCCAGAGTTTGCCCCTTTCTTTTGCGTTTAGGCGCCATGGCGGCAGTAAATTTTTATCCAAATCGACTTCCAAGCAGATTACTATAAGAATCTGAAGGATCGAAGAGGAATTTTCCAAATCGATATCCAAGAAGGATTACCTCGGGTAGGGTCCAAACAAGGATCGAAGAGGAATAAGAGGAGTTGAACAAGGTAGAAAATTTTTAAAGGTTGAGCACTGAAAAGTGCTGTTTAAATTTGTTGTAGCTTTAGGTAGTAGTAACACTTCCTTCAGCAAAAAGCAAATAGATCCGCACGGCAAGAGAGCACGATTTTGCTAGTTTCTTTACAAGCAGAGGAAAATGCGATGAAGTATTTGGGCAATTTCCTTCATTTTAGTGATATTTGTTTACAGGTTTGTTTGATATTACTGATTTCTCACCACTGGTGATCACGGAAGTTCGTGGAATTTTAAAGAAAGTTTGTCAATATTTAGAAAACATTTCAAAACTTAACTTCCCCTGGAATGCATATCATCATAAAAAAGGAGATCTTCGGGAAATTTCGTAGACAGAACATCAGGGAAGTTCGCATAACTTCTAAGAAATTTGCAAAACTTAAAAGAAAGTTTGTAAATCTTCAGATAAACTTGCAGAACTTCAGGAAAATACGTAGATCATCAAAAACTTTGCAGAATTTCAAAGAGATTCACAGAACTTCAGAAATGTTGATAGATCATCAGAGAAATTTGCAAAACATAAGGGAAGCTCACAGAACTTCAGGAAAGTTCATAGATCATCAAAGAAATTCAAGTTGAAGATTGAAAATTTGAGAAAGTTCAAGGAATTTCATAGTGTATCAAGGAATTTCGTAGAACTTCAGGAAAATGTGAAGAACTTCATACCTGTGGCGTGTTGAGCTGTTTAATATTTCCAGAAGAATGATCATACTGAAGTCTTGGATGTTAACAATAATTTCTGAGCATACTGGAATCTTTTTAGATTTTTTCGAAGAACTTTGAACTCTCGGACAGTCTGTTGAGTTCGCTCTTCGTATTCTCGCGATATTTCAGATGAATTATCTCAGGAAATTTTGTTTAGTTTGGCTAAATGCTTCTCCAGAACTCATCTTTGAATTCATTTGTCATACTCCTAAAAAATTCAATGGAATTATTATCAGAACTGAATTTATTTCTAACATCGCTTTGGATTTTCTTCTTCTCTTGGAATTAAACTTACAGTTTCTTAATTCTCTTTATAAATAAATTTAGTTCTACTACCATATTCCTTAGATTTAGCATAGCATATGCAATTGTACAAATCGTGGGTGGTCAACTATCCTCACAAATACCTTAGATTTCTCCTCCGGAAGCTTCTTTGAAGGGCAGTGAGTTTATAGCAGTTTACTGATCTTTGTACAAGTTGAGTTCCAAGTAGAGCAAGGAATTTTGTAGAAGTTCTTTGAAATACATAGAAGCTCTGCTAGGATTTTGAGAATTTCGGGGAGATTCAGGGAGCTTTGTAGATAGGAGTATTGTAGAAATTCCAATGATTGTCTGTGATCTTGATCAAATTTCAGGGAGCAGTAAATTAAACTTACAAGTTCTGACATCTTTTATAATAATAGTTTCGAACCAATTTTATTAAGGTTTCCGTTTTTGCCATTTTTTATCACCTGAAAATCACTATCGGTACAAAAACCGCACTTCTTCGGAGACAGCGAATCGGAAGCGAATGCAAAAGAAACGCTGCAAAAACGCGCGAACAGCGTCAATTTGCCGCGTTGGTTTGAGCGGTTCCGTAAGCCGCCATGCATTTAAAACGCAGTGAATTATTCGCTGCCGCCGCGTTAAAAACGCGCCAGTTTGGGGGACCTTTATACTGAGAGTTGTGTAACGGGAAGTGGAATCGTCAATAAATCAAAAAAAATTCCATATTACTACGAAACTGGTACCTGGTCCTGACGGGGTGATAATGGTAAAGTAGGGATGGGATGGATCACGCTATGGAGCATCGTTCATTACTTTTTAACTATCAGAACCCCAAGGGTGCAAAGTGTGTGACACAGCACGCCTGTCCCGTTGCCGAGAAGCGTGCTTCTGAACAGCATCGCCATGCACTTCGCATCATTGGGGTTTTGTCAGTTAATATAGAAAGCTAACGTTAAGTTGGTTCGATGTGAGATCCTTATTCTCGCTATCACTTCGAAACTTTAAGTGCCTAAATATCAGCTTCCACGACACGTACTACAATGAAACTGTTACTTCACGGTTGCTGCGCTGCAGCATACATGCAGTAGCAATTTCAGGTGAAATGGAACTCTAATTTCCGAGATTTGTGTAATTGAATATTCGAGGTGGAAGTGCAATTATAGCTTACGTGGCGGCCATTTGTGGACTCTACAAGGAATAAAATTATTTTGATTTCATAAGATTCATATGAATTCCATAGGCATGAGTATGAGCATTCCATAAACACGACTTATGAATGATTGTCGGCAATGATCTGCTCGGCTTGACAATCGAACGCGTTAATCAGGCGAAAGAGTTGGGTGTGCTCTTAATGATTTGCGGACTGCAGAGAACATTCAACAGAGTTGCATCTGTTTTCGAATTTCATCTGGACAATTATTGTCCAGGTTCATAAGCTATGTTTTACGGAATTCTTAGGATTATTTTGCCTCAGTGTAGTATTAGTGCCATAGCTGGCAAACTCCCCCTAGCTTTCTATATTAAAAAGTAATAAACGATGTCCCAAAGAGCGATCTATCCCTGCTTTTAAGGATAATTTGTTTACATCTACCGTTAAGGTAACATTTTTCCTGCGCCTTGGTCAGATAGCGTATAGGGTGTTGTGCCAATTTGGTCGTGGCACATTTCGAGTATGAGAGAGTGGTTGCAGTTTGCTCAAAAGTGCCTGTGAAATTTTCGCTCCACAGTGCTGAAAATACGGAAAATCCCTGTAAATGTATTTACATGGCCGTGGGGATACAAAGAGAATTGTTGGTAATATCAGAACGTAGGAATCAAATCCGGATGCATTTTGCACCGACCTTTATCGGGGCATATTTTCGGTACGGTTAGGTCGCTTTTTTCCCAATGGTCTTGTCACTATAAATATTGGAACACACTTTGTTCCTATTTGATACGTTGCGAGCTATAGGCTAGTACTCGGGCTAGTATGTATAGTTTTCTTTCATTTTATTTGTTTGTAGTTTACGAAAACCTAAATCCAAGATACAACAATGTTAGGTCAGTCTTTATTATTGTATGGGATCCAAAAATGTTCAACAATTTTTTAGAATACCAATCACCTGAACTAACGATCAGCCTCCATTGCTCCAGCACCATTTTGTGTTTGTTATTGGTATACTGCCGATATTCCCATAACAGTTCAATGTTAATAGGAATTCCACAGGACGTGCGTGCTACTATTATGCGAATAGCGGCAGTATAATACTACCTACATCAATTTCTGGGTTGTTAATCATCTGCGTCGTCAAATATTCTCACAAGATCATTCACAGTCGCTGGATATTTTGTAACCGGACATTTATTTTCTTTCTGCAAATGTGTAACAATACAACGGTAGCAGTAGACGTACCTGTTAAGAGGGAAGACAATATTAGTTATTAAATAAATACTAGAAATGCGTCAAGGATAACAACCCAGAAACGGAAATCGCCGTTGGAATCAACCACCTCTGAAGACAGATCGGACAAATGTCTTTGTATTTCTGACTGTTGAGATCACTCGGTGGAGCCTTAGGAATCGGAAGCTTAGAAAGGTCACCCATGTTAGCTTCATTTTGCCACCATTCGATGAACTGTAGGAAAAACGCGGACAACTCCAACGCCCTCAGCAGAGCAGTGCTCAACATTGTAGCTAGTCTGGAAGTAGGTCATACTATTATATTTTGTTCCTATCACATCTTGCAATGTTTTGATAAAACAACTTACTTGACCTGACCTCCGAAAAGATCCCTGATGGTCCACGACTCCGCTTCTTCTGCCAAGTAGGTTAAAGTCAGATTTAAACCCCTCAGCACAGGTGAATGCGTAGGACTGATTCCAGCCAAGTAGGTGATGTATTGGACTAGTTTAATGCTTTCGAAACATGCTTTGAGGTATGGAATGACTTGAACCAACAGAAGCTTGTTCTGCGATAAAATCCTACCATTTTCATAATCATCTTTCCATTGTTGTAAGTGTTGCTCGATCTTGTGATGTAGATATGGAGCTACAACCAAGAAAATCAACGACCAGCGTTGACCAGTACGATCTAAGTTTTGGGTTCGCAAAGAAATGCGCGTTAGTCCGTAGAAAACTTCGGACAGTGATCCTCCTTTGTGGCGAAGATAGTAACTTTGAACGACCCAATTGAATACCAAGTAAGCTTCATCGTAATACCTTATAAGACTGCCGAAAGTTCTGGGCTTGATAGTGGCTAGAAACTGAGGAAACATGGTTTTATTATGAAGAACTAATTGCTTTCACATAATCTTCATTTGGTACTTACGTTAGCAACTCTTTTCAGCGCAGGATAGAACGTTGTATTTAAAGAATCTGCTGCTACTACTTCAAATATCGACGGCCGAGCTTCTATATTTTGTGTTATGTGCGCTCCTTTTGCTGCCATAATTGTGTTACAATTGTGTACTTCTAGTGTTCGATTAATTTTGCTATTACTTATGTTTAGCATGAGCCTATATTCTAAATTGTCAAGCACTATGCCAATGTTTACAAGATGTTATTCATTGTGTATTGTTGATTATGATCCGTTTCGGAAACAATTGCCGCAACTTATTTACTGCGTCAATCACTACAAAAAAAATCGTTGAAATAGCTACACACAGGTGACGGTGCCTCTGGTAGGATAACTGTCAGGCATAGCAGCTCCTGTCGTTTCGTAACATGGACTATTATTAAAACAAGTTACAACTCTGTAGTTCGAACAAGATGTAACTTTGATGACATTGTGATATTTCAATACAAAGCTTTTGTAAACAATCCATTCTCTAGATGATTTCTAAAAATTAAAGAGTCGCCCCCGTAAACCAACATGTCATAATATGTTGGTTTTGTGGGGGTGTATTGAATTCCTAGAAATCGTCGAGAGAAGTAGTTGTTTACAAAAGTGATGCAGGGTTCACTATAAAGAGGCCCATTTTGCACCGTTAGTGAGGTGAGGTGACTAGCTGTTACTACTCAATGAGGTACAGCTCATTGGTTACTACTGAGGTGACAAAAGTCCTGTGAGGATTTACACAGAGAGTCACCTCACTAGTGACAGCGAATCACCTCACCTGTCGCGGGGCAAAATTGGCGTTGACGGCACCGTCGAAAAATTATCTCTTCTTGCAAAGATTGACAGTTTCTTATGGGATTTTTTGGGGGATTGAAAGGATAGTACACAGTCCGCAATGATTCACGCACAGTCTGACGTTTGCTTATGGATTTTACCATAGGAGTAAAGAGCTATAGAGTCGCCGTCAACACCAATAGACCTCAATATTGCGTGCGTGATTTCCTTTTTTTGTGTGATAGCTCAATACTCATAAAGCCATCCATATTATTTACTTTAGGTAGCTTCAAGCTTTACGGATATTGCTTCGGTTTTTGCTTCTTTTCATGCACGCGCATGTACCTAATGCAATTTACTCTGGGAGTAAGAAGAATGGGTAGATTTGAATTCGCGTCGCATTGTATAATGCTATTGATAAAAAATGTTTCAGACTCTTCTCACTGATGGAAACCTCCATTGGAAGATGTTCGAATGTGTATGGGAATAACAATCCAACTTTAAAACTTGTATACTACCTATCTCCAGCTATTTGAATATTTTTTTTGGTGTCTCTTTTTACCACAGAAAAACAAGAATACCAAAACTGACGCAACCAAGTTAGTGGTGCTAGTTCAATATATCAGCATTTTTCGATGATTCCTTAATGTAAGGCACACATCGGGTTAAAACTGTTCGACACATCCCAAATGTGAGCAGATCTATTATAATGGGGTTTAACATTCGAACGCAAAGTTGTGTTATTGCTTCGTAATAATATTCCCCTTCCTTTTGGCCTGTTTTGTGTGGTTTTGCACACGACACTGAGTTCGGTTTTGCCGGTACAACAGTTATCAACTACAGTGAGTTTGCTAACCATAGGTAGTTTTTTTTGTCCTTTATCTCGTTTTTTTTTTTAATCAAGAAGATTCATTTTTATTCCAGACTCCCGAATAATCAGTTTATTAAATCGTGCAACAATGAGCAGTACAGCTGGACAGGTTAGTACTAATATATAAATTTGAAGCAATGTGAATTTATCGTTTTTCTTTGTGATGTGATAATGTAACGTAACATGATTGATACGCGGTGGTGCTCAAGGTGTTTTTTTTTGTGAATCTTACGCTTTCATGTATTATCAAACATTTTCTCTAATTTACATTATCGTCATGGCTAGCAATTAACATAAAGTTCCCATATTATCGTATTCGAAATTTGAATCAAGACCTGAGACCATCTGCCCTTGATCATGGACGCATATTAATTTGTTCCTGATTGCTTTGAAATAATTCGTTTCTATTCAGTGATTTCACGCAAGTTTTTTTTTATCGTAGCAAGTTATAATCACCTAAATGATTTTGCAGGTAATCTCATGCAAAGCAGCCGTCGCTTGGGAGCCGAAGAAACCACTCTCGATCGAAACGATTGAAGTTGCGCCCCCAAAGGCTGGCGAGGTACGTGTGAAGATTACGGCCTCTGGTGTGTGTCATACGGATGCATACACATTGGATGGTCATGATTCTGAGGGCATTTTTCCGGTTATTCTTGGCCATGAAGGTGCAGGCATCGTAGAGAGCGTTGGCGAAGGTGTTACGAAATTCAAGCCCGGAGACCATGTAATTCCACTGTACATTCCACAGTGCTTCGAGTGTAAGTTTTGCAAGAGTCCTAAGACCAACCTTTGCCCAAAGATTCGTGCAACTCAAGGAAAGGGCGTATTGCCGGATGGTACATCTCGATTCACTTGCAAAGGAAAAAATGTGTTCCATTTTATGGGTACTTCAACCTTCTCTGAGTACACTGTCGTTGCGGAAATCTCTCTATGTAAGATCGATGCGGCGGCGCCATTAGAGAAGGTTTGTCTGTTGGGATGTGGCATTCCGACAGGGTACGGAGCAGCTCTTAATACAGCGAAAGTTGAAGAAGGAAGCAGCTGTGCCATCTGGGGACTGGGAGCGGTTGGATTAGCAGCAGCTATGGGTTGCAAGGCTGCCGGAGCAACCAGAATAATTGGAGTCGATATCAATCCAAACAAATTCAAATTAGGCGAACAATTTGGTTGCACAGAGTTCGTCAATCCCAAAGATTACGATAAGCCAATTCAACAGGTGCTGATTGAAAAGACCGACGGTGGACTGGATTACACTTTCGAATGTGTCGGCAATGTGTTGACCATGCGTGCCGCTCTTGAATCATGCTCCCGTGGATGGGGTGTTTCGGTTATTATCGGAGTGGCTGAGTCTGGACGTGACATTTCAACCCGTCCGTTCCAGTTGGTTACTGGTAGGACGTGGAAGGGAACCGCTTTCGGCGGATGGAAGAGTGTTGAAAGTGTTCCGAAGCTAGTGACTAGCTACATGGATAAAAAATTAATGGTGGATGAATTTATCACTCATACTATGTCGGTTGATAAGATCAACGAAGCGTTTACTCTTATGCACGAAGGTAAAAGCATTCGATCGGTTGTTAATTTCTAAGTATTTCAAACACTGCATTTTGTTCTATTTTCGTGGTGGTAAAATTATTTATCTAATTTGTTGGGTTTATAATAAAAAATAACTCGTAAATATACGAGTATTATCTACACACATTATCTATAAGTATTATCTACATACAGCAAACATTTATCTCGAAAGAAATTATCCGAACTCCTTTTGTATATTTTTTGCTTTTTTGAGCGCTAACGAGTTTTAACAGTCTTAATAAAAAGCAGAAACACAAATCAGGGGAACAACTGAATTTTCGTTTTAATTTTCCAGTTCTTGTTCCCCCTTATTCGAATGTTTCCTGGCTTTTGAAATCATGTTTGTAGCCAACAATTTAAATTTGTTGTACCTAATAATATTTAAATGCTTCTTTCGATTTGATTGTAAATATATTCGAATTTTCCGCAAATTTTTCATAATTAGAAATTTAATAAACGGCCCAACAAAAATTAAATCAAAAAGGATTTTATTTAAGCAACATGATTTTAAAACCAGATATTTTTCCTAAGATTTTAAACAAACGCTAGTCTAATAAGCTTTTCAAACCATATGAAATTTATTGAACCCCAATACATTTTGACGCTTCTATTTGCATGTATTCATACAGATACAGTCATCTGAGATGTCTGTACAAATTATTAAAAAGTTTCCTAATATCTAGTTCGGACCAACTAATTTTGAAGTTTTAAAATTCATATAACGCATTTTTTAACACGCTGCGCTCAAAATAATCTCCTTTGCTCAGGTCAGCAAAAATTATGCTATGTTCAGTCTACGGTTATAACTTGTTATAAGGCTGCCTTGATGAATATACGTCATTCCCCGGAATACTTTGTTTTGATGATGATGATGATGATGATAGCGGTCTACCACTTATTTTAGCACGGAAACTAGTCCAATAGCTGTGGGCTCTCCTCATTGTTGAACTTGATCAAGCTTTATAACGTCTGATTGTCGTCAGCAAATCGCTGTATGAAGGGCCAAAAACGAATAAATGCATTGATTGGTAATTCGTCTATCACCCGGAGATGAACCAGACCAGGGCTGGAAGCCTTCTTAATAAAGATAATTAAAAAATCGTCTATGCATTTCCTTGGGACAGTTAAGAATCTCCTTCCAACAACTTGATCAGCCAATTGGTCAGAAAACGAGCCATTCAACAGGAAGATGCGCAATGAATGGGGAAAATAGCCCACCCTTTATTCACGAAATGTTAGCAACAGGGAGTTGACATCTTCACTCTCCCCATCCAAATCGCTTCAATTGGGTGTCCTGATGGTTCCTCCTCATCCCGAAGTTTTGATATTGATAATATGTAATATAATAATCAGATAATTCGATTCAATTGAAATCTACCGAAAATAAATGAGGCTAAGTTGATTCTTAACATAGAAGCGTAGGTGCATAGCTAATGGATAAGAGAAAGGAGAGTCAAAGGAGTTGACATGCAGAATTAGATGTCGTCGAGATTGAATGCGCATGTTTAATTATCGTTGATCCATTTACCTATCATATAAATTTGCATTTCATCTAGTTAAGATTATTGTCAACAAAACATACTTTTCGATGAAGATGGTGCTACCCGAGGGGGGCGACACATCTAAATCTCAATACTAGATGTTCAAAAAATTTCACACTAGCGAATCAATCTTCGAAAACTCTTCTTTCAGTTCTCGCATCTACTTGCATCTTTTTACAGGAAATCTTCAGAATCGCCATTAATCTTCTTTCTATCTATTCAGCCTGCACGCAGCTAGCCACAGCAAAACACAATCTTTCCTGCAACGTAGATAGAGTCGTCCCCCTCGGTGCTACCTATTTTACCTTTTATGTGATAGGGTAGAGAACTACTTCGGCCTAATCGCCCAGTTTGGACCTATCGAGCAAATACAATACAAATAAATCCATGATTTCAGAGTTAAAAAATCAATTATGCGTTTGGTACGATACTTTAGTTAATAAGCTACCGAACGAAGTCAATGAGAACGCATGGTATGAAGGTTTGCACCCATTATTCCCAAAAACAAAAAAAGCGCTCCGACCGAATCAATTTTTATCTTCATCCGATAGGCCGTAGTGAATTCATTGGCGTTTCAATGGTGTTTCAATGCGTTAGGCCGAGTTTAGAATCCGTAGGCCGAGTTTGGCGTCAAGAAGCAGTGTTAGACCTCTGACAATATCTCAAAGATTGGTTTCTCTTTATCAAATCTTACGGTACATACGGAAAGGTAAATAAATGTGGAAGCCATAAGTAATAATAACATTTTGTTTGGTGCTTAACTGCGCTAGATTAAGAAAGACTAAGTGCGGGTTGTGCTTAATAGGCCGGAAATGGGGTAGTTAACCCTACCAATTATCAAAGAAGCCAACCTTGAAGCGTAGACCAGGTCCATCAACAATACACTCGTTCCGAGAAGGGGCTCTATGGTACCACTCATTAGGGTTACCAAATCAAAAACTTGAAAAGGAGGACACTTCATTTGAAGTTTGGAGATAACGGAGGACAATGTTTGCTTTTCTTAACATTAAAGGATGACAATGAGTGTTTATCAAACGGGTTATTAATATGTGCGCTTTCACAAAATTCATGATTTTCAAAAATTCAATTGATATTGTTAATAGGTAGCAGTCGTTATCAATTCAATTCAGCTTCTCGTTATACTTTTGAAATGTGCATCAAAAGGAATTTATAAGCTACTTATTAATTTTACCATTCATTCAGCATAGAACTTTAAACCAAAACCTAAAATACCATAGAACCAGAATGTCGAAATCGAACACATGTTGGATTCAATCTACGGCTGTGTTCCATTTGGTGAATTTTCACTTACATTTTAAAGATAGGAAATTTTCAAATAACCCTGGTCTTGCAGCTGACTTATTTCTGACAGACAAATAATCCATTTGGATAAACACCTTCTCGAAAATTAACCAATAAATTTTCGAACTGTAAAAATTAAGTTGAAATTCTCCAATTGGATAACAATCTGAGGCTGTGTTCATTAGGCGAAATTTCCCTTAAATTTGACTCTTCGAAAATAAATTATAATGTTCGAAAATCCCTCTGTTGTTCATCGTCCAATTTTCGAGAAATAGTTTGTCAAAATTGATTCCTAGTATGTCAGAAATAAGTCTGCTAGAATGGGGAGTATATTTAAAAAAATTCCATCTGTCAAATTTAAGAGAAAATTCACCAAATATGCCACAGGCTAAATTTAGGGCTGTTGACAGCTATACTACCCATAATCGCATATCAGTCCCATCTTTGCTTGATTTCCTATCCATATGGGACTGATATGCGATTATGGGCAGTATAGTATACTGCTAATCCCACTATCGAATGGCATTTGCTAGATAAGACGAGGTTGCGACATAATTAAACAAACATGCCCTACAACAACGCTCTTTGAAAACAATTTTATAAATATGTTACTGGAAAAAAATGCAAGGACTCAAAAGGAGGACATTTTCAGGAAAAAGGATTATGCAGAAAAATTATTGAAAAAGGAGGACATGTCCTACCACTCATACTGTATATTAAACTTCTTCTTCTTCAGATTCTGTCACCACCAGAATGAACGGTCGGTAGGCCGTCCCTTATTTTCAGAAATTCGACCAATATGTAAATTCAACCTCTTAAAATATTCGTTTTGGTTTGAAAACAAACATATATAAATTTGAAGTTCGTACGTTAATGTTTAGAGGTCGCTAATCAGCCCTAAAGGAATGGTAGTGTAAGCTACCCCCCATGCCATGGTGAGCACGCCTCGGAGCACGCTACCTTGGTGTTCACTCCATAGGAATCACTATGAAGCCATGGTAAAAACCATGAAAAGATACTCGCACACGTATTCTGAACGTGAACATAAAACAGTATGTTACATAGTCACTCTTCTTCCAAGAAAATGTAAGAGTGTAAATGAAAGCTCTCTCTTTCTCTCTCCAAAAATGGGATAACACCAACAATCAATACGAAACTAACGATTTTAAATTGGCTCACTACTTGACTAGCCTATTGGTCCCAAGCAAACGATTAATGTACCCCATTCTAGTCGAAATTCTAGTACTACACAATGTTTGTTTTGATTTGCTATGAAAATTTGACAGATAAAATGAGGGGTTAGTGGATTTTCCTATGTTTCGAGGGGTGAATAGATTAGCTTGGGACCGATGATAGTACCAGAGCTGAGCCAAAAAGTTGAGCACGTTTTTTTGGGACCTTCTAGTCTTAGGTAACTCTATGATAACACTGTCACAAACGAAGTGACAGACGGAGCGGCTCGAAAACTTTGGTGACTAACCTGCTATTTCAATTTTTCAGTGTACCACATGGCAACACCACTACTACTGGATTGTAGACAGGGCAACACTACTACTGGATTGTTCTAGCATTTTCACCAAATGTATTAGAATGTTTTGGTTCTATCTCTTTCACTCTACTCAAAACTGATATGCATAAAAATATGACAAAATGATACACTCTTTGCACACGGTCAAAGAATCATTGTACACAAAATCAACTTTGTTCAAATCAAAACAAAAAAACTAACCCATCTGGTGGATGATGGCACTAGCTTCCAAGAAAATTCTATTACAGTGAACCACATTATTTTAATGGATTTCTTCGCCAGTTAGTCGTCTGTCACTTCGTTTGTGACACTGTCATGCGTTGAATTTAGCGATAAACGTAAAAAAAATCAAGTAATTCTCTGCTCTCTCTCTCTCTCTCTCTCTCTCTCTCTCTCTCTCTCTATCTATCTATCTATCTCTCTCTCTCTCTCTCTCTCTCTCTCTCTCTCTCTCTCTCTCTCTCTCTCTCTCTCTCTCTCTCTCTCTCTCTCTCTCTCTCTCTCTCTCTCTCTCTCTCTCTCTCTCTCTCCCACCCCGAGCGAAACACAACGTGTTTGAAGGACCTGCAGTGCATTCGGGCGCTTTTCCACAGCGTGGTTGAGAGCTACCATAACGGGGAGCCGACTGCTATTTTAGTTACTCGTATGGCAACCCCCCGTTACGGTTGCTGCGCTATGATGAGGGCTGCTAAAATGAGTTTAGCAGCGCACCGTTACGGTTGCCCTGAGAAGCGCGTTACCAAATTTTGCAGCGCGATAGCAGCAACAATCAATACGAAACTAACGATTTTAAATTGGCTCACCACTTTAGTAGCCTATTGGTCCCAAGCAAACGATTAACGTACCCTATTCTAGTTGAAATTCTATTACTACACTATGTTTGTTTTGATTCGCTATG
This sequence comes from Ochlerotatus camptorhynchus, assembly GCF_037179485.1. Lineage (NCBI taxonomy): Eukaryota > Metazoa > Arthropoda > Insecta > Diptera > Culicidae > Ochlerotatus > Ochlerotatus camptorhynchus. The sequence continues at coordinate 287,452 of NW_027040721.1, forward strand.
AAAGTTTGACAGATAACATCAGGGGTGTGTGGAATCATGCAGAACATGCAGGGGTGAGTGAAATAGCTTGGGACTGCTTGGGACCGTTGTTCTGGTACTGAGTGAGCCAAAAATAATAATGATTTTCTTCGGGACCCAGTGGTCTTAGAGTTACCTCTATGATAGCAGCGCGGGAGAAAGGTTGCTATTCGTAGAATTGTCAAAATGCTCACTACCGGTACGGACTACGCCGAGTAAATTGATAACCGCGATAGCAGCGACCGGTGTGGAGAAGAGTGAGTAAACTAAAATGAGAGCGCTGTGCGCTGTTAAAATAGTCACGCAAATTACAACGACCGTTACGGTTGCTCTGAGTAGGAACGTTAACAACCTTGCCCCCGTAACGTCACCCTATGCTTAAACTGTCTCATGTTTGGACGCGGGACCTACAACTGCCACATGCCTCATCGCTGCCACGAATGTGACAAGAAGCACGCACCTGAAGCATGCGACATGATGGAAAACGCCGGGGCAAAATGGCCTCCACGCGGAACCAGCCGGGTCGGAAAAAGGTTCCGGCACGTAATGAGCAGAATTTCCCTGCCATTAGCCAACGGCGTCCGGTTCCGGTTCTTCCGCTCAACAACCGTTTGGCTGCTGCTGCATCGGTCCCGCCGGCATCGCTGCCAAACCCTTCGGCTAATCCAAGCCGTCAGTCCTATGTAGCAACGGTTACGTCCCATCCCCCAGGACTACCGTGGCGTCGAGATGACGCCCCACGATCGAACGAAAACGAAGAGCTTGCTCGCTCAAGAGCAGTGTTGGAAAAGTTCGCGATATTTCACGAAGTTCTCCAAGGGAAAAGTTCGCGAGTCATAGTGATTTTTTGCGAACTTTTCCATCACTGCTCAAGAGCAAGAACATCGAGTTCGTTCACTTCCTTAAGAAACATCGACATTGCCGTCATTACTGAAACTCATCTGAAACCGGAGGTAAACGTCTACCTTTCCGACTGCCGGTTTCTAAGACTTGATCCCAGCTCCCAGCTCCCATTGCTGGCTCCCAGTGGCCATTGCTGTAAGGAGAAACTGATTGATGAATAAAGACGTTTTTCTCGAAAGTGGTTACACTGGATGTTTTTTTTTTATGATTGTCTTTTGTTTTCAATTTCGTTAGTAAAAATATTAATAAAATAAAACCCATTTAATAATAATTTTTATTTCGTGAATATAATAAGAGAAGCTATAGCATGTTTGCCACATCGGATTGCTGTTTGCCTGTGTTGGAAGAGCTAATTCTTCGGAACCGATCGATTGCGATGGGAATGTATCTCGTTGGTTGTGTGATTCCGGAGGCGTCTGTGGGCTGCTGTGGAAGAGGTTGAAATAATTACGAGACTTGAATAGTCTATAGATATACCTACCAGCTTACCTTACCATAGGTCGATTGATTGACAGCGGATTGACCTGGTGCAGTCGAGAAATACAAACCAGTTTCTCCGCAACTTGCGGAGTTCTACCAGCATACACTGCTTTTTGTACTTGACGATGCTTGCTGCTGAGAAAGAACCAGTTGAAGAGGGAGTACATTGAGTTTAAGACAGCGGAACTGTACCTGTTTTGATCCTGGGTGCAAGATACCGGTCGGAAATCGAAGTACGATTGACGCACCGACACTATTGAGTATCTTTGTAGTGGTTTGAAGAATCGATGGTGCTTTACAGATTATTTTCACTAAAACTGCTGATTGAGACATTATTATTATTTACATAGTGAAATACAAAAAAAAATTAAATACTACGTTTTCTATTGTTGTTGGTGGGCTGATAATAGAAGGAAAATCATAATTATAAGTTGTTTATTATTATTATTATTATTACTACAAACATTTTAACCTTGAACTTACCTGCGACGAAGTTGGTCAATGATGGCCACAGTGCATGCAAAAAATAAATTGACGCCGCACTTTTGTTGAAAAATGGTTTTCTCCGAAAATGTCTAAATTTTCGGCACTTTTCTGCTATTAATTTTAACCACTTTATGCCAGCTCGAACAATTTCTAAAAGTGGTTAAAAAATAGTCATCTACACAGAAAAAAAGTTGTTGAATATTACATCGAAGACAACAAATCAAGAAGACTGGCAACTCTTCCATTTTCTCATAGGAACGCTATTAGACAGGTACAATCGCGTCATCTGCCGCTCAAAGGTAAACGCTTCGAACGAATTTGATAGCAAAGATTACATCCTCAGAAGAAGGATTTGTGTATTTGCTCATTTTTCTATGCGTTGCTTCCACCTTCACTCAAGCGCAGCGCTATTGTATCTGTCGCTTGGATTCTGGCAAAGTTGCCAGTCTTCTTGATGTGTTGTCTTCGATTACATCCAAACTGCTGCAACCAGGTCAATCCATCGGTTGTGTAATATAACATGTGTACATCGATTTTGCGAACAAAATTACATCCATTGATGTAATATTGTATCTGCTTTTTGCTATTGAATCATTATTTCATACATCAGCTTAAATTATATTGATCGATATTAAATTTTTTTTGCTGTTTATGTAAGACTCGTTTTTCCGTGCTGGGCAACGATTGTTCGTCAAGGGGGGGAGGTGGCTGTCAAATACGAACAATCGTCGCGTACCTCGCATAACTGGTTACAAACGTAAACAAGCCATACAAGAATGATCAGTAGGCTGATTTGACAACACGTCCCCCCCAGTTGTTCGTATTTGACAGTCACCTCCCCTAATAAAAAAATTACCACACGCGAACGATAACCACAATAGTTGAACTATTCCAGCAATTGTTTGGATGATACCCCGAACACGTCGTTGAGCAAATTAACCATAACATTTTTATTAGGGTCCCCTCCAGTGCAATGACGTTTATATGAGGTCCGGGCCAACACGCAGCTTGCTGGTGTTAGAAGCAAAAAGGTAGTAAACATTGCTGAGCACTCAAATGACAACGTCACTCTACCATAACATTGCACACTGCGAACAGTGTGATTTAAGTCACTTCCAACAGATGTTTCGTGTAAAATATAAACATTGCAATGAAATACGAACACCATTAAACATTAGCACATTTCACTAACACCAATAAGCCTGTTGGCCCGGATCCTACACAGTAATATATATATATAGAAAGGATATTGGCCCCACACTCATTAAATAAATCACATATCCAGTGGAAAATATTCATGTGAATTTCACATAACTTTCATGTGATCCCATAATTGAAAATTGCACCACTAAATCACATGAACCTTATGTGTCCAATGAAATCTATATGATTATTCACATAGCATTTATTATGCTATGTGATATTCAGATGAAAATCATTAATTTTATTATTGGAAAAATATTGTGTGTTCCTAATAGAAACTATGTGAAAACTTTTTTCAGTGCAGTGTTCGACTAAATTTTGAGTTGTTGCGAGTTATACCGTGAATATCTCGGTGAATCAAGAGCAAATTTTCATTATGTCGTAAGTAACATTCGCACCAATCCGAGAAAAATAAAGTTTTGTTTTGATGACCGAAAATTTATTCCTATTTCCAATTAAACACATATAATCCCATAGTGATAGCAATGTTTAACATATTTAGCCGGGTTTTAATCATACAAATGCAAATCGCTAGCTTTCATGCTAAAAAATACTGGTTTTTGAGTAAAATGTTATTATACGTCGTTTGGTGGCCCCTATTGTTACTTAAGTCAAAGTGTATTTACCAGGATATTCGGGAGAATTATCAATTACGTCTCTTTACGTGCAGCCCATTCATCATTTTAGGACCACCGAAATCATCTTAGCAACAAACAGTTCGATTTATTCACTTTAATAATGAGAAAGCGAAACGACGAACGTACACTTTTCACGGGTTTATCAGCGCTGTTACTTAAGTCAAACGGCATCTCCATAGAAATTGGGTGACTTAAGTAACATCGAAAACTATTTTGATCGGAAGGTGTTTACGTCAAAAAGCAATTTGACTGGTAAATAAATTTAAAAATGGGATTTGATCCTATATTCGGACAGTATATCAAGAGCAAATTTTCATTACGTCGAATGTAACAAAGGTAAACAAAGTCGAGCTATCAGTGTCAATCGATGCTCCTACTATTACACTATATACTGTCCGAATATAGGATCACATTCCATTTTTAAATTTATTTACCAGTCGAATTGCTTTTTGACGTATGTAATCACCTTCCGATCAAAATAGTTTTCGATGTTACTTAAGTCACCCGATTTCTATGGAGATGCCGTCTGCCTTAAGTAACAGCACTGAGAAACCCGTGAAAAGTGTACTTTCGTCGTTTCGCTTTCTCATTATTAAAGTGAATAAATCGAACTGTTTGTTGCTAAGATGATTTCGGTGGTCCTAAAATGATGAATGGGCTGCACGTAAGGAGACGTAATTCAAGAGCAAATTTTCATTATGTCGTAAGTAACATTCGCACCAATCCGAGAAAAATAAAGTTTTGTTTTGATGACCGAAAAGTTATTCCTATTTCCAAGTAAACACATATAATCTCATAGTGATAGCAATGTTTAACATATTTAGCAGGGTTTTAATCATACAAATGCAAATCGCTAGCTTTCATGCTAAGAAATACTGGTTTTTGAGTCAAAAGTTATTATACGTCGTTTGGTGGCCCCTATTGTTACTTAAGTCAAAGTGTATTTACCAGGATATTCGGGAGAATTATCAATTACGTCTCCTTACGTGCAGCCCATTCATCATTTTAGGACTACCGAAATCATCTTAGCAGCAAACAGTTCGATTTATTCACTTTAATAATGAGAAAGCGAAACGACGAACGTACAATTTTCACGGGTTTCGCAGCGCTGTTACTTTTTTTTTTTTTTTTTTTTTATAATCCATTTATTTGTCAAGGCTCAAATGCGTTAGCTTTGCGGAGCCGAATATTTTTACATAATTGTGTGTGAATATCATTTTCTTACAACTAATGTTAGTAGAACGGGGGCCGATTACTCGCGGTTTACTCGAGATTAGGGATTACATTTATTTATCATTTGGAGGGAGGACAAGGGAAAGCATTTTGAACTAATTTAAAACTTAAACGTAAAGGATGACTAAAACACAAAACACTAAACACATAAATCAACAGCTTTAAGAAAGTCGTAAATAAGCTTCATAAAGTCGATATCACGGCAAGCCAAGACGTCTCTAATTGGCTTAAAGGGTTGTTTTCCTCGGACCCTAAGGGAATCACACAGAACGGATCTCGCCTCATGATGCAAGGAGCAGGACCAAACAACATGCTCGATGTCGTGATAACCGTTTCCACAGGTGCACAAGTTGCTGTCGGCAAGCGTAATACGGAAGAGGTGGGCGTTTAACGAACAGTGATTGGACATGAGCCTGGACATTACACGAATAAAATCACGACTCATATCCAACCCTTTGAACCAGGGTTTGATCGACACCTGTGGGACAATAGAATGTAGCCATCTTCCCAGATCACCATCATTCCACTTTTGTTGCCAGTTGGCGAGGACTTGCTGACGAGAAATCGTGAAAAATTCGTGGTAGGCGATTTGTCGCTCGTAAATATCGCCTTCCATAGCGCCCACCTTGGCCAGCGAGTCCGCTTTCTCATTGCCCGGGATAGAGCAATGAGAAGGGACCCATACCAAGGTGATGACATGTGAGCTGTTTGATAAAGCACTCAATGACGATCGTATTTCCTGGAGGAAATACGCCGAGTGCTTCATCGGCCTCATTGAACGCATAGCCTCCAGGGAGCTTAGGCTATCCGTAAAAATGAAATATTGGTCAGGTGGAAGTGAGGCAATACGCTCTAACGTGTACGATATAGCTGCTAGTTCAGCAACGTATACCGAACACGGCTTTTGAAGCTTGTATGAGGCGCTATGAAGATCGTGGAATACTCCAAAACCAGTGGACGCATTTATCACCGACCCATCTGTGAAAAATCTCTTCTCGGTGGGGACGTGGCGGTATTTGTTCGCAAAAATAGTTGGGACAATCAGGGCACGGTGAGGCTCTGGAATTCCTTGAATCTCCTGCCTCATTGTGAGATCAAATCTCACGGAAGAACCACTGAAATGATGGGAGACAGCGCGATTGGGGTTGAACGGGGAGGGGCCGATGTCCAGAGTCATGTACTCGTAGTACAAGCTCATGAATCGTGTTTGAGGATTCCGCTCTAGCAGCTTCTCAAAGTTTTCGATCACCAGCGGGTTCATGACTTCACAGCGGATGAGGAACCGGAACGATAAATCCGCAAAACGATTTGTTAAGGGGAGGACGCCCGCAAGAACTTCAAGACTCATGGTATGCGTCGATTGCATACAACCTAGCGCGATTCGAATGCAACGATATTGAATCCTTTGGAGCTTCAATATGTGCGTCCCCGCCGCCGATTGAAAGCAAAAGCTACCGTACTCCAAAATCGAGAGAATGGTGGTCTTGTAGAGTCTTATCAGATCTTCCGGATGGGCTCCCCATGAAGTGCCGGTAATGGAACGAAGGAAATTGATTCGCTGTTGGCATCTCTGCCTCAGATACGCTATGTGTTTTCCCCAAGTGCACTTGGAATCGAACCAGACACCTAAATACTTAAACGACATGCTGTGAGTGATTGTTCTACCCATAAGTTGAAGCTGAAACTGTGCTGGATAAAGCTTCCTAGAAAAAACAACCATCTCTGTTTTCTCCGGAGAGAATTCGATACCCAGATTCATTGCCCAAGTAGACAAATTATCCAAGGTATCTTGCAATGGTCCTTGCAGGTCCGGTGCTGTTGGTCCAACCATGGAAACCACGCCGTCATCTGCAAGCTGCCTTAGCGTGCAATTTTCGGCCAGACATTCATCAATGTCTTTGACATAGAAGTTGTACAGGAGGGGACTTAAACATGAGCCTTGTGGAAGACCCATGTAGCTGATTCGTGCAATTTCCGTGTTGCCATGAGAGAAGCTCATTCGTTTCTCGGACAACAAATTAAACAGGAAATTGTTGATAATCGGAGAAAGCCCACTCGCATGGAGTTTGTCCGAAAGGATGTCGATGCAAACAGAATCAAACGCCCCTTTAATGTCCAAGAAAACTGAACCCATCTGCTGTTTTTCAGCATAGGCTAATTGGATTTCAGTTGAAAGCAACGCAAGGCAGTCGTTCGTCCCTTTGCCCCTACGGAATCCAAATTGCGTATCTGAGAGTAAGCCATTCACCTCGACCCACTTGTCCAGACGAAGAAGAATCATTTTTTCTAACAGCTTCCGAATACACGACAGCATCGCGATGGGACGGTACGAATTATGATCCGAAGCGGGTTTACCGGGCTTCTGGATGGCGATAACTCTCACTTGTCTCCAATCATCCGGAACAACGTTGAGCTCAAGGAATCGATTGAACAAGTTCAACAATCGCCTCTTTGTGACTTCTGGGAGGTTCTTGAGCAGGTTGAACTTGATTCGATCAATTCCCGGAGCTGAGTTATTGCATGAAAGAAGAGCAATTGAGAATTCTACCATCGAAAACGGGGAGTCCATGTCATCGTTTTCCAGCGGCGGATCGCGAGTGTTGCATCGGACCGGAACCGAATCGGGACAAACCTTACGCGCGAAGTCGAAAATCCACTTGTTAGAGTACTCCTTGCCCTCGTTGACCGACGATGCCGCGTTACGCATTCTCCTGCCGACATTCCAGAGCGTTTGCATGGAAGTCTCTCGCGATAGCCCTTCGACGAACCGACGCCAGTAACCGCGTTTTTTGGCCCTGACCAAGCTCTTAAACTTTTCCTCTAGCTCCGTATACCGCTCAAAGTATTCGCGGGAACCGTATTTACGAAACTGTTTAAACGCGGTAGACTTCTCTTTATTCACGTCGGTGCATTCCTGGTCCCACCACACAGTGGGAGGACGTTTGCGAATGGTAGTGCCAGGAACAGGCTTCGTTTGTGCTTGAAGCGCGCAATCCACTATGAGCCGCGATAGGAAGGAGTACTCATCCAACGGAGAGAGAACGTCGACCGATTCTGAACCGTCACGGACCGCGTTCGCGTATTCTTCCCAATTGATGTTTCTCGTGAGATCGTACGCGATGTTGATTGGACACTGTGAAGATGAACCGTTGGAAATCGAAATTTTGATGGGCAAATGATCACTACCATAGGGGTCTTGGATTACCTCCCACATGCAATCCAATGATAGTGAGTTCGAACAGAGTGACAAGTCTAGTCTGCTCTCTCTTGCTGGAGGTTTGGCTATTCGAGTTACTTCACCGGTGTTTAGAATGGTCATATTGAAATCGTCGCATAGGTCATAGATGATGGTTGAGCGGTTGTCATCGTACAGCTCTCCCCAGCCTGTACCGTGGGAATTAAAATCCCCTAAGATCAACCGCGGCTCAGGTAGCACTGAGCAGATGTCAGATAGCGCTCGCCGAGAAACAGCCGTTCTCGGAGGGATGTATAACGAGGTAATACTGAAGGTTTTACCTCTAATATTCACCTGACATGCGACAATTTCAATACCTGACACTGGAGGAAGGTCGATTCTGTAGAATGAGTGTTGTTTGTTGACCCCTAGGAGCACCCCACCGTACGAATCTGCACGATCGAGACGGATAATGTTGTAGTCGTGAAGAGAAAGGTTAACATCTGGAGAGAGCCATGTTTCGCAGAGAGCAAACGCATCACAGTGTATGTTATGCAGTAAAAATTTGAATATGTCTAGTTTTGGTAAAATGCTTCTACAATTCCATTGAAGGAGAGATACCGTATCATTTTTTGGAAAATTATCCATCGAAGGATACGAATGAAGCAAGGAGGGGCCACTTGGAAGCAAATTGCTTCAGAAAAGGTTTCACGATTGGAAGCATCATGTTAATGATGCTCCGAAGAGGGTCAGTGATGTTGAACAGATCGAGAATGCTGTCCACAATTCCAGAAAGCGTGAACATGGCGTTCTGCTGTTCTGGTTGCAAAACTGGGACATCTGGGGTTTTAGATGTTCCCCGAAGCCCCGGAAATTCTTTGTCATAATCGACAGGCTTAAAACCCGGTGGATTGGGTTTCGGTTTATTTCCGTGACCTCTTGATTTATCCAAGTGGGCTTGGGAGTCAGTTTTTTTAGTTTTCTGCGAGTCATTCTTGGATCGCTTCCTTGAAGGACCTTTGAAAACAAAAGGACTTCCGTCATTGCCCTCTGAGTCAGTGTCGTCCTCGTCAACTGGGAGAAGATTGAACGGATTATTGTTTTCTTTTTCCGGAGTGATTTTGGGAGGAGGATTGAAAGTCTTCAAGATCTCCGCAAAGGAACGCTGAGAGCGCGCCTTCAGAGACCGTTCAAGTTTTTTTCCTTGCTGTTTATACTTCGGGCAATCTGCGAGAGGATGCGGAGGTGCCAAACAATAAACACATTTAGGAGGAGCACCACAAGCACCCTCCGCATGCTTCTCGCCGCACTGATCGCATCGTGGCTTATTGCCGCAGAAGGCGGCGGTGTGGCCTAATTGTTTGCACTTGGTGCAGTTCATCACCCTTGGTATAAACAACCGCACAGGAAGTCGAACCCTCCCAATTCGGACGTAATCTGGCAGAGTCGATCCGGAGAAAGTCACTCGAAACGAGTCAGTCAGCGAATAGATTTTTTTTGTCCCGTCGAGGGATGCTGACTGCATTTGGGTGCAGTCAAGAATCTTGACTTCTGGAAGAACGGGGTTCTTGAAGACACCAACCCCCCTCTTCAAGAAGTCATCGCAGGTCAAACTCGCTTCGGTGACCACTCCTTCGATTTCCACGTCACGACTGGGAATGTAAACGCGGTACTCTAACGTAAAAAGCTCGCAGGCAACAATCTCATTCGCCTGCTTGCGGTTACCAACAGTGACGCGCAGTTTGTCTGGCCTCACCTTCAAAATGTCGGTCACTGACGAGAAACGCTTGAATAGATCTTTTTCGATCTGGTTAACGTTAAGCGGTTTTTGTTTGGGTCGGAAAAAAACAACCCATGGGCCTGTCGAGGCGTCTGGGTATGACTTATGGCGGGGGGCAGTTTTTGTTTTCTTGGCGGGGTTAGGCGGAGTAGGGGGAGACGGTTTTGGCGGTGTGGGGGGAGAGGGATTAGGTGGGGTAGGGGGAAACGGGTTTGGTGGTGCGGGGGGTGACGGTGCTGGTGGTGTTGGTGGCGATGGATTAGGCGGGGTAGGAGGAGATGGGGTAGGCGGTACGGGCTCCGGTGCTCGTTTTCGCCTGGGCCGCTTCGGGATGGTTCCGGTGTACTTCTTCACCGTGGCTGACGTTTCCACGTCGGACAGTTCGTCTTCAGTGGGAAGGGCAGGAAGGGTATTCCCCCCGCCATCACTATTACCATCCATTGCGGGGCAACTGCCACCGCAATAGATACAAAACAACTACACACAGGGAACACACAGGGACAAGAGAAAAAAGAAGAAGAAGAAGAAAATATTTGCGTGGGATGGGAGAAAGGGGAAACTAAAACAAAGGGGCAATAAATAAAACTTATTCGCTACTTAACTACACCGGCACAAAGCGTGTGTGTGGAAACGCTGTTATCACGTGGTGCGTTGGTGTTGGTCCACGCTGCTATCCGGTGGTGATGGTTGGTGTTGGTGGGTCAGCAAGCTGGTGATACGACAGAAGGTTTCACTATCACTTGCACACCCTCGCGACGGCGTGAAAAAATGATGGACTTGACGACGCCGTTAACTCCGGTGATGGATTACCGGGATGAATTAAAGCTGGATGGTAACTCCAAGGGGCTCGGCCGATAGAATTCCACTTCCTCTGTTGGACACTGGTCACTTGGGGCACCCAATGGGGGGTGAAAAAAACCGCTCGGGCGGAAAAAACACCGAAAAAAACTAGATGCCGCGCAACTGAAACCGGGACGTTGTTAACCGACTGAATGCTCAACTAGGAATGGGCGCTGTTACTTAAGTCAAACGGCATCTCCATAGAAATTGGGTGACTTAAGTAACATCGAAAACTATTTTGATAGGAAGGTGATTACGTCAAAAAACAATTTGACTGGCAAATAAATTTAAAAATGGGATTTGATCCTATATTCGGACAGTATATAGTGTAATAGCAGGATAATCGATTGACACTGATAGCTCGACTTTGTTTACCTTTGTTACATTCGACGTAATGAAAATTTGCTCTTGAATTGATAATTCTCTCGAATATCCTGGTAAATACACTTTGACTTAAGTAACAATAGGGGCCACCAAACGACGTATAATAACTTTTGACTCAAAAACCAGTATTTCTTAGCATGAAAGCTAGCGATTTGCCTTTGTATGATTAAAACCCGGCTAAATATGTTAAACATTGCTATCACTATGAGATTATATGTGTTTAATTGGAAATAGGAATAACTTTTCGGTCATCAAAACAAAACTTTATTTTTCTCGGATCGGTGCGAATGTTACTTACGACATAATGAAAATTTGCTCTTGATATAGTGTAATAGCAGGAGAATCGATTGACAATGATAGCTCGACTTTGTTTACCTTTGTTACATTCGACGTAATGAAAATTTGCTCTTGGAATATTGTTTTGTTTTATTTTGTCAAAAAAGGTTTTGTTTGACAACAATACTCGTGTATTTTTTCAAAAGGTCCTAAGTAACAAATGTAAACAAATCGAGTTAATCGATACAAACTATTGCCCTTCTATAATTGTATGTGATACAAAACACCCATCCAAATTTACTTTCATTTGTTTAATATAATCATAGGCCAAAAAAATGTCCAATGTACAGTTTGAAATTATGGGTAAGTGATTGTTACTTCCGACAATTGGACTGTCCATGATTGGTGCTCATTTTCTAAAGGCGGGGCCAATCTAAAGTTACTCTACTCTGAAATCTGTGAAAGGGAATCTAGTACCATGTAGAACAAAACGTCCAATTTAACACTCATTGATTATGTCATTGAGAAAAATCGTCCAATCGTTTTTTTCTTTCTATATTGTAGCATGACATGTAAAGTAAAATTGTGATTTTACCGTTGCTACTGAATAATAATAATCTGTCGAACTTCAACTTCGATTTTCTCAAAATGGTGGATATGTTACATTGGTCTATTTGAAAAGTGACGCGAGAATACACCTACACAGCAAAAAAAAATGTAATATCGATCAACGTAATTCAAGCTGATGTATGAAATAATGATGTAAAAGCAAAAAGCAGATACAATATTACATCAATGGATGTAATTTTGTTCGCAAAATCGATGTACATCGTACAATGTGATATTACACAACCGATGGATTGACCTGGTTGCAGCAGTTTCGATGTAATATTCAACAACTTTTTTTGCTGTGTACAGTCGTTGCTTTGCAAATAAATTCGTAGTAGTTATTACCTGAGACGGTATTACTGGACTGAACAAAATTTAATAAAGTTTAATATTCGTCAAATATGTCGTGCTCACTACATGAATACGATTTGGATATGGACGTGGAAAATATGTGCCGTATTTGCCTTTCACAGACAGATACTAGCGAGCGATTGTTCAACATATTTTCATCAGCGATAGTAGATGGATTTCTGGTGGCGATTCCGGATGTAATACAATTTTCTGTAGATCTGAAGGTAGGACAGAAAAAACCAATGTGGGTCTTAGCTAAACCTCTTTGTTTGGAAATTTTAGGTGATTGAGTCCGATGGGATGCCTGGTAAGATTTGTCAGACATGTAAAGGGCAACTGCTGAGTTTTTATTTGTTCAAGCAAAAATGCAAACGGACAGAGAAAATACTACACGAAGCATTTGCTTCGTCAAGGAAAGTAAACTGTACTCCTTTGAAGCCAGTAGAATTGATAGATGAAAACATTTCCACCACTTCCGATGACATGGTTGAAATACTTGAACATGAGCAGAACTACGAGGAGGTAGTCGATGAGGTACAAACTACATCTAATACTATTCCGCTGTCCGAACAAGTAGATAATCAGTGTCACCTATGTGACCAGATCTTTCATACCGAAGAGGACCTTAAAAAACACACAGCTATTCATTGTACAATAGTGACTGATCATGTTGGTTTCATTGATGATGAGCAGTTTGAAGAGTACGAGGTAGAAATGGACGATAGAAGCCGCTTGGTTTCAACAGATGCTGTGAACTCGAGTCAGGTGAAATCTCCTGTAGCAGCTACGGATGACGATATTCACTATTTAGATGATGAAGAACCGGAAACCTTCGAATCAGTTGAGCAGTGTTCGAATAATGCAGTGGATAATATTGCAAGCGTTGTTGCAGACGATAATGAACTGCAATCAACGCACAGTGATGAAGTAACTAACGAAACTGTTCCACAGGTGGTACAATTACACTGCAACATTTGTGGGAAAACGGTAAAGGGACGATCTCGTTACTTGAAACACTTACGAATACATGATGCAAATACCAGTGTAACAGAGTTCTTCACTTATCACATTTGCACTGTCTGTTTGAAAGTGTATCTACAAGGTACAGATTTATCCGATCACATGAATGCTACAGATCATCGACAATGTACGAAAGATTCTTCTGAGAATGTTGAAGTGCCTTACGTTTGCGGTATTTGTTCGGCCGAGCACATCAAGATAGACCATATGAAGCAACATCTTCTGTCACATCTGAACTCCTTTCCGTGTCCATTTGAAGGATGTGGATGTGAGTACGCTTCCTCTGCCCGGCTAGGAATACATATAGCGAACAAGCACATTGAGTATGAATCCCATCTGTGCCAACACTGTGGAGCGAACACGTTTGAATCGATGGCTGAACTGCAGCAACATTTGCGATTGAAATGCAGTGGAAAGAAGTTCCATTGTGATCACTGCGGTAAGTTGATAGGAACTACAGATGATAAAAATATGTTAGTTTTGATAACATGATTTAAATTTTCAGACAAAAAATTTATGACATCGCGTTCTTTGGCCCATCACTTGAAATGCCTGGAGAAAAAGCATCGATGTATAGAATGTAGTAAGACATTTGCACAGCATGGAGAGCTTAAACTACATCAGCGAATGCACAATGGCGAACGTCCGTTCAAATGCACGGTGTGTGGAAAGTGCTACAAAACAGCTTCGCTTCGGACAGCTCATATGGATTCGCATATAGAGGGCAAAACGTTTCAGTGTCATCTGTGTGGGAAACATTTGCAAACTCGCACGTGCTACCGTAATCACATTAAGCGCCACTCTGAGGAAAGAAAGCATGAGTGTGATGTATGTTCTAAAAAATTCTATACCAAGTATAATGTGAAAATACACAAAGAGAAAGTGCACAAGTTGAATAGCAAGGGGGATAATTTACAGAATAATTAACTTTGTTTATGAATCATCGGAATATGCCTTTTCTATTTTTTTTCTCGACTCTATTGGACGTAGGCCATCAATTTGCTTGACACTTACCTATTTCGAATGCAAAATCGGCACAGGCTTTGGAACCTCCTAAACCCACTAATAACTGTAAAATTTTCAAAGAACACTATTTTGAAGGCAGGCAGTAAGCTTCACTTGGGATGTAATAGCGAAAGAACAAGAAGAAGAAGAATAAAGCTACTGCTACTGCCTACGTTACTTCGCTCGTGGAAAAGTTAGTACTCGGCTGACAAATGCTATTTTAGTAGATCAGCGAAGCACCAAACTGGAACGCGTTCCGACCTCCATTGCCATTATAGTACAAAATGTAGAAATGGACACAGGAAATCTTAGGACAAGTTTTATGCAACTCCAAAAAGTTTCATCAACATCATCACAATGTACAACGCTTCCTACTGATAAAAATCTGTTAAGGACTGTTTCGAAGGTGAAGCACAGAACAGAGTTACCCATGCAATGATCATACTTTATTCTTACTTTAGTAAACAATAAAACATACCTTAATTTTTGATTACGTGAAATTCACATCCTTTCCGTGGGTTTTCATATGCAGCTTCACATGATGCTTCCGACTGAAAGTTTTTCCACACTCTGCGCACTCAAACGGTTTAAATCCTGAGTGTAGCCTAAGGAAAAAATAGAGAGACAAACAGTTATAGTGCCCTAGTTTTGTGGAACTGAAAATCCTTGCCTTATATGTCCCTGGAGAATTCGTTCAGCCTTAAAGTACTTCTGGCAGATATGACATTGGTATTTTTTCTCCTCGACGTGCGTAGACATGTGATCCCGCCGGTGGCTTGATGTTCTGAACTTTTTGTCACATCCGGGAATGATACATGTAAACGGTCGCTCGTCCGTATGCGACCGGATGTGGATAGTAAGGTCTGATTTTTGCAGGAAGGCTTTGGGACACATGGTACATGTGTACCGACGATCGGCGAAGTGATTCCTGGAATGGAGCACAAACCAATTGCAGTTTAAACTTAAATATGCATAATGTAACTTACTTTGAATGCACCTTGAACGACGCTTTCGAGGTAAACCTTTTAAAACAAATTTGGCAAACTATATCTGATTGCAGAGCCTCTTTCTTTTCACTAGACGAAGTAGTGACAGTTGCTGTAAGATGATTCCGATTCAAATGGACCGTTAGTTTATAGAAATCTTTGAACGATTCCTTGCAATCGAATGGACACTCATGTCTAGGTCGGTGAAAGTAGACGTGTTGTCTGATGAAGCTTGCATCCGAAAACTGTTCGTTGCATATTCCACATGCGTGGATTTGATTGTAGCCGTTCTCCTCCCAAGTCTCATTCATATCGTTGTTCATTTCTTCCTGTTGGTGTGTGAAGGAAAAGTGATCTACAGCACCGGAAAGTGTTTCGAAGGCTAAACTACATGCACTGCAAACGACTTGCGAGTCCTCGTTCATATGAAAAGATATCATCTTCGGTACACAGATATCTAATCCATTGTTATAGAACTGTTCGTGTTTGAGCATCTCATTAGATTCTACAAAATTTCTAGGATTAATCGGAGTACATGTTCTTGAATTTAAATGGTTTTCCAATCCAATCGATGTCGCATAAACCAGCTTGCACATCGTGCAACGGAAATAATCCGCTCTATCAAAAATACTTTCAAGTGTTTGTTGATGTATAGCGTTATGCTCATCGAACGCCGCACCAAGGTTTGTGATAAATTGGCAATAAGTGCACTCTTTCTCTTTCTTAGCGAATACTGCTTTTTTGGACGAAACTTTGTAGGATTCCGACTCTGTTTCTGCTTCTGGTTCATTATCGATTTCGTATGCTAAATATTCAATTGCTTCATTTTCCAAATCAAGGTCAGATAGCGGCTCAAGCTTAATTGGGCCATTTGATTTACTTTTAGATGCTTTGTCTAGACAATAAATATATGATTTAGTTGCTTTTGAGAGCATACCTAACAATAGAATATCTTACCATCAACATTGAGTTCTTCTTGATCTGTGATCTCCGTTATTTCGGTATCCTCAATATTTTCTTCCTGGATTGCCACGATATCAACTTCTTCAATGTCGTCAATCACATCCATGTGAGTGTAACTTTCATCCTCGTTGTCGTCACCTATTTCTGTTTCTTCAAGTAACTCTTCATTATAGGACACATCTAGCTCGACATTCGAATACTCAGCTGGTTCTGTAGGTTGATCCACTTGAACTGAGGCGTTCTTTATTAGTTTCAGTATAGGTTCAGTTTGACTTGATGAATCTTCCAACACAGGTTCTACTTGACATGCGGAATCATTAGTAGGAGGTTTGGAAGTTCTTTCGATGGTAAGAAATCTTCTGTACAGATTGACGTCTTTTTCCCGGATGACTATTTCAGTTGTTTGAGTTCCTGCCGTAGTCATTACCTTTGCCAACAGAGGAGAAAGCGGTGGTGGAGGTTTTTCAATTCCAAAGATTTCATACAACAAATCAAACGATTTCGACGTTTTCTCTTTGAAGGAAAACAACTCTTTCAGTCTGGTTTTGCAATTAACGCATACATTCTTTGGGAAAACATCGTTTTTCACGGGCTGGAAATCATAACATATTTTTAATTTAGGTATGAAATTAGATATATGCTCTGTTACCTTAATACCCAATGTGGTTTCGTATACTTGGGGAAAAGGAACGATCTTCCCGTCAAGAATTTCGTTGCAGAAAATTGGTTTGAGCTGATTGAGAGGGAATTGTCCCAAACAAGTGCGACACATTTCGTCTGCATTGACTTGCAGTTCCAGATCATCGGAGTCTTGCATTGTGCTAATTATCTTCTTCAATTATCGTAAAAATGATTTATTATCGTGCTTTCTGGGTTATCTAAAGATAAAAATTTTAATGTTGTTCTTAGAAACACAAACGAAAAATGCTCAACTTCTAGTTATAAGTTGACAAGCAGGAAAGTATTTTTTTTTGTTTACCGTTGAGATAGAGCCGGTATATAAAGAGTCACGCAAGGTGCGAAGCGAAGTCAATAGAGCACTTCCAGCTCAAATCGTTAAAAAAAATGTCAATTTTGTCTCGACCCCTTCTGATTTGAATGAAACATTGCTCACGTCCCGCATAATCGTAGACAATAAGTATATCCGGACGATTCTAGTCAGCGTGTATAAAAATGATAAGCATATAATACCGAGTATAAAACCATGAATTGTCCTAATTGAGCTAAATCCGCCCCCTCCCTTCTATCTTAGCTGCTACTTGATATGATGGCTAATACTAAACGAATCACAGCAAAAAAAAAAACGTAATATCGATCAATGTAATTCAAGCTGATGTATGAAATAATGATGTAATAGCAAAAAGCAGATATAATATTACATCAATGGATGTAATTTTGTTCGCAAAATCGATGTACATCGTACAACGTTATATTACACAACCGATGGACTGACCTGGTTGCAGCAGTTTGGATGTAATATTCAACAACTTTTTTTTCTGTGAATGGAGGCGGACAATTTATAGAAAAAAAGTAATTTGAAATTAATAAAATTGAAAAACAATTTTGACAAAAAAAACCACGCAAAATAGTAATTTCTTGAAACAGCTGGTATCTTTTTATTTTATTTATTCGTCAATATATACATATGCATAAGTTGAGAATGCAGTGTCTTAGAAGCATACCATCAGCTTATCCAATATCCACAGCTCGCACCACATTAATTCAAATCTATGGCAAATCTATGTAGAGCCGGAATCTTGGATCAGTTTCATGAATTGAAGCACAGAAGTTACAAATCTTACCGAGAGTCCTCCAAGAGTCCACTTCCGATCCCTAGTCTCAATTATTATATGTAGCATCAGTACAATTGATTTTAAAAATCACTAAGCTCTTGGATCAGTTTCATGAAATTATCGTTTTATCGAATGTTCCGAATCTTCCGGAAGACCAGCCATGGCCTCCATTGTCTACAATCTGACCTCAGATACAAATTCATTCATGTAGCGTAGGTATAAGTGATGAATCACGGGGCTCTAGAACAATTTTCATCAATTGACCTCTTTTACAGTGTTTTGGATCTTCCGGAAGACCAGCATGTTGTCGAAGAGTCCACAGTCCAGTTCCAGATCAAAATCCATTCAAACGTCATTGCTTCAACTGATTTCCAAAGAAATCACGCAACTCTTGGATCAGAGCCCGCCAAGTCCACATTTTGATTTCAGACATACATTAGGCGCCGGTGGTGTAGTGGTAAGCGTGATTACCTCTCACCCCAGCAGGCCTGGGTTCAATCCCAGTCGGCGCCGCCGGGATGTTCTGAGGCATAACATCTCTGATCACGCCTTCCATCGGAAGGAAAGTAATACCCCGTTCACATTACAGTCTATATCACGTAATATAGGCTGTCTTGCATTGAGCACTCATACATAGGATTTCCAGTGAAAACTAGATGTATGAGTGCTCATTGCAAGACAGCGTATATCACGTGATATACACTGTAATGTGAACGGGGTATAAAGCCGTTGGTCCCCGGTTCATGAGTTGATGAGTCGATAGGTAGGGTCCAGGTGTGGGAGCTGCCTTCCTGGCGTCGGTAGCATTGGTGCTCAGCACGGAAAACAAGATCGACGGAAAACAAACCAAAGGAAAAAAAAAGATATAGTTCAGCCCAATAAGTTATTTTTGAGTAAAATGCATATTCTCAAACTTACGTGAATTAAACATAATTTTGGGTAGAATATACTTAAGAGTAGGTAATTTTTTTTGCTGGTGTTAAATGGAAACTACTATATGCGATTTACTCAAATTTGGGTTATTGGGCTGAACCCCGAAATTGAGGGAAAAGTACTTAATTTTGAGTAGTTTTTCATCTCCGTGTATGATTAAAGCTAAAGCCCTCTTGATTGCACGCTAACTTCTGCTTACTCACCAGGTGAGTCGATCGTACTCACTTTCGTCCGATGTATCGAGTTGTAAAAAATTGAGTAAACTAGAAATGTCAAACTGAGTAAAAGCCACTCAGTCAGCAAAATCCTGGACTTGGAAAAAATGCCAGTCATGTCGGAGGGAAAATGTTACTCAAAACCGGCTGAAATGCCTTCAGGTAAGTACGAATTGCTTACACGGTGTTTCGTGAAAACCCATTTATGGTTGAAAAAATACCCATTTTCAAACCATGTATGCAGCTGTCAAAAAATGGGGGAATTTTGAAATCATAAAATGGGTGAAAAAATACCCATTTAAAGAATCAGTTCACGGTTGAATAATGGGTATATTTTTTACCCACTAATGGGTGAAAAAACACTTTGAAATTTTATCGTCTCATTTCTGTCACCGATTCATTGGGAATGCAAACAGTTACTGTCCGCAGCTTTTTAGCGAAAATGGGAGATCTCCGGAAAAGATTAGAATCCGGAACGTTGGAGAGGCTTACGGATGAGCTAGCCGTGTAATTCGTGTAATAAAATTTGATCGGAACACCTGCATTTATTTTCAATGTTTTAGAAAGTTTTTTATATCTACGAGGACAAATAACCAAGCGCTTGCATCCTCCTTTTGAAAAAATGGGTATTTTTTCACCCATTTTACGGTAAACACAATTCAAGAAAATGGGTAAAAAACACCCATTTATTGACAGAACACCCATTTACCCATTAATGAGTAAACCATAGTTTACCCATTAAATGAGGAGGGGCACTTTTAGCGGAAATGGGTGTTTTTATACCCATTAATGGGTTTTCGCGAAACACCGTGTAGGGAAACGGTGTTGAACCGTGTTTTGCTCCGGTAGAATGAATCCGAAGCAGGCAATTTACATTTTCTTGAATGAAAATCAAGACAAAAACCCTCCCCGCAACTGAAAATACCGGCGAGTGGATTTGACTCAGTCTACGTGAGAACGTAGTTTACTCAAAAGTGAGTCAACATAAGGCTACACGCTTATTCTGGTCAACCCAAAATTGAGTCGAAGGTACTCATCTCAGCGGCAAGTATGGCTACTCAAAATTGAGTAGGCTTATGTTGACTCACTTTTGAGTAAACTACGTTCTCACGTAGACTGAGTCAAATCCACTCACCGGTATTTTCAGTTGCGGGGAGGGTTTTTGTCTTGATTTTCATTCAAGAAAATGTAAATTGCCTGCTTCGGATTCATTCTACCGGAGCAAAACACGGTTCAACACCGTTTCCCTAAGCAATTCGTACTTACCTGAAGGCATTTCAGCCGGTTTTGAGTAACATTTTCCCTCCGACATGACTGGCATTTTTTCCAAGTCCAGGATTTTGCTGACTGAGTGGCTTTTACTCAGTTTGACATTTCTAGTATACTCAATTTTTGACAACTCGATACATCGGACGAAAGTGAGTACGATCGACTCACCTGGTGAGTAAGCAGAAGTTAGCGTGTACTCAATTTTGAGTAGCCATACTTGCCGCTGAGATGAGTACCTTCGACTCAATTTTGGGTTGACCAGAATAAGCGTGTGGAACAACTTTTGACAGACGTCCATATATTTACTGTATACACAGCAAAAAAAATGTAATATCGATCAACGTAATTCAAGCTGATGTATGAAATAATGATGTAATAGCAAAAAGTAGATACAATATTACATCAATGGATGTAATTTTGTTCACAAAATCGATGTACATCGTACAATGTGATATTACACAACCGATGGATTGCGCTGGTTGCAGCAGCTTCGATGTAATATTCAACAACTTTTTTTGCTGTGTACACGGTAACCAGTGAAATTTTACACATTAATGTGTTTACGCTGGTTACCGTGCATGTGCTCACCTCAAGGCCGGCGCACAATGCATACGTTTTCGGGTTTTTTGACAGATAATGCATGGGCTAACTGTCAAAAAACCTGAAAACGTATCTATTGTGCGCCGGCCTTCACGCTACAGCGGCAAGAAAGTACACGGAGATAAAAAACTACCCAAAATTAAGTGCACGGCGAATGAGAACGACCCAAATTTGAGTTTAGTTCACTCATAATCGCCAAAAGTGCACACTCAAAGATAAATTAAATCAAAAAAGCTTAAAAAGTATGCAGATTCCCGCTTCACCTTATTGAGTCCGAGCCATGATAACTTCGGCAGTAGTCATGCATGATTAAATTCGAAATAATCTTTACAGTATTAAATTTTATTATCTTTCAATACTGATATATAATCAAAAAAGATTAAAATTCAATCAAAAATGATTAAAATTTTTTCTATGGGGGTTTGTTTTGATTTTTATTCAAGGAAATGAAAATTGCCTGCTCCGGATTAATCCTACCGCAGCAAAAAATGGTTCAACACCGTTTCCCTAAGCAATTCCTACTTACCTGAAGGCATTTGAGTAACTTTTCCTATAGGACGTTTCCTCCGGCATGGCTGGCATTTTTTCTAAGTCCAGGTACTGAGTGAGTGACTTTTACTCAGTTTCACATTTCTCGTTTACTCAGTTATTGACAACTCGATACATCGGACGAAAGTAAGTACGATCGACTCACCTGGTGTGTAAAGGCCGGCGCACAATGGATACGTTTTCAGGTATTTTGACAGTTAGCCCATGCATTATCTGTAAAAAAACCCGAAAACGTATGCAACAATTGTGCGTCGGTCTTAAGCTGCTCATCGATGCTCGCATCGATGTTTAAAATTTAACCAATTTTTATATCTCTATTTCTATGTATATCTATCTCTATCTCTATCTCTATCTTACGCACTTCAAATCGGCCAATCACGAACTGGTTCGCGTTTGACAGAAAAGTGGTTCGTTTTCGCCCCCGTATTGTCTCCTCTTCCTCTTAGGAAAAAATCAGAGACGGTGTTATATAAGAGACATGCACGTGAAGACTGAAACCAAAATTTAATGTTTTAATCGAACCGAAAGTACCCAACGGCGAGTTCACTTTTACCTACTTTTGACTAGTTTGTCTCCTTTTCTCCTTCTAATGTTGTCAAAAACGGAGGAGCAAAACCACCCAACAGGGGTAGTAAAGTGTGGGAACCCAACGTTGAGTATAATCATATTTACCTACTGTTGGGTACAACTAACTTACTCTTGGTTAAAAAGCCAGTGGAAAATTCCATACGAACTGCACACAAGGAAATGAAAATTACTTTGACCCGCTTTACCTACTTTTGGGTTCCTGCACTATAGTGCCGAGATGAGTGAAAAGAACTTAATTTTGGGTACTTTTTTCTAACCGTGTACACGCTAAGATCAGTTTACCTAGACGGTACAAAGAGATTACCGAGATTGGCAGTAAATTGCACAAACTCACATATGGGTAATTTTTTTTAACCCAAATATGGGTTCTTATGAACCATAAATGATTTATTTTTATGCAAATTTGACTTAAATTTACTCATATTTGGGTTAAAAAATTTACCTATATCTGAGTTTGTGCAGTTTACGCCTAGTTTGGGTAAAGTAAACCTACATTTGGGTTATCTGATCTTAGCGTGTAGGGCGTATTTAGGTTGAGGTTGAAACTTAATTTTTAAGATTTAAATAATTATAAATAGGTTGCGTATGAAAAGTATAAGCATCCTGGCTTCTTTTACATCACCATAAATTTCAAACTTCATTATCTGTTCCCTCGTTCAAATTCGCAACAGTTCCAAAAACAAGAACTGCACCCGGAGATTTGTTTTCCGTTATCCTATGTCACGTATAAACCTAAATCGTAATTAAAATGTAGCTGAAATATAATAAATCAGTTAAACAGTTTTCATCTAAACGACTATTAAATTATCAATATGGCACACACTAGACTGATGCAAAATTTGCTCCACAGTGTTCAAACGGTTTCAAATCGGGTCCTGAATAGCCTCCGAAAGTTTAAACTCATTTGATAAGAAACTGACTTAGCACAAACCATTTGAAGTTTATATGGAAATTACTATGGGAAAACAAAACTTTTTGTTCATTGTTCTTTAGCCTTTTTACATATTGTACTGTTAACAAATTCTATTGCTATTCTTATGGGAATTTTAATCAGCTACAACTTTGCAGAAAATCGTTTTTCAGCGCAACGTCAAATTAAATAGTTATTAATTGTTTGGCAAGATTAAGCAACTGTATTGTGGGCAACACTGTATTCTGCAGTGTTACATAGTAGCCATGATTTTTGTCCTCTATTCTACGCGCCAGAAACACCAATGTTGCCTGCTGAACAGCTGATTGAGCATATACATAAGACATCTGTGACTTGAATCATTGATAACTTTTGTTCCTTACATTTGATCTCGCATTTGATCGAAAACTGGTCTGCAACAAAGCTGTAGCTGAGAAAATTTTCAACAAGCTCAGTTATCATTTTCTAAAGTATAGTGAACTGGTGAATTTTGAGATAGATATGAATCGAAATTATGGTTTCTCCATAGTAATTCCCATATAAACTTCAAATGGTTTGTGCCAAGTCAGTTCTTTACAACTGAGGTTAAACTTTCAAAGGCTAATCAGGACCCGATTTGAAACCGTTTGAATACTGTGGAGGGAAAATTTAAAATTTAGCATCAGTCTACTACACACTTAGAAATAACTATTTTTACCTCGATTTTTACACGAGACGTAATCCATCTTTGACGTAAATTGGTACGTAAACATACATGTAATGTGTTCCAAAACCGAAACATACGCAGCTCGACGAAAAGTGCGTTTGATTGAATTGATGTTCGTCTTTTTAGTTGTTCCAATCGAACCGTCAAAATGCACCACTTTGCTCGATTGGAACAGCTTTTTTCAGTTTCGTGGTGACAGTTGTCCAACGAGTTTCATAAAAGGTGTACCTCTACCTCTCTGTAATATCAAAATTGAAAAAAAAAAAACATTCACAAGCTCCTATCGAGAGTTGATAAACATTTGTAATACCGGATAGTGCAGGATATTCCGCATGTGAAAATTGTTTACAGTAATGTTATGATCATGTATAGATCATTCAAAGTGTTTTTTTTGTTACTTCATACGCGAAGTTAGCGATTTTCAGAGTTGGTTGGAAATGCTAACATGAAGCTTTAGTGTGATAATTTATTAGCTAGAGAATGATCTTTTAGAAGAGAGTAGGTGGATAGTTCCGTTAGAGTACGGCAGTATGAAAATTGAATAGAAGTTGAAAATGAGCGAAGGGCCATTAATGCGACAGTTTTTAAAGTTAGTCGCACATCTTTTGCCTAACTCGTACGATGTACGCGGATACTTGAAGTATGTCTCCAAGTCTACAGGCAAAAAATGTGCGTCCTTCTTTTGCTCATAAACTGACTGCGGCTGTGGAATAGTTCTAGCGACGTTTTCATCACTACCTAAAGCCCCACGTTGCGAGAGCATTTCCAGTCGATGGTGTGTTATAATGCAATTCTTCTTTACCCAACTATTGTGTTGCTCCTCTCGTCATGACCAACGTGATCATCTCAGAGAGAAAGCAGTAGGGTGGTTGTTGCGTGCTGTACCATCATCAGCATTGTTGACGGCTACTCCCGCCTTGAGTTGTTACATTCCCCATGTATAGAAAATAAAAGTGATATTTCTCCATATTAAATCTCGACCATTAAAAAAATTTGATTAACATCCCGAATAGAAATTGTAATGTAGGAAACATCAGCAGACATCTTCAATACATTAAATTTTAACGTGTATTGCTGTACCCATATGGGTGGCATAGCCTGGACAATGTTATCAATCCGACAATATAAAAGTAAGGAGGTGTGACCAGGCTTCCAAATAGTACAGCCTCCTCGCGACAGTTGGTTTATACCTGAATTGACTGTTGTTTTGTGTGCTTTACTACCGCTTGCTACCGTACGTTCAGATCTGAATTCAAAGTTTTTTTTTTTTTTTTTCTTCATTATAGAGATTTTTAGCCATAGGCTAGTTCATCTCTTATGAATTCAAAGTGTACTGGCAACACCGCACGCACGAACGAATGAAAGCTGTATTAGAACAGTCGCATCTATACCCGCTTTACTAAAATCATCGTGCTTGGAACGTAGTGAACCAAATGGGCTGTATTTATACATTTCTTTATGACCAGGTTCTCAATGTTTCTGTCGTCATAACAGCCTTCACAAACCGACGACATCCCTCAGCTTACCCAAGTGGCTGTCACGAAAAGGCTGTCACGAGACATTTTTTTTTTATCTAGTTCGTTTATTTGGAAGGCTCAATCGCGTTAGCTTTACGGAGCCGATAATTCATTGTTCACTGTGTGTAACAAAATTCACTTAATTCTATGTCTAGTAGGAGTTGGGCCGATTACTCGCGGCTTACTCGAGGTTAGAAGGGTACATTTTCGAAGGATAGGATCAGGGGAGGAGCTTGAGGTAGGGTTTCGTTGTCTCATCAGAGCGTTGTCGCCAGTATGAACGGTAGTGCTGTTCTAGCTTCGTCCGGAGTTTGACCGGCTATGGTGGGTGACCAGTGGGCGACGATGAGACTCATCGAGACGGGGGGACAAGACAAACAAAAACTAATAAAGAGAGACAAAAGACAAAAGGAATTAAATTCTTATACTAGACATTTGAAGAAAGACATAAACGGACTGCATATAGCAGAGATCACGGGTTGCCAACACGTCTCTGATAGGAACATAGGGTTGTCTTCCTTGGGCCTCGAGGGTATTCAAAAGTCGCTCTCTGGCGGCGTCATTATCCGTACATTGCCAAACTGCGTGTTCGATGTCATCGTAACCGTTTCCACACCGACAGATGTTGCTGTCCACGAGGTTTATTCTATTGAGATGAGCATCTAGCGAGTAGTGGTTGGACATAAGTCTACTCATCACGCGAATGAAGTCACGACTTAAGCCCAAGCCTTTAAACCACGCTCTCGAAGAAACATTAGGAATAATTGAATGTAACCACCGTCCAAGATTTCCAGTGTCCCAATCGGTTTGCCAACTCGAAAGGGTACTCTGACGCACTAAATGGTAAAATTCATCGTGTGAAATTTGCCTGTCATACAATTCGCCTTCCTGCGCGCCCACCTTTGCGAGAGAGTCCGCCTTCTCATTGCCTGGGATTGAGCAATGTGAGGGGACCCATACAAAGGTAATCATATATGATCTTTCGACCAGCACACACATCTGCTCCCTTACCTTTGAAAGGAAATAAGATGAGTGCCTACTTGGTTTCATCGACCGAATAGCCTCAATGGAACTGAGACTATCCGAGAAGATGAAGTAATGGTCTGCGGGCATGTTGGACATCATCCCCAATGCGAAGTTGATTGCTGCCAGCTCAGCAACAAAAACGGAACAAGGTTCCTGAAGTTTGCGGAAGGCGCTAGAGTTTTCATTGAAGACACCGAAGCCAGTGGATCCATTGAGACGGGACCCGTCTGTAAAATATCTTTTCATGCAATTGACTTGTTGGTACTTTTCAGTAAAAATACGCGGAATAACAATAGGTCGAAGTTGATCGGGAATCCCATGAGTTGCTTGTTTCATGGTCAGATCATATTCAATTGAGGAACTGCGATTGGTGAAGTGAACACGGTCTGGAGTATAACAAGGAAGACACATATCCGACGATATGTAGTGGTGGTAGATTCTCATAAATCGAGATTGTGTGTTCAGCCCAAGAATTTCTTCAAAATTAGCAATTATAAGTGTGTTTGTCACTCCGCATTTGATTAGTATTCTGAGAGAGAGCTCCCAGAAACGGTTCTGGAGGGGTGTTACTCCTGCCAGAACCTCGAGACTCATGTTATGCGTTGAGTGCATACAGCCTAGAGCAATACGCAGACAACGATATTGAATTCGTTCCAATTTTATTAGGTGACTTTTTCTTGCCGAGAGAAAGCAGAAAGAGCCGTACTCTAGAACAGAGAGAATAGTTGTTTTATAAAGCGTTATGAGGTCTCCCGGATGAGCACCCCACCATGTGCCGCAAATTGAACGGAGAAAGTTGATCCTCTGCTGACATTTTTGCTTCAAATACGTAATATGGGCATTCCAAGTGCACTTTGAATCAAACCAGACCCCAAGGTACTTGAAAGACAATGATTGGGTAATGTTTCTGCCCAAAAGATTAAGCTGCATTTGGGCTGGGTACCACTTTCGAGTAAACACTACCAGTTCAGTTTTCTGCGGCGAGAATTCGATCCCTAGATTCATAGCCCAAGAAGACAAGTTATCTAAGGAATTTTGCAATGGTCCTTGCAAGTCCACGGCATGTGGACCTCTTACGGAAACCACACCGTCATCTGCAAGTTGTCTTAGCGTGCATTGTTCTGCCAAACAGTTGTCGATATCTTTGACATAAAAGTTATAAAGAAGAGGGCTGAGACATGAGCCTTGGGGCAGGCCCATGTAACTAATTCTGGAAGTTGTCAGTTTTCCAAGAGAAAAGTTCATTTGCTTTTCTGACAACAAATTGTACAAGAAATTATTTAAAATTCCAGAAAGTCCACATCTGTGCAGATTGTCTGACAGAATTTCAATGGAAACTGAATCAAAAGCCCCCTTAATGTCCAAGAATACTGAAGCCAATTGCTCCTTGTGCGCAAAGGCCAGTTGAATATCTGTGGAAAGCAGCGCTAGACAATCGTTTGTTCCTTTGCTCTTGCGGAACCCAAACTGTGTATTTGATAGCAAGTTATTTGATTCGACCCAGTGATCGAGTCTCCGAAGGATCATTTTCTCCAACAATTTCCTAATGCACGAAAGCATAGCAATCGGACGGTATGAGTTATGGTCAGACGCTGGTTTGCCAGGTTTTTTAATGGCTATTACTTTGACCTGTCTCCATTCAGGCGGTACAATGTTGTTTTCTAGCAAGGAATTGAATAAATCTAGCAAGCGTCTTTTAGCGATATCTGGGAGATTTTTCAGAAGATTGAATTTAATCATATCGCTTCCCGGTGAGGAGTTGTTCGATGAAAGAAGAGCCATAGAGAAATCCAGCATTGAGAATGGTCTATCCAGAGAGCCGCCGCTAGGAGACGCTTCTCGAAGAATATTTTGTGCTGGAACTGAGTCCGGACAGACCTTTTTAGCGAAATCGAATATCCATCGGTTGGAGTATTCTTCACTCTCATTGAAAGATGAGCGGTTACGCATGTTGCGAGCCACCCTCCACAAGGTGTTCATTGAGGTTTCTCGTGAGAGTCCCTCGACGAAATTGCGCCAATAACCGCGTTTTTTTGCTTTGATTAATTGTTTCAGCTTTGTCTCAAGCTTTGAATATTCCTCGAAGTAAGTGGAGGTTTTGTGTCTACGAAAAGCTTTGAAAGCATCAGATTTTTCTACATACAATTTTGTGCATTCTTCGTCCCAACCAGGTGTGGCTGGTCTCCTTTTAAAGGGTGCACTTGGAACTTTTCTTTTTTGTGCTTCCAGTGAGCTTTTGTAAATCAAATCGGCTAGGAATCGATATTCTTCCAATGGTGGAAGCGCATCTATTGATTCGACACCGATTGTCACCGCCGTTGCATATTTCTGCCAGTCGATGTTCCTTGTAAGATCAAATGGAACCCGAGATGGTTCTGCAGAGTGAGGGCCACACTTTATTGAAATGATGATTGGCAAATGATCGCTACCATGGGGATCATTGATAACCTTCTACTGACAATCCAATGATAGCGATCTTGAACACAAAGATAGGTCGAGTCGGCTTTCTCGAGCCGGAGGTTTTGCTATACGTGTCGCTTCACCAGTGTTCAAAATAGTCAAATTGAAATCGTCACATAAATCGTAAAAAATAGCCGCTCTATTGTCGTCATATAGATCGCCCCACCCAGTACCATGGGAGTTCATATCACCCAGAATTAATACTGGTGATGGAAGAATCGAAACTAGATTCCAGAGTTGACTACGGCTAATGGAGGTTCTTGGTGGAACGTATACTGAAGCTATGCAAAGATCTTTGTTCTTCACATTTATTTGGCAAGCAACGATTTCGACGCCGGATAGAGCAGGAAGGGAAATTTTGTAGAAAGGGTAGCACTTTTTGATCCCTAAAAGTACTCCTCCATAAGAATCGTCTCTATCCAGGCGAATAATGTTAAAATCGTGGAAGTTGAGTTCTTTATCGGAAGAAAGCCATGTTTCACAGAGAGCAAATATATCACAATCAGAATTGTGAAGTAAAAATTTGAACGAGTCTAGTTTAGGCACTAGACTACGGCAGTTCCACTGTAGCACCGTGATCATATCTTCAACCTCGTTCGACGAATTATCCATCGAAAGATATGATTGATGCAAGGAGGGGCCATGAAACAGTCAATTGCTTAAGATATGATTCTAACGTTGGAAGCAAGGCAGAAACTAAGCTTCTAAGAGGGTCTTGTATGTTGAACATATTTAATATGAATTCCACAATGTCCGAAAAAGCTAGCAAACCTCGTTCGAACTTGGATTTCTTTTGAGAAGTTTGAGGAGCAGCTTTATTATTTTTCTTATCTTTTTTGGGCAATGGTGGAAAATTCCTGCTGCATCCAGGGATTGGTTCAGCAGGAGCCTTCGTTTTCGTTTTTTCATCCCCATTACCCTGGGAATTTGCCAATCTTCTGGAGGTGACTTTTGTTTTGTTACGGCGCACTTTCGGGGAGGGGCATTTTCTTTTTGAGGATCCGTCCACTTTTGAAGGTGCGTGTACCACCGTAGAATCACCTTCATCGGATGAGTCAGAGTCCGATTCTTCAGCGGACAAAATCGAAAATTGGTTTGCATCTTGGACGGCTGATGCAGCCTTCAACATTTGAGCATATGTCTGCTTGGAGCGTCCAGAGATTGAACGCTGCACTTTATCGGAGTGCTGCTTGTACATCGGGCACTCCTGCAAGGGGTGAGGATTCTCGCCACAATAAGCGCATTTTACTGATTCTTTGTGGCAAGAATCCTCTTTGTGGTTTTCACCACATTTGCCACAACGAGTTTTGTTGCCGCAATGGCTGGCCGAGTGTCCCAGCCTTTTGCAGTTGGTACAATTGTATACCCTCTGTACAAACAGCCGCACCGGAAAAAAAGCACCATCAATTTTAACAAAGTTTGGGAGAACCGAACCTGCGAAAGTCACGCGAAACGAGTCTGAATGCCGATAAACTTTTTTACCGTCTAGCAAAGATGCTGAATGCAGTTGCCTTACATCCAGTATCTTCACTAGCGCGGTAGCGAATGTCGAGTTTTTAAAAGTTCCCGAGGCATGTTTCAAGTCCTCGACAGTCAGACTCGCGTCGGAGACCACGCCTTCTATCTCCACATCTCGAGAAGGGATGTAGATGTTATACTCAACACTAAAAAGCTCGTGTTCAGCAATTTTATTTGCCACATCATAAGTCGGTGCTTCTACCCGCAGTTTGTTGAATCTTTCCTTGTGTACCAAGATTCCCAGATACTTCCGCAGCAAATCTCTCGTAATGTCGAGAGTTTTCAAAGGTTTATTTTTGGGCCGAAAAAAGACAACCCATGGTCCTTTCGAAGACGGTTGGTAGTATCTGGTTCGCGCAACGTAGGCATCCGAAGACGCCATAAGTGTTGCGCAAAAGCGGTGCACAACCGCTTAAAAATGAAAAAAAAAAAAAAAACTTAAGAATAACTTTCACCAATTAATTTACTTAACTACTAGTTGTTAATATTTCGTTGCCATGCAACCAACAAAAAAAAAATATTATCAAAAAAAAAAAAAATTATATACAAAAAAAAAATAACTTTTTACTTATTGCAAAAATGCCCCACCCTATTAGGGAGAGCACACTGCCACAATGGAGACGTCGATAACTGCGATACAATGGAGACGTCGTGATGATGGTGATCTTTCACCGGGATGGGTAGAGATGGACACTCGAAATAAACGGGCTCGCCGAATTTCGGTGCTTCCGAGACACGCGCGCTTATCACCTGGACACTGCACTGTGATGCGAAAAAACCACGCGGGTGGAAAAAAATCACAACTAATACTTTATGTCGTGTGAGAGACCGGGACCGTGTTAACCGACTCAGCGCTCGATACGGAATGTCACGAGACATTATATACAATTGATATACGGCAGGGGAGTTTTGAAGAAACCCAGAAGAATGATCCCGAACAGATATGTCGGCCCGATGTCGGATCAATGTAAGGTCAATCTATGGTCGACGTCGGCCAAATGTCGGGTCGATGTCGAGTCAATTATGTGTTTATGTCGGGTCAATGTCGGGCCAACATCGGGTTGGGGTTTGGTAGAAGTCAGGTTGGTGTCGGGTAGGCTTATATTTTTCACCGGAGACCGCGCGTTTTTATAAAAAATATCGCATGAAAATTTTGCAATGCCCGCATAAACGCGAATCATAAATTGACCTTACCTAAAATGGTTAAAAATTGTTTATAATCCCTGCTAAACTTTAACTGAAATGGTTATGGAACTTTACATAAACGTTTAATGATAAAGTTTCAACCTTATGTATTATGGTTTTTTGGAACTGGACCTTACAAATAATGGGTTGTTAAGAACCATTACCATTCCAAATTCAGTGCCAACATTTCAAAGGGGCGTAATTGCTTTTGTAAACAAAGGCTTTAGCCGTCGATTTCTCGCAAATAAAAGCTCACTCCTCCAAATTAACAATGCTAGCTGGAAGAGGAAACATTCCTCTACCTGTTGGTGCAATCAATTTTCATGAGTGAGCTTTAATTTGCGAGAAATCAACGGCTAAAGCCATTGTTTACAAATGCAATTACGCCCCTTTGAAATGTTGGCACTGAATTCTTGTTTTCTCCATACATTTTCAGAGAGAGAACTATATAAGAACGTTTTTACTTATGATTTGAGAACATTAATGGTAATGGTTATGGTAGTCAGTAAGGTCCATTAATGGTTTTGTATTATCGCTCAACTTTACGTGGAATATATCGTGAATTGGTAATCAGTAAATAACAGGCAACCAATTCGCGATATATTCCACATAAAGTTGATCGATGTTACAAAACCATTTGTGGACCTTACTGACTACCATAACCATTACCATTAAAGTTCTCAAACCATAAGTTAAAAGGTTCTAATATAGTGTCCTTATGGGATGTACACATATTTATTTTAAACGGACTTGCTACAATTCGCTTACTTTAAAAAAGTGTCGAAAGAAGTCCGGTCCGACGATAATGAAAAATAATTGTACTATCAACGGATTGTAGCAAAAACGTAAAGTGCTTACGTTTAACAACGGAGGTCAGAAGAAAACATAGAAATGGCAGCTAAAGTTTGGTTTGACATTATGGAAGTTTACAAATGAACAGTTCCACGCCAAATACCAATGCGTCATTGCGATACAATACAAAGCTTATGAAAAATGATTTTTTTTTCAAATATTTAAAACTATGGACACTTGAAAATTAAGGCGTTTCAGGTGTTTTGCTGTGAAATCCTTATTCTTGTAACCACTTTGAAAATTTAAATGCACAAATATCAGCATCCAGGACACGTACCACAATAAAACTGTCACTCAACGTTTTCAGCATACATAAAGTTGCAATTTCAGTTGAAATGAGGCACTAATTTCTGAGATTGGTGTAATTGAAAATTTGAAGTGAATGTGCATATTTAGCCCTCCTGTAGCCATTTTGTGGACTCTATAAGGAATCAACTTAAGGCGATCGTTGGATTCTTTTTGACAGCACCTGCTGGAATATTTTTTGTCAACCATTTTGAGTGAGTCCCACTCAGGTTAATAGCCTTTCCATATTTATAATTTAAATTATTATATCGTTTGTTTACTTTATGATAGGGTAAACAATTTATGACGTAACTTTTTATTTGGTGCTTACTTTTCCATCGTTCTTAGGATAAAAAAACCTAAGAAAAGATATAAATTATGCTTTCCATGCTCCTTTTTTCAAATTTCAACCATTCTTTTAAAGTGCAATGTGTGAGTTATCTATGTGCCGCTTATACTTTTACCCTCTTTTACCGTTTTATCTTCTTTTTTATGTTGATGAGTTTGCTCAACCTACTGTTTGTTATTTATGCAAGACCTTATCTTTTTTTTTAATGAACCGACTTTAAATTTTATTCCAGGCTTTGGCTGGTGCACAGATGTAACTGCTATTGATGTGCATATAAGAGCTTTACATTAAAGTCCAAGTATCAGTTAGGATAAGACTTCAAACAATGAGTAGTACTGCAGGACAGGTCAGTGCAATGTCAACTATATCTTTATTAAGGAGACTTTCGTCCACTAGGTAAAAAGATAAAATGCGAGCGTTTTACTAAAATAAATCTAACTTCATACAGGCTCCTCCAATAATGACCAAAATTATAAAAATAAATCAATAAACATATATTTAATCACCAGCCACGAAAAAAAATACGTCTATTCACCATGTTAAAAAAATCTTCTAGAGTGTACGATCAATTTTGAGATACGCTGTACATAGGAGCGTCATCTACTTTAAAGTCACACTCAACGATCGTGACATTACCATAAACAAAACCAGAAGCAGATGACATCAGATGAGTTAGGTGTAGCATCGTAAGCAGAATTAACAATAGATGGTAAGCATCATGTAGTTTTTCTTTTTTACTTTATTTAACGTCGGTCTCTGTTCCGCAATGTAGTGCCAATCACCGACGGACATCGATTGCCATCCATTGACTGCAACCGAATGTGCAGGAAGGCAGCTTCCACACCTACGTAGGATATCGCACCCATTCAACACACATGGGCTGGGACCAACCAACGGCTTTACTTCCCTTCCGAAGGAAGACGTGACCAGAGATTTTTATGTCTCAGAAAAATCCCACCGACCTCGGCTGGGATTGAACCCAGACCCATTGGGGTGTTAGAAAGCAGTCACGCTTACCACTACACCACCGTCGCCGGCTTAGCATCATGTAGTTGGTGTAGTTGAAAAGAGGACAATGCATCAATGATTTTGCATATATCAGCCATTCCACAGCAAAACGATACAGCGGTTCTCAGAATTTCGTAAAAAAAACAGGTAGTTTT
Source organism: Ochlerotatus camptorhynchus (assembly GCF_037179485.1). Lineage (NCBI taxonomy): Eukaryota > Metazoa > Arthropoda > Insecta > Diptera > Culicidae > Ochlerotatus > Ochlerotatus camptorhynchus. The sequence continues at coordinate 321,720 of NW_027040721.1, forward strand.
GTTCCTTATCGTATTTTTTTTAATGTCATTAGGGTGACCATTTCCATGTTAGGATGGTCCAAAAACTCGAATTTTTTCAAGAATTTATGACTTTTGAATCACTCGGCTGATTTCAAAGATTCAAATATCCAAAATGAAAGGTAATTAAAAAAAGTAAAGGGTCTGTGGCTAGGGGCACGAACGGAAGCTTGACGTAGGACCGCTAGTGGACGAAATAAATGTGAAGTAGTAGTAATGTAGTAATCTTTTTCAAAAAGAAAGTTGATTACGAGAATCAATCAAAATCACTTGCACCCCTGCTTCCAAGTTTGTGTGGACGTTGGGGGCTTGTGGTTCTGAATATAGACAAACAAGCACAGATAAATTCTATTCCAACTTTTTACTGATGTAAGCTTGATGGCCCTGAAAAGGGCCGTTTTATTGAAGAGGTCATCTTACGCTTGGCGTGTTTAGTGTAGGTGACAGCATCACGGACCTCATTTTTCAGGAACACCTTCAGCACACTTCGTAGATCAGACCGGAGATACGTTTGACACTGCCACGGCGAGCCAGACGACGGATGGTGGTTATCTCGAAGAATTTGCGATGACGATTGGCACCTCCTTTGCCACGACCAGTCAATTGTTGCTTGTTGGTTATAGAAAAGTGGACTAACAACCTTCCTACTGCTGCTATTGCTGACCACGCCGTCCAAAGCGAAAATGAGCTGATACCAGGACAGCAGCGCTGCTTTATATCTTTTTAGGTTAAAGCAGAATGATGAGCAACCAAGTGGTATAAAAGCTACAAAGACTCCTCCCATTATGAGTAGATAGCTATCAAGTAGCAACACTGGCAATTTTTTTTTGCGTACACGGCGAATGAGAACGACCCAAATTTGAGTTTAGTTCACTCATAATCGCCAAAAGTGTAAGAACTCAGCGATGAGTAAATTTGTCTCATGATTTCCTGTGGAAAACCTAAAAAATCTACCAGAAAATGAGGAAATTGACGAAAATTTTATTCAGTCTCGGAGTAGTAACAATAGACTGAGTGAATCCAATCTTTACTTTTCTCAAATTCGGGATTTTTTCCCTGGAAAATCCTGGAAAAACCTGGGAAAACATGAGGCAAATTTACTCATCGCTGAGTTCCTGCACTTTATTTCTTATTTCTGAGATAACTAAACTCAAATTTGGGTCGTTCTCATGCGCCGTGATAGATATCGGCGCCGGTGGTTAGCGTGATTACCTCTCACCCCAGCAGGCCTGGGTCCAATCTCAGTCGGTGCCACCGGCATGTTCTAAGGCATAACACCTCTGGGAGCTGCCTCCCTAGCGTCGGTAGCATTGGAGCTCAGTACGGAAAACAAATCTCGCGTCACTTTGCAATAGGTCCTATCTACATTGATCGATTCTCTTCATCGACACTCTCTTTCGTAAATAACTCGGCTTCACAAATCTGGATCAACAATAAAAAAGAGCCCATCAGCATTTGTAAACAAAACGTTCCAAAGCCCTTTACTCACAAAGCGAAGGCCACCCACACAAACCAACACCATCATCGGATAGGGGAAACTTCTACCTACAAGATGTTGGTGTTGGTTTATGTGAGCGGCCTTCGATTTGTGAGGCTTTGGAACGGTTTGTTTACAAATGCTGATGGGCCCTATTCTATTGTTGATCCAGAAATGTTTCCTGCCGTCTTCGTCGAATTAGATGCTAGATTGTTGCTTCTTCCATCGAAAATATCCGGCCGTGGCGATTCAAAGTTGATCAAGGCTGATCAAAATAATTTGTATCCCTGCTTCCAGTTTGATTACATGAGCATTTTGTGTGGTCGGTGGTTCTAAATATGGACAAACAGGCAGATGAATTCTATTCCTACTCTTTACTGTAGTGAGCTTGGTGGCCCTGAAAAGAGCCGTTTTGTTTCCAATGTTGGTGATGATTTAACCTCCGAAACCAATCAGAGTGCGTCTCTGTCACTTCAAAAATGTAGATGACATTCATGGCCGCTTACGCTTGGCGTGTTTAGTGTAGGTGACAGCATCACGGATCCCATTTTTCAGGAACACCTTCAGCACACCTCGTAAATCAAACCGGAGATACGTCAGACACCGCCACGGCGAGCCAGACAACGGATGGTGGTTATATTGAAGAATTTGCGTTTGGTTCTGAATATGGCGATGAGTGTGCAAAATATTACGCAATTCCATCCTCCCGATTCGCACGAACCCGAGGATCGGAGGCGATTGCCACTTCGACTTTTTTCGTCTACTTACTACTCTCTGACGACTGTTCTGGGGAAGCAGCATATGCATGTAGGTAATTGGTGGATTTGTTAGTTAATTCGATGTTTTTGGACAATGCTGGACATTTACCAGTTTTTCAATAGTTTCTTGTTGAAAATCAACATTTGGAAGCATTGTTATCGATGCGTAGCCATATTTCTGATCGATTGGTGATAAAATTACTGAAATTGGATCAGGGGCAGCTGAGTTATTAACGTTCAAAATCTTTCTTAATTTGTTACATGTTCCATTTTCGGTTTTCACAAAGTGTACCCCATATAGAAATCAAAGACGTAGTCCTACGTAAAAAAAAAACAAAAAAAAAATAATAAAATAAAAAATGAGATTTTGTATTGGACACAACATTGATTGTATTTATTTTTATGGTTTTATGGTTTAACTCAAAATCGAAAAAAACTAACACATTGCTGATTTTGTGATATAATGTGTAAACAAGCCTAAATTTTCAAGGAAAAATATAAAAACATATTGCGGCCTCTATTTACGTATCCTTGAAATCAGCTCAGTGGTTCAAAAGTTATGAATTTTTGAAAAACATCGATTTTTTGGACCACCTAACATGACAACATAACAAATACGAGTCTAATATTTTGCGATAAGAAACAAAACTACCAAATTTTACGACATTCTGAGAACCACTATATCATTTTGCTGTGGAATGGCTGTATATGCAAAATCTGTATCGGAACTTATTTAAAATAATTTAAAAAATACATATTTACAAGCAGTGTTGGCAAAATCAGCAATCAATTGATATTTTTCCGCTCTCATGCAATCGCGTGATATTGGAACAAAATATCATGCTTGATATTGATTTTATAAGCTCCTATGACATTGCGAGACTACTCACAACGTGCAAAAATCAAGCTGAGGGTTGACTCGACACAAAAATGATTCCGTTGCATATCGTTTTATTAGAAAGAGAAAGTATATTTTGCTATCTCTTTTTACTCTTCGCCTATGGTAGACACGAAGTGACTGCTGCCAGCCGTTATGGAAGTTTCGGTTGCATTCGGGTGTAAAGCAAAAATCATGAAACTCAATCTCACCACAGTTTTTTGAGATTTGCAGCTGGTGAGTTTTGTTAGCTTGATATTCCGAGCTGCTATATCACAGCTTGCAAAATCAACCGCAGTTGTTTGCTTGTTGATTTTTGTCTACGAAAATCAAGCGTGACCTTGGGCGTCGGTGAGATTTGATTTTTTGATATTTTCCCAACACTGCTTGTAAGGACTTAGACCTTTAGATATTATCTCATCATATCAGGAATGTTATGAAATAATCTGAAGTCTATACAAAATCCTATAGATATTCGCTCATCATATAATGCATTATGAAACCGATGTGGCCACTAGTCTGGAAGAACGGGCGCTTTATCTGGTTATTTGAAAAGCACCAAACCTCGCTAGTTTCCAACCCTATTATCGCCAGTTTGCTTCGCATTGCCGATTTATCCGTGACTGGATCTCGTGTAAAATATTATTTGGTGAATCGTGTGCTTAACGCACATTTTCCACCATCACTCACTCTTCCACCATATCACATCATTCCGCTCGGCCCCATTGAGCACGAACTCTTCCCTCCGGTTGCTTCCTACCTCGCCCCACCAATAATTCCATCGGCTCCGTTTAGCTCCCAGAGGCAATGAGCCTACCAAATAAATACTATGGAAACATAAATTCAGGCTATTGCCAGATTGGCTTGTACTGTATACAAATGTAGCCGATCCTCAGGTTTCCGGAATACTTTTGATACTTGATACGGAATACTTAGCGATATATTCTACAATTCACATCAAATGAGCCTTTCTACAAATTACTGTCATCTTTCTATTATTCAATATTATTCATCCTTTATCCTTGAATGAATGAGAATTTTGGCTTGTGTTATAATTGTATCGATAAGAGGTGATGCATATATTATGTCAGTCACTCACACTCAAAGGGGGGAGGGAGAAGGGGAGGGTTGTAAGATTTTCTGGCAAGCAATGCATTACGTATAGGAAAAACGTGACAAAAGGGGAGAGAGGGGTAAATTTTCTCTCAATTTAGCGTGACATAATTAATGCATGGCCCCTAAGGTTGGATTGATTGCTAGCTTTATTTCGATAGATTTGTCATAGTACACTTGAATCAAGAAAACACACTAAAAAGATAAATGGGATATTCAAACTAACATTTTAACCACCTCGAGTTGAGAGTTTTCCACCAGTTCCGCGGGCTTCCCGCTTAATCCGGGAGTTCAGCATTTTTTTCCTCTGACCACTTCGACTGCTTTTCATCGCCTCACTTTGATGGACATCGCGCTGGATTCTGGTGTGTGGATGCTGCAAAGCAGAGAAATTGTGTGTTGGGTTTTACAAACACGTTTTATGCTTATGTTACTGTTGACATCAGACCATCCAAGAAGCCGATTGGACACTCATTGGTGGTAAATCGCCAGGAGGTCCTTCAGGAACATCTTCCGATATCTGTCTTGCAATCTGGAATAGATAAATTTTGAATATAATATACGTTAGAGATAAAACAATCGTTTACATCATGCTCTATAGAGGGGCGATCTAGTCAATAACTGAAAACCTCTATAATAAATAAAAAACAAAACAAAAATCATGCTCTATACCCTTTTGAACGGCATAGGTGGACTGGGAAATCCACCAGGTGGGGCTGGAGGTTGCGGCATTTCTGGCATTTGTGGGCTTCGTTTTGTCTAAAATGGATATGAGAAAAAGAAACGGTACATTTTTTTTTAAATATTTTGTGGCAACAAATACTTACCCTCTGTACATCCTCGCTTGGAGCTGCTAGCGCAAATTCTGACAAAATCAATGTCATTGAAAACAGTGCAAACAACATACCTAGCCGACCCATTTTCACAGTTGTAATAAGCTCAGTACCGCTTGATGCGCTTTATATACGGTTGTAAATTTAAGATTAGCTATTTAGATTATTTCAGCACATTGTTAGCAGTGCCTGGTTAATTATTTTGTCATCGTTACTCGAAGACTGATTAATGTAGCAACAACCTATAATTTAACAGCTGAACAGGAAGATGGACGTGTATGTTCTAATCTATTTCCGTTGGTTATTATTACTGTGAGGTTGCCATTTCCTGCCCGGGGTTCTGCTATTTCTGGTGAAGAATAATACGAAGTGATTCATTAATGAATCTAGATAGAGGGAACACTTGTAAAGCTGTGTTGTAGGTACCCTTGGGCACAGAAATTTCGGTGTTCTTAATGCTTAACCTACAGTTTAGAAAGTTCTTTTGCAATGCTACCAGTCACGTCTGTAGTCAATTCATCAGCGACATACAAATAATTTTTATCTATATGCACAATGCATTATATATTATCATTCTCGTAAGTACATACATACGTTCTAAAAAGTTTGGAAAGATCTGGTTGAATTTTCGTACTGGTTTGCTTGAGCATCGGCTTGATTGATCACATCACATACAATATGTTGCTACTCTGTGATTGATGAGAATTGTTGATCGTACAGCAGAAGATCCCATGTTCTACCTCAGGCCCTTTTATGTCACTGAGTTGATAGGGACGCATCCTCGCCATAAATGCTTTTAAAGATCGCATTACTTTCCAAATTTAATTCAAACCTACACAGCAAAAAAATAATTTTGATATCACATCAAAGTGGATGCACTACAATCATGTCGAAAATTTCATGTAATTTTTATGACCACATAAATAAACAAATGCAGTAAAAGCAGCGTAATGCCAGTTCATGCATTGTATTAATGATAATTTTGTCCTTTTTAGCAAGTAATATTACACCATATTTTCGACATGATTGTAGTGCATCCACTTTGACGTGATATCAAAATTATTTTTTTGCTGTGTAATTCATATTGACTACACACCAAAAAAATGTAATATCGATCAATGTTATTCAAGCTGATGTATGAAATAATGATGTAATAGCAAAAAACAGATACAATATTACATCAATGGATGTAATTTTGTTCGCTAAATCGATGTACCTCGTACAACGTTATAGGGTATACGTCCCTAACCTCGGTCTAATATGCAGCCATCGATTACGTTTTTAATCATAACTCATCAATGAATTTACCTGCAAACGATATTCTACTGCTAAATGGTATGCTTAGATATGCTTATCATGTCGTTTGCTATCAGAAACCACGAAAAGTTGAAAAACTTACTTTTTTTAAGACAATAACTCACGAGGGAAATGTATGTAATATGGGTCTATTGTCCCCAAATTGGGTCTATTTATGGATGCAACTTCGTCCTATCTTGTTTGATCCTCAAAAAAACGCTCTTGGTAACGTTTTCTGATGTATTTTTTTTTATCACTATCACTGTTAACTTAATGCTCTTCATTCCTCAAAACATTTCTTAGAGAAAATTTTACGAAAACTACATTAAATCACTCAATTTAAAAATTAAAAATTAAAAATTTCGCTTATCGTCTTTTGACCGCAGAATATCTAAATCAGAACATTGTGATGTTCATTATACAGGTTTGGCAGAAAAAATCTCCCTTCCTGTTCGTTCCTTATCATCCAAATGCAAAACAACATTGTTGACGTTACTCTTATTGCTATATGCTGTCAAATGAATTTCATGGGCCATAGTTAGGAACATAGAAAAGAAATGTGTCCCTAAAGTTGGGTCCATGTTTTACTTGTGAAAACGTTGTTAAACAATTAAAATAAACATAAAATATTCAAACAGCAACTGTAAGTTTTACGTCTAGTGTGTATTATCAGGTAATTCCAATCAATAAATGCCATAATCAGGCCATTTGATGATCGTCAGTCAACCTTCCCATCTTAACCTTATAAGTCATGGCGGCTAAAAACTCCGAACATTGTGATATTCTCAACCAGTTTTATTACTTACGAGAGCTGAAAATGTATTGAAATGTTGTGATATAAATTGATTTGTGTGTGGTACACATTTATCAACCATCAGTGATCAATATTTTCCTTATTTTTTGTGTAATATTCCTTAATTAATTATTTATTTGCGTGATAGGCCGAATGAAAGGACTAGACCCACATTACATACCGTAACCCTATTACACAACCGATTGATTGACCTGGTTGCAGCAGTTTGGATGTAATACCTATTCAACAACTTTTTTTTCTGTATACTAACAAAAACGCCCTTCGTGTGACATACGTAGAGTTGCAAAGGTATTCTCGGTTTCTTGTTAGAACGGGAATTGAACTCCCAGAATGTACTGGTTTACAGGATTCGGTAATCAGTGCTCAAGATTTCTACACATGCTTACATTGCTTGCTTGTCGTGTTTTATGAGGCAGCTGCCATCGCCGGGTTTTAATGGTTTACACACAACTCGGTTATAAGTTGTGTGTTGTGTTATGAGGGGCTCGGCTGCCTTTTTTCCCTATGTTGGGGACATAATACCACCAACAATCAATACGAAACTAACGATTTTAAATTGGCTCACCACTTTAGTAGCCTATTGGTCCCAAGCAAACGATTAACGTACCCTATTCTAGTTGAAATTCTATTACTACACTATGTTTGTTTTGATTCGCTATGAAAGTTTGACAGATATCATCAGGGGTGTGTGCATTCATGCAGAACATGCAGGGGTGAGTGAAATAGCTTGGGACTGCTTGGGACCGTTGTTCTGGTACTGAGTGAGCCAAAAATAATAATGATTTTCTTCGGGACCCAGTGATCTTAGAGTTACCTCTATGATACCACCGCGACCATTACTTTGATCTATTGTGGTATATCCTCTTGTCATTTATGCCATAACGTAGTAGTAAGCCACTATTGTTTGAGTAACTACCACTACTGTTGTAAGCAATTATCCCAACCAGGTAATACATTCCTTATGAAATTTATTACCTGATTGGGAGCAGCAGCCCAGATTTCCCAAGATCTCATCAGACCCTTATCAAGATATCTGAATCGTTTATGAAATAGTGCAACACAGTCACACAACAAATGTTCAGAGCTTTCACTCTTTAAGTTACAAAAGCGACATTTATCTAAATGAAGTTTACCAATGTTTTTCAGGTGATATTTACAAGGACAGTCTTGTTATCAAACCAGCGTATGTTCTCATATCTTTTTGACGTAGGACTACGTCTTTGATTTCTATATGGGGGTACACTTTGTGAAAACCGAAAATGGAACATGTAACAAATTAAGAAAGATTTTGAACTTTAATAACTCAGATGCCCCTGGTCCACTTTCAATAATTTTATCACCAATCGATCAGAAATATGGCTACGCATCGATAACAATGCTTCCGAATGTTGATTTTCAACAAGAAACTATTGAAAAACTGGTAAATGACTGGTAATTGTCCAAAAACGTCGAATTAACTAACAAATCCACCAATTACCTACATGCATATGCTGCTTCCCCAGCACAGTCGTCAGAGAGTAGTAAGTAGACGAAACAAGTCGAAGTGGCATTCGCCTCCAATCCTCGGACGCGTGCAAATAGGGAGGATGGAATTGCGTAATATTTTGCACACTCATCGGCATATTCAGAACCAAACGCAAATTCTTCAAGATAACCACCATCCGTCGTCTGTCTCGCCATGGCGGTGTCTGACGTATCTCTGGTCTGATTTAAGAGGTGTGCTGAAAGTGTTCCTGAAAAATGAGATCCGTGATGCTGTCACCTACACTAAACACGCCAAGCGTAAGCGGCCATAGATGTCATTTACGTTTTGAAGACGCACTCTGTTTGGTTTCGGAGGTTAAGTTATCATCAACTTTGGCACCAAAACGGCTCTTTTCAGGGCCATCAAGCTTATTACAGTAAAGAGTAGGAATAGAATTCATCTGCCTGTTTGTCCATATTCAGAACCAACGACCACACAAAATGCTCATGTAATCAAACTGGACGCAGTGGTACAAATTATTTTGATCAACCTTGATTAACTTTGAATCGCCACGGCCGGATATTTTCGATGGAAGAAGCAACAATCTAGCATCTAATTCGACGAAGACGGCAGGAAACATTTGTAAAGGCGAGTTATTTACGAAAGAGAGTGTCGATGAAGAGAATCGATCAATGTAGGTAGGACCTATTGAAAAGTGACGCGAGATTTGTTTTCCGTACTGAGCTCCAATGCTACCGACGCCAGGGACCCTACCAATCGACCCATCACCTCAACCGGGGACCAACGGCTTTACTTCCCGAAGGAAGGCGTGATCAGAGATGTTATGCCTTAAAACTGCTGGGGTGAGAGGTAATAACGCTAACCACCGGCGCCGATATCTTTCAAGGTGATATCACGGCGAATGAGAACGACCCAAATTTGAGTTTAGTTATCTCAGATATAAGAAATAAAGTGCAGGAATTCAGCGATGAGTAAATTTGCCTCATGTTTTCCCAGGTTTTTTAACGATTTTCCAGGGAAAAATTCCCGAATTTGAGAAAAGTAAAGATTGGATTCACTCAGTCTATTGGTACTACTCCGAGACTGAATAAAGTTTTCGTCAATTTCCTCATTTTCTGGCAGATTTTTTATGAAACCATGAGACAAATTTACTCATCGCTGAGTTCCTGCACTTTTGGTAATTATGAGTGAACTAAACTCAAATTTAGGTCGTTCTCATTCGCCGTGTATGCAAAAGGAAAAAAGCCAGTGTCGCTACTTGATAGAAAACTACTCATAATGGGAGGAGTCTTTGTAGCTTTTATACAACTTGGTTGCACATCATTCTGCTTTAACCTGAAAAGATATAAAAGAGCGCTGCTGTGTGGAATTAGCTCATTTTCGCTTCGGACGGCGTGGTGAACAGCAATGCGCCAAGCGTCATCGCAAAGTTCTTCGAGATAACCGCCATCGGTCGTCTGGATCGCCGTGGTGGTGTCAAACGTATCTCCGATCTGATCTACGAGGTGTACTGAAGGTGTTCCTGGAAAATGAGGTCCGTGATGCTGTCACCTACACTAAACACGCCAAGCGTAAGTGGCCATGGATCTCTTCAATAAAACGGCCCTTTTCAGGGCCATCAAGCTTACATCAGTAAAGAGTTGAAATAGAATTTATCTGAGCTTGTTTGTCCAGAATCACAACCCCCAACGCCTACACAAAATGCTCTCCAGAGTTGTAATCTTGTAACCAAATTTGGAATCAGGGGTGCAGTGCAAGTGATTTTGATTGATTCTCTTAATCTTAAATTTCTATTTGAAAAAGATTACTACAAATTTGGTACGCCTACAATTCAAAAACGGAAAGAGTTGAGATAATAGATAATTTATCAATTAAAAGAACGAAATGCTCTTCACATTTGTTCCGTCCACTAGCGGTCCTACGTCAAGCTTCCGTTCGTGCCCCTAGGCACAGACCCTTCTACTTTTTTAGAAAGATAAAGTAATTTTTGTGTATGCAAAGCGTTCGGGTTTAAGGTACTGGCCAGTTGTACTATACCTTTGTTTTCTCCCAGTTTTCAGCTTCATTTTTAAAGCACAAAAAGAAAGTTCAGAAAATGGTTCAGGACCAATGAATTTCGTGGATGACCTTATTTTTGCCAATTGATCAGCTTTTTCGTTCCCTTCGATTCCACAATGACCAGGTACCCAATAAAGGTTAACCGTATTTCGACAGGACAGTTGCTGTAATAGTTTAGTACATTTCCACACTAGTTTTGACGTGTAAGTTTTTGATTTCAAAGCATTCAGCGCCGCTATTTGAACAAATGCAAATATTCGCATTTTTATAGTTTCTTTTTATGCAAATCGTTGCACATTCTAAGATAGCATATATTTCGGCTTGAAATACTGTCGGCCATTTTCCCATGGACACCGAGAAGTTAACCCCAGGGCCGGTAATACCAGCCCTGACCACATTATCTTGTTTCGATCCATCTGTATAGAAAATTACTGATCCAGGACTAATATTCAGTCTTCCTGCATCCCAGTCAACGCGAGTCACATCAGGAATTTGGAAATTATGGTTGAAATAATGTCGCTTTAGCATACAATCTTCGTTCATCAATATTAATGGACTTATCTGAAACTCTTTTAGATCTCCATCGAAGAAATTCATGGGCCGTTTGAGCCTTAGAGCACTTTTCACTGCATCATAAGGCTGTAGAGGGAGTACTACGCATTGCTCCAGTTATGGAAATAGTAGCAACCCAATAAACAATTGCCTATTGAAGAAACGACTTCTTGACGATTTTATTCAACTGCATGCTTAATAATACTTGTATTATTGTTAATAATAACTTCTGTTCAGGCTTTGTTCACACAAATCTGGAGAATTTATTCAACCACAACATCGAAATATTTGGTGTTGAATAAGGTATGTCGAGAAGTTTTTATTCGACTTACAAGAGTTGTAAACAGGGCTTTATCCGATCAATTTTTTGATTATTCAGCGTTTATTAGACATCATTACTTCCTTAAACAGCGATGGTATATAAAGGTTCTATAGACGCTTGATTCTCATGTGAAATAATGTTTAATTAGACACTATTATGCATTTATTAAACGATTATTTAACTACGGGATAATTAATCCGAAAACAAGAACGGCACAGAGCAGGGTTGTTCTCGGTTAGTGATTGTTGTGTCATTATTATTTCTGTCGAAGCATACTAGTAATTTTATTACATACATACATACACACACATGTCGTTAATGGGATTCGAACCATGACCTTCCGATCACCAGCCGCTTGCCCTGCCATCTGAGCTATTCTAGAATACATCATATGGACAGATAAATAAGCAATAAAAGCTTGAATCTGAATACCTATCAGCACTCCCTGCCGTAACTCTAGCTAATTTAAGGAGATGTGAGAATGAATAATTCATTCATAGTAATTAACATCTCTCTAATTTCGATGGAAAGGATGCTGGGCTATTCTTTTAGATAGATCGATGAATTGGTTGTCGTGAGTGATACGATCTATGATAACGATTATAATCAATTAGGCGTAGAAAATAAATAAAAAAAACGGGTTGAAGTTGGGATTCAACTCGAGACCTTCTACTTGGAAAGCCGAAACTGTAACCACTATGCTACCAATTTCGTTTTATTGTTAGCCTGAAACGGTGTTGTCGAATAATGAATGAATACGCTGTTTGTAAAGCATTTATAAAGCACGCAATTAAAACATTGACGCATAGTGGTATAAGAGCTATTATTCTGACTGTATTCACCTTTATTCAGCAATATTGTTAAGCAATGCAATGGAATCTAATAGTGGAGCTAAAAAACAATTATTAGACTATAATAAAGCATGTTATTAAATCAATTGAAAACCGTCGAATTAAAGCGTCAATTTATGTGCAAATTACACTTATTCAGTATGTTATTATTAGCCGGTGCCGGTGGTGTAGTGGTAAACGTGACTGCTTTCTCACCCCAATGCGTCTGGGTTCAATCCCAGCCAAGGTCGGTGGGATTTTTCTGAGGCATAAAAATCTCTGGTCACGTCTTCCTTCGGAAGGGAAGTAAAGCCGTTGGTCCCGGCCCATGTGTGTTGAATGGGTGCGATATCCTACGCAGGTGTGGAAGCTGCCTTCCTGCACATTCGATTGCCTTCAATGGATGGCAATCGATGTCCGTCGGGGATTGGCATTAGATTGCGGAACAGAGACCGACGTTAAATAAAGGAAAGAAGACAGTATGTTATTAGATCAAACTTCTGGTGTTGAATCAGGAAGACAGTCATCGTTTGTATAGCCTTAAATAAGTATATTAAGCAAATCAGAGCAAACAGCGGAATAAAGGCGCATCTATCGATCTCAATGAGCTTTTTCCAGAACGTAATTTGACAACCCGTTTTATTCAGCATTGTACACTGTTATAAAGCATTTATTCAATATATTTGCTTATTTGTGACTCTGAATTGTTTCTTGGGAAAACCATTGTAGCTTGATTAGTTTGACTTGTGCCGTTTGTTGCTTAGTTTTCGGTCACCATATAAGTGAGGCGTTGGTAATCCTGGGTTTAACTATGGCCGAGTACATCCAGTGTATCATATTTGGCTTCAGACCCCATTTTTTTCCAAACGTTCTTTTGCAGGTCCAAAAAGCATTTGTTGCTTTTCCTATTTGTTGATCAATATGTTTGTTCCAGCAGAGTTTACTATCTAATAGCGAATTCGTTTATTATTCAGTTCCAACCTGGATCGGGTATCAAGATTGGGTCTGCTTGTTTTCTAACAAACGTCAGTTTGCTTGTTTGTTTTTAAAACCTAGCTCAGGTTGAGGTTCACACTCACAAAAAGTTCGGTTTCGCACTAGGTTGGAACTGGTGTTAACCCCGATAATAAACAAATTCGCTATAAAGTTACTCCTAAAAACTTTACTTCTAAAAATAGTGACAGCTTTACGTCTCCTAGTTTAAGATCAGTGATAGAGATTTTACGTCTTTTAGTAAAAGGTACAATAGTTGTTTTTGTAGGATTGACATTCAATCCCTCATCTTTGCACCACGATAGTGTGAATTTTAATGCTTTTTGCATTCTGTCGAAAACAACTTTATCGAATTTTCCACTGACTACACAGCAAAAAAATAATTTTGATATCACGTCAAAGTGGATGCACTACAATCATGTCGAAAATATGGTGTAATATTACTTGCTAAAAAGAACAAAATTATCATTAATACAATGCATGAACTGACATTACGCTGCTTTTACTGCATTTGTTTATTTATGTGGTCATAAAAATTACATGAAATATTCGACATGATTGTAGTGCATCCACTTTGATGTGATATCAAAATTATTTTTTTGCTGTGTATAGTGACAATGTCATCCGCAAACCTAATTATTTCGAATCCTTGATGCTTTAGTTTTAAAAGAAGGTCATCAACAACTAGAGACTACAGAAGGGAAGAAAGAACACCTCCTTGAAGACAGCCTTTTACAGCTGTTACTTTCACTACTGAATCTCCTCGGTTGCCTTAGACACACACCAAAAATAAATTTTAATATTACATCCAAGAGGATGCACATCAATCATGTCGAAAATCTCATGTAATTTTTAGGCCACAAAAATAAAAAAATGCAGTAAAGCAGCGTAATGTCAGTTTATGCACTGTGTTAATGATAATTTTGTCCTTTTTGGTAAGTAATATTACACCATATTTTTGACACGATTGAAGTGCATCCATTTTGATGTGATATAAAAATTATTTTTTTGTTGAGCAGCCGTGTTTGCGTACTAAGTAGAAAATCATGGGATCAAACACAGGCCCCGTCATATTAAGAAGTTGTTTACTCACGTTACTTGATCATCGTGTGTTTTGTAAAACTTGGCGTCGTCGTCGTCGAAGCTGGGTTTAAATGGTTACAACAACAACAACAATCCGATCATAAATTGTGTGATGTTACATGATGAGCTCGATAGCCTTAGAGTGACCAATTATGCTTACTGAGCAGAACATCATGATTTTAATCTCAGTGCCTGTAGGGAGAGTGACGACATCTCACTCATTTGACAGGTATGAAATTGCATTTTGAGGTTTCATGTAAAATTTACCTTACATCAACTCTCAGAAGCAACAATTGTGAGGCAAAACAGCTTAGTAAAAATGGACTAAGTACCGAAAAATAATCCAAAACGTCTCAGATGACATTGGAGATTTGTTAACCGTGAGTGTCAATTGACCGGTTATAAACCAAACCTTGACATAATTATCAAAATTAGAACGGCAAGCTTGGAAGATCTTGAGTTGCAAGACACCGGTATGACCAGGGAAGTCGAGTCAGTTTTCATCTTGAAAAGTTTTCCAACTTGACCTGGTAAGGCTCTCGGGAAACCTGTAAATGGAATCGCTGTTTCCTAATTGATACAACTACCTTACAGTAGTACAGTTTCTATTTTGCCGTTTGGATGGATTTTTCTCATTTACTAATTATGAACGCCTGTTTCGTGATTTTCAATATTTTTTTTATTTAAAACTATATAACAGTATATACAATAGGCTTTTCACGCTACTATTATGCATATGAATTAAATTGTATAAACTAATAATAATTATAAAAAAAAACAACTTAATACGGGTAAGTATGTGTTGTTTGTTCTTTTCATCAGACGATTTTGCTGATGCTGCGCTGTATAATCTTGCCTAGTGGGAGTATATTTACAGTTGGCTGTGACGAATTTTGTCTGTTACAATGATTTATTTCTATATGCTATATTATTTCATTCTGTCTTTATTGTTTCTAGCGGTTTCATCCGGTAATTTCGCTTTGTTAGTAATTTTATTTTCAAATCAAATCTATAAAGCCACAACCATCCACTTATGGTTTACAGTGAGTGGGATTGATAGATAAGGTAAGTTTTGTCAATTGGATCTGTATTGCTTCGAATTCGGGATCTCACAAGCTTCTGGTTTGGACATTTACCAATTGAATGTGCAAGGCTTTTTAGATTTGAGTTTTAAATAAAAATACGACCAGTGGTGAAATAACCGGATGAAACCTCTAATTGTTTTGCTGTAATTTTGTGTAATTTGTCTGTTTACCTCTGCTCGCTGTGATTTTTTTTTTCAATTTGATAAAATTTTAACTCTTTATTCGTAACTTATATTCGAAAATGAATTTCAAAGTAACTTAAACAATATATTTCACAGTTTTGTAATGTCATACGGAACCTATAAACTTCTATATATTTTGGTATAAAATTCTGGTTGTATCTTTTCGTAACATTCGTAAGAAATTGGTCATTTGCTGATTTCCTTCCATTTATTGTGATGAAAACGCTCCTTTTTTTAGTTTGTTGTAGCATTGTGTGGTTCAGCCACGTTTCACTTTTTTCGATTATGAGATATTTCTTATCTTAAGAAGAGATTCTCTTTGTTTACAATAATGGATTGAACTGTTTTGAGAGTATGATTTGTTTATATTTAGAGGGTTTTTGCAAGTTATTTCTAAATAAATGGAATAGATGTTTAGGGGGAAAAGGGGCTTGTCTATATTTCTAGTTTGGAGGTTTATAAAAACAGCTAAACGGAGCATTTGTTTTTAAAAACTATTTCGTGATTTTTAATCTTCTCGTTGATTTTAGAATCATGTTGTTATCGAAATTTTAAACGAGTTCTTCTTCTCCGTATGGTTAATTTTGTATAACAAACGACCGAACTGATATCTGCGAGTCATCTCTCTATTCAGTGTAGGTGTAACGATAAAGTTTTCTTTGGTAAAAAATATCAGCCACATCAGAAATTGTTTATTTTATATCCAATTCAACTTGTTCCATATATAAATAAGTTAAAATTGTGTATATGCGTTTTTTTAAAATTTGAGAAATGTTTAACATACTGTTGAAAGTTTAACTTTCGTCTCAATATATCGCTCAGAATAATTTGTTTCCATTATATTTAGTTTCTAGTTCAAAGGTTTAAGGCTACTTTTATCGAATTTGTTGAGAAACTTAATGGCACGAGAAATGACTACACTATACTTGATTATGGATTTACATGTAGATATTTAAACGATAGTTCCTTAAAACCGGAATTTATTGTAAAATAAAATGCTTGAGGAAATATTAGCATTGCTGCTATACTCCTTTCCCTGGTCAAATAAAATTTTACTTCACCATTCGATACAATCCTTTACTCTGGCTTCCTGTTATGTCTGTTTCCGTGATACGAATTACTCACCCTAGTGTACTGTTTTAAGCCAATTTCGATGAATGTATGTCAGATGAGACGTGTCTTGCTCACTTTAAATGCTGTATTTTGTTAATGCTCGAGACTTAACATTCAAACTTCTCTGAAACCATAACTGAAGCAAGTGAAGTTTGAATATCTTCCACAGTAAATGTGTTTCATATAATCTGGATTTCGATTTTAAACATTCTCTCAGTGCATAATTGCTGGACTTGCTTGTATAATATGCCTTTGAAGAGGGAGGAGGTCTCGCATCGTTGGTATACTTGTGGGTGGATATTTTATTTTGTTGTTTGAATATTTTCGTTTCGAACCATCGTGACTGAAGAATGACATCATGTTGTTAACACTTTTGGGAATACCAGGTAGAATTACGTCTGTTCTTTATTTTGTGCATTTTACATTATTAAAAATCCTCTTACGTACCCTTAAATTGTCTACATATAACTTAAACTAATCAATATCTCATCTTTTATTTCAGGAACGACCTAGTTTTTCCTTCCGGATGCTCTGAGTGATGGAACAACTGAGTTTCCCCGGGGCAGGCAACAGCGACGATTCGATTAGAGAAGGTATCCTGTATCGAACAGTTGGATCGACATGATATGAATAGTGTAATAGTGTAGATTATGGAATAAACATGCTACAGAAATCTATAGTTGGTCAAATATTTCTAGGTTCCAAACAATGCCACTGAGAACCTAAGTATATGAAAACGAACATAAAAAAAAGAGACATTACTATAGTAGCGACTACAGTCGCTGAGATGTGAAAAAGCACGGATCCGAATGATATGCTAAGGATTAATTGCACTGTAAAGAGCAATGCTGCAGCATCTACAGAAGTGTGATATATGATAGTAAGGAAAACTCATTGACAGAAAATAGCAAATTAAGAAATGTGTTACCAGCTTGTGTTTCTCGGTCTGTAGACAAAAATGATCTCCACTTTGCCACTGTCGCCATTATTGCACTTTGACGCTGATTTCTAAGAATGACAGTGAAAGGTGAAGGAGATAAACCGAAATTTTCGAGTGTAGAGTAAGGCGTGTTAAGGTTTGACCTTAGCTCAAAACTCCAAACATTTAAAATTAAAATAATTCCATACACAATTGATTCAAGGTTTACGATTTTCTCTCACAATGACTTGATGAATTTGTAGTTAATTCGTAGCTAGAACGATTTACCAGAAGAATGTTAAAAACGAACTTTAACGATTTAGTTTTTGAGAAGCTTTGCTACTTGAATTCTTTAAAGGTTCCATGATAATGTGTAAGACATGAAGAATCCATCAGTTTGCTCTCAGCTTCCGAAGCAGCAGCGCTTGTTTTCGAGTCAAGCATACTACCGACAGTTGCTTACTTTGTTTGATGCGCTTTGTTCATTGTTTGCTGCTCAGTGATTTTGTCGTCGTTGGAAGTAAACATTTCGATCTGGCCGAAATAAAATACACCTTGTGTTTTACCTATCCAAATGGAAGTGCAAAGCCCACCATGTGCGAGATGGTCGTGAAATCACTGAATGCTAATCCTGTTGACATGGACGCCACTTATCGGATTGCTGAGGAGAAGGCGATCTTCATCAAATTCTAATCTGAAACAAATATGAATTATGCCATGATGCATAACAGCGAGCAATTGGTTGTCCATTAGCTCGTAGAAAAGAAATGAAGGCAGTGTTGAAAAATCTCGACCAGACACGACTATAATGACAAAAATCTTTGGTCGCTCATTCGAACAAAAAGTAATCTTCATGGGAAACCATGTCAGTGACGAACATGTGCAGTTTTTGTTATTAGCTAAATTAGCTGCCTGACTATCAATAATGTGACACAAAATGCTTGAAATTACTCTTTTTGTTAGCAAATGAATCTTTGCCATTGATTAAAAATGAATAAGACGATGGTTTTATTGAGAATCAATTCGGCTAGTGACGATGTCAAAAATAATTTGGTCGATATCACGTGATTTTTTTCACTGACACTCAGCACTGAATAGAGGTACGGATGTCGCTTGTAATACGTACGAGTGTAAGACTTACCACCGGAGGTGCTAGTTGAAATGCTGGGGAAACAAGAAAAATGAAACGTATCTTCCGGGAGACATTCCCAGTAGAGTTAGGCCTCAATACGTACACAGGTGTGCGAGGTATATACTTGAGCTTCCCTCCTACCTTAATCGGAAGGGGAATATATTCTATGCTGGGAATAATGTAATAATAATAATGTTATCTCTGTAAGGTGGAATTACTCCGGATGAATTTCTGTCTCAAATGGAATCTCGATAGGCAACCGGAAGAGGAAAACCTAAATTGATCTACCTACGGTTAGATTTGACCCTTATGACTCATATATTCCGACGAAATTGATAGTCCGCATTTAGGGAAGAGAATTAAGCTAAATTCTGAATGATATGTGGGTCTGTTTTTGAATTTTCATGCGATACATTTTGACACATGCAGATTTTGGACAGGGAGCACTCGGAACAAGCCCAGCACAAATAATCATGAATATGAATAATGATGTTGACTTTAGATTACACCAGATTCTGGTCACCTTATCGGTGCTTGTAAGGCCAATGTTTTCTTGCTAATTGAGCTTTCAGGCAGTATGATGCGTCGCAAGATAAGTTTTGGATAATTTCACCAATTACGCTTGGAATACTCCGCTAAAGGCTGTCAGCTAAAAACGTCAAATATCTTCAAAAGTAAAAAAAAAATACGTACTAGCTATCTTCGACAAAGTTGTTTGCTGTTTGCTGCACAGTAAGATTATTTCACAGATTTATGTGAAATTTTGCCGAAATCTCAACAGGTGAACGTTCGGTAAACAGTTCGGTGATTTTTCACAGTTTCCCTGTAATTTTTGACTGATATATCTGTAATAAATTACAGGAAAACTGTAAAAAAAACTCGCCGAAGAATATCTCACCGAAGGACATTTCGCCGAATGGGTCACTTCACCGAATTTTAATCATGACTCAATAAACAAATTGGGGCCTCCCTTAGCTTAGTCGGTAAAGGCGCAGCTACAAAGCAAGACCATGCTGGAAGTGGCTGGGTTCAATTCCCGGTCCGGTCTAGGAATTTTTCGGGTTGGAAAATTTCTCGACTTCCCTGGGCATAGAAGTATGATTGGACTAATGCAAAAATGGTACAGGCATCGAAAGCTCTCAATTAATAACTGTGGAAGTGCATCTAGAACACGAAGTTGAGAGCACACAATAAGCTAATATGCGATCTGCAATAAGCTTGAAATACGAAGAAGAAGAAGAAGTCAATATACCATCGAAATGAATTTGGATCACATTTAAATAATAGATATTCCCATGTATAGCATCTCGAAAGAACTGCGCATGTTTGAAAGAAGGAAGCATGTAGGTAAATCAAAAATATTGATCTTTTAAAATTTTCTGAAATCAGTACAACTCAAAAGAACTGCTCATGTTTAAAAGAAAGAAGCATTCCTTTAAATATTGATTATTTAGAAAATAACGAAATCATTACAACTCGAATGATCTGCTCATGTTAAAAAAGAAGCATTCATATAAATCAAAAATATTGAAAATAATGAAATTTCAGAAATCAGCACAACTTGAAAGAACTGCTCATGTTTAATAGAAGCAAGTATTCCAATATATACAAAATATCTATTATTTGAAAGTTTCTGAAGTCAGTACAACTCAAAAGAACTGTTCAAAAAAGGAAGCATTACATTTGAATAGCTTACCAGGTTGAAAAAATCGAACCTTTTTAATCTTTTTTCGATTTCAAAATTTACTGAGCTGTGAGAAAAGTTCAAAAGCCGTAGAAAATGGCTTGCTCTTCGGCGAAATGACCCATTCGGCGAAATGACCTGCGGCAAAACGTCTTCCGGCGAAATGTCCCGCTCCCCTTTTGCAACACTATCCACGAAAATAATAGATATTTTTGATTTATAGGAATGCTTCCTTCATGAGCGACAAAATGACCCATTTGGCGAAATGTTCTTCGGCGAAACGTCCTTCGGCGACATGAAACAGCTCCGTTTAGGCATTTGTGAGTGATTACATGGGTGTCCCAACGACTCGAACTTTTGTCCCACTATAGGTAGTTCCAGTTTCCTGATGACATATCAAAAGTATGAGCATCTTCAAGAGAAATGCAATCATGCTCTGAAATAAAATCACTATTGATTTTCCTTGTTATATGCCCCCAAAGTTGGTACAAATGTTATAATTTATCATTCCGAAACAAAATTTTGCCTATAAGTCTTTGAAAACACCACCATTTTTTGTGATTTTTTTTTTGAAAAGTCTGGCTCTACAAAGCCTTTTAAACAAGTGCCAAAACATTTTGCACGGGTTTCGATAACCTCAAAACAATATTTTGGCTTACTCGAAATTGTGCACCACTCGACGTGGGTGTGCAAGATAAATTTTTTTTTTCGCCATCCATCTGGCATATAGTTTTTTTTTAAACTGCACGAAAGAGAACCATTTAACAATAAAGCTGCTGTCGTAGCATTGCACAACCGACCGCACTTTATGTCAAATGTCCCAAAATATCTTCAATAGAAATTCAACCCGGTCATCCATTCAATCTATGGATTTTGGACATCTTTGCACGATAAAATCAATAGTTAATTATCTTTTACGGTCCCAAGCACCCATTTCGTCATTTCTTGACCGAGCTTCTAATCGATCGTAAACATATTCTAATCTTGTAAAGATTGTTGTTGTACCTCCAATTTGCCCAAATTCGTGTTTTTTCACCTTTTAGATACATTAATTTTTGAGAATTCGAGATACATGAATTGGAGACTTTAGAGCATTTATGAAGCTACACAAGAGTTTTCCTATAAATCATTGAGAAAACGAAAAGTGTGTCCATGTTTCCAAAATAAAGGCTCATCAATGTTAAAAAGGAGTAGGTACTGTCTAATTCTCAAAATGGAATACTCTAAAGTGGTCTGGCCAAAACCATATTCAGTCGGAAATGTCAATGAGTTTAAATTTGAATTACACATTTTTTTAATCCTGATGAATGTCGGCGTCTTATAGTGGAATACTAATAGTCGATAGTTCAGTGTCTTGTACTAATAGTACTATTAGTACAAGACACTGAAGATGTCTGCACATTGTAGACGAAATACGCGTATCTGTCAAGGATATGCAAATAAGGTAGGGGAATTAAATGGAAATTACTATTCCTTCTCTCTCTCTTTAAACGCCTTTTTTTCTTTTTTGACTTGTTACGATCCTACTGAAGCAAATGCCTACTTCAAACGCAAACTCTGCGAAAGGCAGTATAGGTAGCGCTAATTAGATGAAGTTCAAATCGGTAAAGAAGAAGTGATTATGTGAAGACATCGTTGCTTCATCTAGTCATCGTAAAACTTTGATTAACTCGCATTGGATTTTCAGGGATTTTTAATGGAAGTCTGTGTGGACTGCTTGATGTATAAAAATGAAGGTGGTGCAATCGGCTCACATAATGTGGCACCAGGTGTTGTTGAAGTGTGTAACGACAAACAGTTGAACCATCGCTCAGATACATGGGATTAGTTTCCTCAGTTACGTTATTTAAAGCAATTTTACCAAGACTTTTGTTCGATTCTTCTCTTATTTATAGAAATGATGATTATCTTTTCTATAAAACTGTTAATCTTTTTACATAATGGTTTCGTTTTTTTTCTAGTTTCATTAGACTTGCAATGGGCTGCAGTTCATCGGTTCGTTTTAGTCATACTGTGAGTAGGATTTGGAAACCGGCGTTTTCTTTGCTATACAGGTTTACCTTGCAGTTGGTTTATCCTCCTATAAAATCCGTTGAGGTAATAAAAATATAATAAAACTTGTGTCAAGGTTGTGCTACATTCGTTACTGAGAACTAAAATACAGTTTGTTATCTTTTTCTTATCTTCTCGTTTTCACGCCGTTGTCCATCTTACGACAGGAGATGATCAGCATAACAATCTAGTTTGAATACACTATCATAGTTGATCACTAGACTAATGCTAAGTTTCTCAAGTTTACCTCGGAAATTGTTAACCTTATGTTTTATCGTTTATCTAAAACTCTGAATACTACTTTTCTTTCAGGAGAGTGTAACGTTTCAGCAACTGAAATCTATTTTGGTCCGCTTTTTTCTACGCGGATTTAGCTTCGAATTCGTCCTTTGGAACGTTGCCGGTCGTAATGGACTCTAAGCCTACTCAGCTTGCACAGCCTGCTATATATCGTAAGATCCTATTGGAGTAACACTCGCAGTTTTTGTTAATGGGACTAGACAGAGGAGTAGCTGGAAGAGTGGAATGAAGAAAGCCAAACTTGTTTGTTTCATATTGAAGAAAGCGAGGCATAGTTGCCTATAGGTGGGATTTGAAAGTTTTTTTTTATAATGTGTTTAGTTTTCGTGTATCTGTATGAAGTAGAGACTGTAGTGGATTTTACAAGGCACTTAAATCAGAGAAGTTATACAGATTGTAATATACTATAAACGGTTTTTCAACGTTCAGAAAATTAACATCATTGAAGTCATAACATTTGATTTATACGTGAAGTAATGTTGAAGACAATGTTTTGCTTAGATATGATCCTTTTGAAGAGGAGTTCACTTATACTTTTGAAAGTATGTTGTCTATTATTTTTACAAAATTCTTCGTGTTCATATTAAAACTGTATTACTAAATATCACATTACATGTGGTGTATGTTTGGATTAAACTATCTGTATGGTCACTACATTCCGAATCGTAAAAGTTTGTAGAAATGCTGTCTTCTGAACGGATCGTCAATCATATTCATTCGCTAATGTTCGCAATATTGTTTCTCCCACTCCTCAAACAAGGAAGATTTCAGTCACTTTGAAATTGTATATTTGTCACTGTAGCGATTGTGTGCAGGGTCTTTCGAAAGTCGATAGTTTGAACTACGCAAGAAGTATGGAAAGGTGAAAGTATTTGAAAGGGACCGAGCAGATAACAGCAAATTTGTTGACGATTCTCAATCGCTTCCTTCGGACATTATTGTGTTGAAATCAAAACATACATGATGGCTTGTCAGTCTTAAGACATTTTTCTCACCTATGAGGATCATGATACGAACAAAGTCCTTGAGGAAATGGATAGTTCGCGATTGATGTGACCCAATTTTACAATCTGAATCTTTTTGCTGCTATCTGGAGTGTTCTGATAAAACTAATAGGTAATATATTTGCTTAGTTCCGTGTTATAATTACTATGTCTTTTGTCAACTTTTTGAAAGTTTTTCGTAGCTTTTTTTATAAAAATATTTCTCTTTATGTCACTTAAAGCCCATACTTAAACAAAGAGATAGAATTTCCTACAAAACTTCGGAGAATGTCACTAATATTCTAAAGGTAACAATTTAAATTCATCAGTACTAAACTAAGTGCTAATAGGTTGAAACTAATGAACTATTTTTCAAATCTTGTTTCGTCATACTCATCCACTACTTATAACGGAAACTACATCCCTTACGATGGATTAAACCCCTTCTAGTGATGGATTGCATATTAAATTTACAGCCAATTTTCCCCCGTTCCGTGTGGCTTGTTAGTTGTTATTGAATTTTATCATCGTTACTCTTTAATTACTTGCTAATCGCTAAATAGTCTTTTTTAAACCATTTCCTCCGTTGCGCACACCAAACGTCCATTCATTTCACACTCAGTGTCACTGCAATCATCTTCCATATAATTATCTACGTTATCATGATCATCATCATCATCATTGTTATTATTATCGTCACCACACCATCCATAACGTTTTCGTTAGTTTTCTGCCTTTGTAGTAAGTAGTATCGATGCACTTTTGGTTCCCGGCCGCCCTAAGTCTTGCTTGTTGTACCTAACGTACAACATGTGCCAGTTCATTCTACTCTTCTAAGCCAGTTGGTGACAATTCAGTGTGTGGTTCGGAAGGGTACCGCTAAAAACTAGAATCGCGTCGCTCGTTCCCGCTGTTTGGTGAATTTACTATTACTAGATGACGGGGTGGGGGTGTTCGGGTTGGAGTTGTTGGAGTTGGAGAATGAAATAAGGGAGATAGAGTTTGAGCTATTGGTTTCGATTCAGCTGGTTCCCCTATAGGTAACCGTTTGCGTGTCCCCGGTCGTAGACGACTGGTTGCTGGCAGATTGCAAGGCAGAATGATAACCACTTGGGTAGGTGATCGAATTTGATAGGGTCGATGCTGCCGTCGTCACCGGTGCGGGAGTGAGCGTTTCCGGGACCAGGTGTGGCGTTCTACTGGAGATTGGCGGGAGTATAGGACTTGCGGGCCAGGGATAGGCCGGTGTCGATGACGATGGGACACTCCTAAAAGAGAAACTGGTTTACGAAATATGATGAGAACTAAACACCGAACATCAACTCGGAAGCAGGCGGGAAGGTGACGTACACGTGTCTTTTGTTTAGCGTATTGTTATTTTTTTTGAGGGGATTTCATTTTGTTTGTTCGAACGGGTCAGTTTTGTTTTTTGATTGTTAGATGTGGTCAATATGCGGATGCAGCTTCTACGAGAATAGGAAATTATTGCGGCATGCTTCACGATACCTGGAGTGCGGCAGCATCATTGGTGAACCAAGTGGAGGAGCCGGAGTTGGTAAACCGGAAGATGACCCCGTTACTGCCGCATCAGGATGGAGAAAGTTTCTTCGTTGATCTATGCGCTCTTGATGCTGTGTTAGGCAACGGGTCAAAACTTCCGGAAGATTTTCGATTTGCGTCTAAAAGTAATATTTCATAACAAACGGAATGTGGGCATGTGGCAGCTAAATGAAACCGTAACATACCTGTATGGATTGTAACTTATCTTCTAAGGTAGTGATGCGCTCTTCCAGTGAATCCTGCCTTGATGACATGTCGGAAACGATTTCGTAAACGGTGTTTTGAGTCTGAAAGAAAAAATGTTACTTAGTTTTTTCGTTCGGTGGAGTGAAGTGAATTAACAACCTTTGCCATGTCGGTTATCGTGTTAGCGTTGTCCATCAATTTTCGTTGGTCCATTTTCACTTTTCGTAGTCTGGAAAATAAATTAAAATAGAATATTAATCTTTTATAATGCTTTAATAAGCCACCCAATCATCATCAATCAATCAATAGAATACAAGAGTTATGATGTTATTCAGCTTCTATCTAATGTAGTAAATCAATGTTTTTCCTTAGGGTGTCAACCAACCAATAGTTTTACAACCTTAGTATTTTATTCTGCGAACGCTCATGATATTTAAACAGTGTAATGTCAGTTCATGCACTGTATTAATTACAATTTTGCCCTTTTTGGCAAGTAATATTACACCATATTTTCGACATGATTGAAGTGCATCCCCTTTGGTGCGATATTAAAATTAATTTTTTGCTGTGTACTGGCTTAGACAGCTCTCAATTAACAACTGTGAAAGTGTTCAAAGAGTAAGTTGAGTAAGTAATAATCGATACTGTTATTGTATTCTGAACGGGTATCATCAGTTTCATATAGATATAATGTTTTAAGCTAAAACTTTATTTCTTATAAGACTGCAAGAATTGCATCCTGTTCATACTTTACCCAACAGACTTAGTTTTGTTTGCTGAATCTCGTTAATTTCGGCACCGCCGAGTAGCTTGACAATTCGTTTTACTAAGATCGTTTGCTTGCTGAGATTAAGCGAAACATTTACCGAGACTCAGCAAACAAACATAATTTTTGCCAAGATCTCAGTAAAACTTACTGCCGAGCAGCTCGCCGGTCGCGAAATAACCGAGATTTTGGAAACAAAACTATGTGTATACCCTTATATCTGAACGTGGATGTGCCTTTGAACGTTTTTTCCTCTATTCGTGACATAAAACCTTTACAACCAGTAATTTAATCTATTGTAGTATCTTCTGTGTCCTTAGTTTAGTGTATGTCATATTGATGAAGTATTTGGTTTAGATACAGTTACAGCCTTCATAGCAAGGAATCAATTCTAATTCAAAGGTCCCGCTATTTATACCCTTCGAAAAGTGAGAGCACCCTTCAAAGACGCACCCCTTTGTCAGTCAAAATTGGATTCCTTAGCAACAAAATTAAGCAATGACATCGATAATGACCATGCATCAGAACCCTAGTCTTAACCACTTCAAGCTATGGAACACCGAATAGAAGATGAAGACTAACTCAGTTTTTTCTTGTTTCAAGACCATTATCGGTTATGCAACCCGAGGACTTATTTCTATTAACAAGGCATAGCACGTAGAACAAAGAATGAAGATTAGGAATCACATAGAAGACTATCAAATATTCTTCTTGTTACAAGATCTCGGTGGTCAATATGAGTCTTGTTACAAGGCGTAAAACGTACACACTTAGTTTTGCCATTTATTTTTACTTAGATCTCAGCCAAATTTCTGTTCGTTAGCTGAGATCTCATATAAATTCTCGTTTGTTAATCGAATCTCGGAAAGTTTTTCACTGAGATCCAGTAAAATAAAATGCCGAGCTAGTCGGCGGTGCAAATCAGTGTGAAACCGAACTTTTTGTCAGTGCGAACCTCAACCTGAGATTTTAAAACAGGTTTTAAAAACAAACGATCAAACTGACGCTTGTCAGAAAACAAGCAGAGCCGATCTTGATACCCGATCCAGGTTGGAACTGAATAATAAACAAATTCGCTATAAGTGTGTATACGGAAATAGAAAACTACCTAATATTAAGTTCAAAAGAACCTAAAATTGGCTTCTTCCGATTGAACTAAACGATTGGGTAAATATCGCTTTCGTTATTAGGTTCTTTTTACCTAACGTTTAGGTACTTTCAGAAGAACTCATTAATAGGTTTAAAAAAACTTTGATTTGACAGAAAAATGTTAATGATCGTAAATATCCTGCAAAATATAACTAGGTATCACTCATGTTCATTTTCACGTTCGAATAGTATTCCACACTTAACACGAACGTTGGTGTATTTATTTGAACTTTTTGTAAAACGTTTCCTGCAAATATGCTCCATAATGTTGTTGGATTCCGCACAACACATTCGCGAAACTCAACTGTTCTTTTTTAATTTTAAACAATTAAATGCAAATTAAATTAAACCCCTTATTAACTGAGATAATCATTTTCTCTATCTTGCATTCACGTCCAATTCAAATCGGATCCCTGATCAAATCTCAAAAAAAAATTTCAAGTTTCAAATAACTCAAAATTACGTAGAAATTACTCAACGTGTTGTTTACTTGAGCGAACTTGACGTTGGGTAGTTTAAACTTAATTTTGGATGAAAAAATTGTGCCCGCTCAGTTGACAGCAAACTTTCGTTGAAGTCGGTCGCGTCGCGTTTTCAGTCGAAGTTGTCGAAGTGTTTCCGTGTTCAATTATAATAGTAATTTATATCGGTGAAAGGTACTTTGTGTGTGGCAGGATTTTTAGCTTGTTCCGTGAGGCCGCTCTCAATATTCCGTAAGTAAAATCTTCTTCGTTATATGGCATTCCCCCCATCAGCAAAATCGGCGTTCCAACTAATTTGAAGGTTATGTTTTTCCTCATTTCTTTGCAGGATCCGGGTTTCCCGATCAGAGCCAGATATCACTGTCCCTCGAAATCGGTCCAACGGCATATCCCGCCCGTGAAGTTTTCGGACTTGTCGTGACTGCATCCAGAAATACAGTGAAACTACCGGTTGGTTGGTGGTAGTTGTGCGGCTCCGTCGAACGTATAAAGACCAGCTTTCAAGAAATCCTTAACAAATTCATAAGGTTTTAAAATTGCTTTTATGAAGAAAAATTGCAGGTTGAATTGCATTTATCTAAAGCCATTTTGCTTGATCCTAACCCGAACAGATTTATGGCAGCATTTATGGAGGCAAAGTAGCCTGCAAAAAGTTAAACGTCAAAGTTTGTTTATCTTTCGATAGTTGCGCTGTGGGATCCAGGATTCTTCCAGCCGGTTTTCTACCGATGGATTGGGAGCAGTTACTCAGATAGTTGTCGATACTGTTTTGCAACATTTCGCATTTCGAACAGCTGGAATTGCAATCGTTCCCGAAAAAGATCACCTTCTTCCGGATGGTTACAGAAGTGCACCATCCAACGATGCTATGGATCGGAAACCAGCTAATCTCCGCTAACTAACAGTTTCAGTGGTTTGCTGTCCGTTGTTATTTAGATTGTCATCTACGCAAGATCTGGAGAAGGCTGGTATGTTTTTAAACTATCGACAATGTTTTATGAATTTGAGGGCCACGCTCACTTTACTCTTCTCCGCCAGAAGTAAATTTTGCTGAAATCGACTTGAATTTTTCATCCTAGCCGAATACTTTGAGATTTCCTTGTCATAATTTTTGGCTTTTATTAATTATGAGGAACCATCTTTTAGGCTCAATTTGTAAGAGAGAGAGAGAGAGTGGGGAGTTTATGATGCATTTTAAAAAATAAAACCTAAAAAGCAACAATAAATGCTTTCTAATCTAATGAAAAACCTAATGGTTTTATGGTTGCCTTTATAATGATAGAACGCGTTTATAAAGTATTTTATCAAGACATTAATAAACAATTGATAATGATGTTTATTCTTGAATTGCAGAACAGTTTTAAGGAGGGATTGAAAACAAGACAGTTTTAGACTTTCTTGCCATGACTATAAAAGGTTTTTAAAACAGCAAAAAGCTGAATTACTACACACTAAGATTTTGTTTCCGTGTTCGGTAAATTTTACCGAAAGCAGAATAGCTGAACGTTCGGTAAAACTTTGACCTTCATTTTAAAGGCTTTTGAATTTGAAAATAATATAAAAACATGTTCAACCTTGTTTAAATGATCAAATCTTGTCATTTTAGTGGAGATCTAGTTGCAAAGTAGCTGCAAAGCAATTGAATTGAATTGCATAAATTTTACCGAAAAGTTCAGCTGTTCAGATTTCGGTAAACATTACCGAAGTCAGCGATAATTTCTTAGTGTGTAAGCAAGAATGTTTTACACTTTGAAATGCTGTATTTAAACTCAATGGATTGTTCATTGCCGTTATAAAACCATCATAAATCAGAGTGGATGCCAAATGGTTACTGAATTGTTACTTGGGATATCATATACGTTTACATTATATAGCATGTAAAGTTCCCACATTTCATGCAATGTAGCAAATATTGTATACAAAAGCCCATCTTAGTAAACAACATTGTTTACAAGTTGCTCGGTTGCGTGAAATAAAATACAAGTTTACGTGGATGAATGTTTACATCACAATTAAAATTCAGAATTTTTATCTGTGTAACAATGACTAAGGTGTGTTCCTTTGATTACTGAAAAATCCTGTTCTTCTAGTTTGAAGTAGTCAGAACTAGAGTTTGGTGATAGATCTGAAACCGTAACGCATCACGAAGAGGCGACCTACCTGCGTTACGGGGCGTAACGGTTAAAAATGATTTATGTTTATCGTGGTAGTTTATCAGTGAATCTTGATTTGCTCCTATTATATTCATTTTCAATAAAGGAATGAAGTTCTCCTATCATCCCTACAGGGGACATGTATTAATTATGTCACGTTAAATTGAGGAATAATATGTCCCCCTTCCCCCCTTTCGTCACGTTTTTCTTATATCTAATGTATTGCTTGCTATAAAATCTAATACCCCCTCTTCTCTGTTAGGGCATGACATAATATATGCATCACCCCACATTAGATCTTCTATATCAAACTGAATGGTACCAACAGTCTATCGAACAGCTCTTTACGGTCGTTTTACGTTTATACTTGTCGGTGATAATATTTTAATCACTCGTCAGCTTTTCAATTATCTTGCTCTAGGTGGAGGTCTGCATGCATGGAATAGTCCAGGTGCGCTAGTACGAATCGTAGAACGATGACGTGTCAATCGAGCAGAAAATGCTTCGAGAACTATGCATTATACACACGATAGCTAGCATGGAATTGGCATCGTTTGGCACTCGACATGTGATACGGATATTATAATTGCGTTAGCCACTTTTCTCGTTCACGGTGTGTTATGAAGGTACGAGGTGCTGCAGTTTCGATTGTATCATCTTCCATCAGACATTGCAACGTTATATTCAAGAAGCTGCTAGAGCGTATACCAACCTATGTATATATGGCACAATGGTTAACGGTGGCGTAATTGATACATTATTTCTATTTGTGTGAAACTTGAATGTGGTTCTACATCCATCTTTTCTGGTTTCGTTCTCAATGTAATAATTGTGGGATACTTAACACATAAACATGTCTACCGTTGTCGACAAACCCTCACTGAAATTAGCAACCCTTTAAGATAAAATTGGTTAATGTGCCAGCCGTAGCAAACGACTACAATTAGAGGCAACAGGTGTTAAATTATAAATATTTAATCATTTATCTGTTTTTAAAGACAAACTGGGTGGATCTGGAGTGAGAGATGTGCAAATGAAAAGTTTGACGATAACAAGCTAAACAGGTGGGACATATTCATGTAATAGAAAAAGACATTTCATTCTGGGTCACATCTTGGCTATCAACAGCATGGTTAAATGAAAGTGTTTGCATAATTGCTAATCTAGATTAAAGTTTTCTCTCAACTCAAATTTAGCATATATTCACTAATAGCTTAAAAAATTAGCAGAATTGTTAATCCGCCAACTCAAATTTAGCGATTGGCGGAGTAGCGAAAATGTAGACAGTGGGGAAAAAGGGCCCCAATTTTTACGTAAGTCATCATCCAAAAAACATTTTTTAGTACTCATGTCACTTTTTGACATTGTTTTAAATAACATAATGGCCTACTTTTCATAGTTAAAATAACAGTGTCAAAAAGTACTACTTTCAGCATCCAGCAGCAGTTCTACTTTTCGACATCATTTTGAGTGCTAGAAATTGTGTATGCAAAATTTGATTTTTTCAACACTCGTCGTGATTACGTCGTAATAACGACGACTCGTGTTGAAAAAAAAAAACTCTTTTTGCAACTTGTTGCACAGACACCTATTTTTATTCTGGAAAAATATTAGAAAAAAATATCAAAATCCTAAAAAGTTAGTTTTTTTCTTAGAGTACATATGTAAATGTTGTTCTCTATCTCATCATGAAAGGTCGATTTTTTCTAGGGTTTTTTGATTCCAACTTTTTGCCATGTGACATAGATAAAAAATGTTTTATACGTACATTTTAGATAAATCAAAATGGCGGACGGCATGCGAGTGTCTTTCGCGAAACTGAGTAGCGGAAATTATGTTTCCTGGAAATTCCGGACGAAGGCGCTACTTGAGTGTGAAGAGTTGTGGGACGTAATTGCCACAGCGAATCCAGAGGAAGTGGACGAAAATTATGTACAGTGGTAGAAGAATGATGCGAAGGCTCGCGCGACGATTTCGTTGTTTATTGATGACAGCCAGCTACGTTTCGTCAAGAAAGCAGAAACCGCGCGCGATAAGTGGAATAATTTGAAAACCTATCTTGCAAAAGCAACGATAGGCACCCAGGCATTGCTACTGCAGCAATTATGTTCGATTAATCTCGGTGAAGGTGGCGATGTAGAAAAGCACCTGGAAGAAATCGAAAACATTTACGATCGGCTTTACAGTACCGGTGTTGGGATCAGTGAGCAGTTGCGGGTGATAATGATGCTGCGTAGTTTGCGTCCGTCTTTCGCGAGTTTTGATGTATCGTTGGAAAATCGGCCAGCGGACGATTTAACAATGGACTTAGTTGTGGCTAATGATGAGTGTGACAAGCGGGCGGGTCCAAGAGCAGGATCCAGTGGAATTAGTGTTAAGGAAGAAAAAGTTCATAAAGTGGATGCTAAGGTGAACAGCGATAAAGCAAAGTGTTTTTTTTCTGTAAGCAACCTGGCCATTATAAGAGAAATTGCCGCAAGTTGGCTGCTTTGAAGCACAGTGACAGTTCGGGTGAATCGAGCAAGAAGTCGAGTTCCGGACAGCAGGCTAAACAGGTGCAAGCGAAAAATGCACAGCTGCCCAAACCAGTGGTAGCAGAATATACTTTCTGTGGTGCCGTGTGTTTTGTTGCGGATGGTGCTATTCCGGGGGCTTGGACAATCGACAGCGGATGTACTTGCCATATGGTTTTTCGTTGAATTCAACGACCGTGCATTACAGGAAATGGCCAACTGTATGCTGTTGGATGCAGGGCTACCCAAATGATATTGGGGTGAGGCCGTGCTTACGGCAATCTTTGTCCAGAATCGGTTGTCATCGAGGGTTGTGGATAAAACACCTCACGAGATTTGGACAGGAAAAGTACCGGATTTCGCTGAGTTAAAAGTGTTTGGGTGCGAAGCCTACCCAAGTAACCAAAAGTTCTGCATTCAACGATTAAAATCACTTTCAAGTTCCGTAAAGTTCAAATAAAGTTCCGACCGAACCTTCAAGTTCCATAAAGTTCAAATAAAGTTCCGACAGAACTTTCAAGTTCCATAAAGTTCAAATAAAGTTCCAACCGAACCATAAAGTTCCATAAAGTTCAAATAAAGTTCTGACTGAACTTTCAAGTTCCATAAAGTTCACATAAAGTTCCGACAGAACTTTCAAGTTCCATAAAGTTCAAATAAAGTTCCGACAGAACTTTCAAGTTTCATAAAATTCAAATAAAGTTCCAACCAAACCTTCCAGTTCCATAAAGTTCAAATAAAGTTCCGACAGAACTTTCAAGTTCCATAAAGTTCAAATAAAGTTCCGACCGAACCTTCAAGTTCCATAAAGTTCAAATAAAGTTCCGACAGAACTTTCAAGTTCCATAAAGTTCAAATAAAGTTCCGACAGAACTTTCAAGCCACATGAAGCAATCCGCACAAGTCTTTATTAGTAACAAAATGTAATGTACGTAAATATTAAATGATCAGTGGCCCGAATAAATCATAATTCTTATATTTATGCAGTGCATCAACATTCAATTAACACATAAAAAAATAATTAAAAAGTAATTTCCTGGACTCGAACCCGTGTATTCGGCATGCGATCTACTAACGCTAACCACTGCACCACAAATGTGTTGGAATACCATGCGGGCAAATACCAATTTCAAATTCATCAAGGTGTTGTGTTTCGTATGCAAGGCAGTCAGCTGGCACTAAAAACTCCAACAGTAGGCGGGACAACAGCTCACATTAATATATTTCAGATGACGCAGCGGTTCGTGCTGGGGCTCTCACGCAGAAGGACTGGGTTTAATTCTTCAAACAGCTCCATTACATTACTACTACTAATGCTGATAAATCAATACACATTAATACCTGCCTTTAGAAATAACTTTCATAAAAGTGCGAACTAAACATAGAATTGGTGTAGAGGACAAAAACCTTTTTTAATTTATTTTCTAAAAGTTCCGTTCAAGTTCCGCCAGAAGCTGCTTAGAATGCTCTTCAATTATGATACCGGAACTTTCAAGTTCTTATAACGACTTAAAAATGAGGCTGCTTAGAATTCTAAAGACCATCACTAACTAAGCTGCTTAAGCCACAAATGGCCTTTTATCAGAACTTTTGGTTACTTGGGTATGTACTCGTACCCGACCAAAGACGAAAGCTAAGAAGCTAGTGTTTGTCGGCTACTCAAGTCAGCACAAAGGCTATCGCTTTCTTGACCTCGCAACAAACCGCATCACTATAAGCCGCAACGTGCGCTTTCTGGAGCTGGTAAATTATTCAGAACAGGCGGAGGAGAAGCCAGTTGCTTCGGAGATTCCTGTGGAGCAGAGTGGTGATAGCGTGAGTGATTGTGAAGAAGAAGAAGAAGTGTTTCTTGAGGATCGTGAAAGTGAAGGACGCTCACAAGTGCTTGATGAATAAGAACAGTCTGAGTATGATGATGCTAGTGAAATGAACGAAAGTGATTTCCTTGGCTTCGAACCGAAGTTTCCAGAAGAACAACCAGTGTTAAACAGAGCTAATCGACGTACTCGAGGTGTATTGCCTGGACGTTACAAAGACTTTGTAGTGGGGCAAGTGACTGTAGATAAAGAGCCCGAAGATTATAGAGAAGCAATTCTAGTCCCAGATTGGAGAAATGCCATTAACGCGAAAATAGCGGCACATGCCGTGAACCAGACATGGGAGTAGGTGCTATTACCCCTGGGAAGAAAGGGATTGAAGTGAAGTGGGTCTTTAAGTTAAAGCGGTATGAAGCGGGGAAGGTAATCAAACACAAGCCGCGTATTGTCGCTAAAGGCTACACTCAGTTGTTTGGAATTGATTTCACAGAGATATACGCTCCGGTTACCCGACAGGCGACGCTACATGTGCTGTTGGCGGTGGCTAGCAAGAAAGGTTTACTGCTAAAATAATATGAACGGAACAGTTGACGAGGAATTGTATATGTCCCAGCTGCCCGGATATTCTATCAAGGGGAAGGAGGACATGGTTTGCAGATTGCGTAAGAGCATCTATGGCCTGCGACAGTCGGCTAGATGCTGGAATAAAACGTTACACGCGGTGCTGCTGGATTTGAAGTTCAAGGCTTGCGAATCTGACCCTTATCTCTACTTACGCCATGGACGGAGAGTCGTCTATCTCGTCGAGAAAGAGATTGATGATGTATTCAGGAATCTTCGTGACAAGTTCGAAGTAACATCCCTTGGTCAGGCTGCATCATTTTTTCGCGTATGAGATCGAAAGAGAAGCCCAAGTAACCATTCGCCTTTTTGGCTATATACTGCTGAACAATGGCTATATCAGTATTTGTAAGCTCTGATGAGGCCCGTATATAATCAAAAACGCGAAATAACATGCCTATGGTAACTTGGGGAGTGCATACTCCGGAAGTTCAAGATGGATAACTCTCATGCCGTGAAGACACCGATAGATCTAGAGTATATTACAGGAAGCAAACCGTTCGAAGACACAACGTTGTACAGGAGCTTGATTGGCGCGCGTCTGTACCTGGCCGTCAATGCTTGACCCGAATGGGACCAAGGATTTCAAGCTAAGCTATGGACCGCAGGACGGATGGAAGCTAGGAGGATTTTCAGACTTCGATTGGACAAGCGACAGACGTACGCGGCGTTCTACCACGGGATTCACATTCTTTTACGGAGGTGGGCCCGTCAGTTGGGCCAGCAAGAGTTGTTATTTCGTCCTTGGAGGCTGAATATAACGCGTTATGCTTGGCCTGGAAGCGATGTGGCTGAGACAACTATTGGAGGAGCTAGAGGAGTCGGAAAGGAATCCGACAGTTATGTACGAGGATCAGTGTTGGGAAAATATCAAAAAAATCAAATCTCACCAATTCCCAAGATTACGCTTGATTTCCGTAAACAAAAATTAACAAACATACAACTGCGGTTGATTTTGCAAGCTGTGATATGGCAGCTCGGAAAATCAAGCTAATTAAACTCACAGCTGCAAATCTTAACAAACTGTGTTGAGATTGAGTTGCTGTACACTCGAACGCAACCGAAACTTCCATAACGTATGGCAGCCACTTCGTTTTTGCCATCGGTGAAGAGTTAAAAGAGATGGTAAGCTATACTTTCTCTTTCTAAGAAAACGATGTGCAACGGAATCATTTTTGTGTCGAGTCAACTCTCAACTAGATTTATGCATGTGGTGAATAGTCTCGCAATATCAAAGGAGCTTGTAAAATCAATATTAAGCATGATATTTTGTTCCAATATCACGCGTGATATTGAGAGCGTATAAGAGTGGAAAAATATCAGTTGATTGATGATTTTGCCAACACTGACGAGGATAACATGTGATGTATGAGTTTCACCAAAACTGGAAGATGTAGCGGCAGAGTGAAGCACATAGATACGAAGAGACACTTCATCCGTGATTTGTGTGAACATAGGACTGTAGATTTGGTGTACTCACTTGTAGAAAGTGAGGAGATGACCGCCGACGCTCTTACTAAACCAGTCTGGCTATACTGGATAAGTTCTTGAGGAAAGTAGGACTAAAGAAGTGATTAGGGTGGTACTCATCCAGGAGGAGTATTGGGAATGAATGAGCACCTTGATGTATAGCCACCTTGGCTGAAGAGAAAAATAACTTGATTACTGGCTGCATTTAATGCCTTTTGAAGTTTTAATTAATTACGCAATAAATCAGCAACTTGTACACACGTGTTTCCAGTTTTTCTCCCCGAAAGAATACGCGGTTCTTTTGTCTGCTCTCTGGTGCTCCCTTTGTTCGCTTTCCCGGTGATTTCCTAAGAGAAGAGGTGACAATACGGGGGCAAAAATGAACCACTTTTCTGTCAAACGTGAACCAGCTCCTGATTGGCCGATTTTATGTGGGTAAGATAGAGATAGAGATAGATAAAGATAGAGATAGAGATAGAAATAAAAGAGGAAGAAGCCAATTGTCAACTCTTCCTCTTAGGTGATTCCGTGCGTCTATGTTACATCTCATTAGGTCCACGGATTTGACGTGAGGTGCACTTTTCGAGGCTCCGGGTAACTTTTTTGTTCAAGGCAAGAAGCTCAGAGTTCTCAGTTGTTCAATATTTTCAACAATAATTTTGGTAGGTCATCCAATACACGGCTGGCCCTTCATTAAATTTGTTTTCTACGATGGACTATTTCGAGACAAATGACAACGTTCCCGACAAAAGATGTCCAGGATCAGGTCCCATCTGCTGCTGTAGCCAAAGAGCAGGGGAAAAAGGGAAATGTTGAATCCCAGAATCAAACTTCTTAGATTTTGTCGTCAATATGAATCAATATGATTGTCAATACCTCACTTCCGTTTTATCCCCCTTTGCTCACAATATGTGAGGCTGGGTGGAATAATTTACAAAGCCGTGACTAACTTGAATATCTCGGATGACAAACGGTTTCAGTCACCATGTTATACATATTCTTAAAAGAAAAATTCTGCTGAATCGATTGATGTGGGTCTCATTGGCCAGAGACATTTGCCTGCTGAGATTGAGGGCTGGAGTCAACCCGAGTTCGCGGTAAAATAGGAAATGCGTCTATCGACATACTTTTGCATCTTACGTTAGGTATATTCCTGGAAATTAAGTATATGTTTAACGACACCATATACACCCTCAGGGAATTTCTTCTGCCCCAACAGAGGATCCAGAACGACCGATAAAGTGGCCTCACTATACAAATTGTCCTGGAACATTGCGATTTCCTCTATTTTGTTCAAAATCACAAGATCATAGTGTATATAATATGCGATTGATATTTTGATGTAAAGTGGCCATATCTTGTTTCTCCGGATAATCTAGATTGACCGATAAAGCGGCCACATTATAAAAATTATAGAACCCTTACACAACATTCATGTTCTTCACATTCATAAATTTTGGTAACATAAAGAAATTCTATAATCCATATTAAATTTCCTACGCAGCTGATCGAAACAAACATTATGATGTCACTACAAGTGAAATGAAATTCGAGTGAAAAACGAAATGCAAGTACAATTATACTAATGTCCAGAGAAGTCGAGAAATTCTTCAACCCGGAAAATTTCAGCATGGTCTTGCTTTATCGCTGCGCCTTTACCGACTTAGCTAAGGGAAGCTCAGGGATCCTATGCAGTGGCCTTTAATTACGTGGGATTTTGGATCCCTTTTTCCCACTAGCGGAATTTATGTGTAGTTGTGTTCTACTGCTAGTAGGATAGGTATACACATTATTGACGTTGCACAAACATATTGTATTGGTCAAATGATGACAGTGTTACCACAATAGGTAAATAGTACATTCTGTTTCATAAGTTTTAAACTATATAAATATTAAAATTTATCAACAAATAGTTTAAGCTGCAGTACAGGTTATACAGGAATATATTGTTCTAGGCAAATAATAGTAGGCTTATCCAGCTTTTAACCAACTAAATTGTGTGTTGGGTTTAGTTTACTCGCGAAAAAAATTGATTTTTTATAGTTAAGATAACTTAATCTATTATGAAAACTCCTATTTAAAAAAAACAGGTTGATTCTATTGTTTTTTATACTATTATTTTACAAGTACTTATTGCTATTCATTAGCCTTTATTTTTATTTGATTTATACTCACGCGTAGATAGCTAACAGGAACTTCCGCTGATGTGTCCGCACTCGGCCAGGATTTACGCGCTTCACTAGCCGCGTGTGTTTGTATATTAACCAGGTTTCCCGTAGCACGTTGGCCGCTGCATTTTTCAGCTGTTAGGAGTAGATACAAAATGATGAATGAGATAGCTTCCGTTTTATTGTTGGCTTCTGAATTTTCTTTTCTTTCTTTCAATGATAGATACTTAAATTTAGATTAATGATGAAAGTATTGTGACCCGCTTTCCAGAAAATCAAAAAATGGCTTGGTACCAAATAATAAAAAGTAAAAAAATCTTAGTTTAAATCAGAGTTGTTAATAGATAACAATCGATAACGTCTGCAGTGGAGTATTTGCATTGCAGACGTTACCGCAGACGCTACGACGGTTATTGATTGACAAGCTTGGTTCAAATGCTAAAATAAATGAAACTTGTTGATTTATGTTTTTGAGGTTTTCTTTCAACTCTTCCATTTATTCCAGATCCTACGCTTCCTCTGGTTGACTCATCTCTAGTGAATGGTGAAAAAAGTTATACCACGTTAAGCATCAAGCTGGAAGGGATCATTTTTATATCTTTAAATTTGTCAAACCTCTTAACGGAATTTTTTCTACTTGTTTGACCCAGTTCCTTTCAACCGCATTGGAATGACACTTAAATTTCTTCCGGGTAGCTGTGTATGACACTTTATAATACACTGTTACGCAGTTTCAGGCCAAATGACGCATTGAAAAACTCGACCATTTCAGATTTACATAACATTTTGCATAATTGGGTGTTATGAGCAATCATTTACAGTTTTTATAAAAATTCGGCCATTTTGGATCTTTTCAAAATGGCGTTTTTGTCATGTTTCAATAAATTGTAGCATGAAAACGTCACTTCTGACAAAAATGACGTCTGAGACAAAGTTGTAGAGGTAGCGGCGCCGGTGGTGTAGTGGTAAGCGTGATTGCCTCTCACCCCAAAAGGCCTGGGTTCAATCCAAATTTTCTGAGGCATAAAATCTCTGATCACGCATGGGATGTAAAACTTCACTTATTAATATTTATTAGATACTTTTTTCTGAACTTTTGACATTTTTAAATTTTTGCTTTATGATTAGATAAGCCTAAGTGACAAAACTTTTCATTTGTTTCAATTTAGAAATTTGAAAAGCTTATATTAGTAGGGGAGAATGGTATACAACGCACCCCCTGGGCAGAACGCACCAGCTGACTTTCATTTGTGTTTTTCATGGCTTTTACGTAACTTTTTTGTTGTCTTATCAAGCAGCACTTCTAGCATAGCATCTGAATTAAAAATCCTGCATAATAAATCCTATAATTGGATTAAAAATTCCAAGAAAAACTAAAAACAAAATGAAGAAGTGCGTCTTACCCCGGAGGTGCGTTATGTACTGTTCTCCCCTATATTTTATAAACTTTCAGTGAGCCAATTTTGTGATCCAAGTTATATTCATCAGTGGTTTGATCAACTATGGGAAACTTTTTGTTCATCGAATATTACATATCCGCCAATATCTCAAAAGTTTTGTATTAAAATTACGTGGCATTATGAGGAACGATGACATTTGGGTTATTTCATTAGTCCTGAACAATCGGTTATCAAAGAACAGAGATACAATGTTTTTAATGACAATAAGATTTAAGGTGGCTCTATTGTATTGACACGCACTATATAATAAAGAGTGGAACGATCAAAAATTGGTCGACTTGGCGACGAATTTGGTGTATTTTTTTTTTAAATCGTGCATTTAAAAACTTGAACACCGCTCATTTTGTTGGTCTGTGTGTACGAAATGTTGCCTATATTTTTTTTTCATTTTCCATTCAGTTGTCAAAATCGTGTCGAAGCAAGAGGAACAGCGTATCAACATTTTGCGCGAGCATAAGCAACATCCAAATTATGCCCACGCAGATTGATTGCGTCAGAACTTTGATTGCGTCATTATGGACAATGAAACATACGTCATACTCAAGAAAAAAATCCTCCAAACTCGCCGGAGCTGCGCCCAATTGAAAAAATATTGGGTAATAGTTAAGCGGAACCTCAAGAAAACTCATAAGACAGTTGGAAATGTGTAACAGTTCTATACAAGCATCAGAATCAAATAAGGTGGATACAACAGCGGTACAAAATCTGATGGAAGGTGTGAAAACGTAAAGCTCGACAGTTCCCATTTGGAAAATTGGAAACCTAATTAGATAATTTTTCTGTACTTTGTAGTCATTGAACTCAAAAAAGAAATACAGATTGATCATTTATACAATAACATAATCAGTGTGTCCGTAATCATGTTTTACCAATTTTGACCGTTCCATCCTTTAATGTATTTTTAATTACTATAACTAGCATGTATTTTTAATTAGCGCAACTCAAGCCTTGAAAAATGCTGATGTTTTTTTTTTGTATTCTAATCCATTCATAACATTTTAGGACATTCGTGACTTTTTGACCTGAAAATTTGACCTGGTGGCCCTTAACGTAGGCATGGATGCTAACCACTACGCCGGGTCTGTCCCCTTGCTGAAAACTGAGAACAGGACGATCTTTTGAATGTGTCAATTAGAGATTCGAGGCAGGTCAAACGTTTTACATACTTGTGAAATTTTTCCAGGTAGCAGATAATTCTAACTATGTACAACTTCACCACCACCAAGTTCATGCTGCAATTGCCACAAAACGACCGTAGCTAAAATCTTTGATGGTATGCTGGCAAACAGATTCCAGGGGGAGCAAAAGGGGTATGGGGCATAAGGCCCCATATATGTTTGTTCAATTGGTATTTTCTCAGCAACAAATGCCTGATAAGTGAACTCAGAAGTGAACAGAACTCATGTTCTCCATTGTTTTTCATTTGGACAAAGCAAATGGATATTTTTGGTTGCTAGCAAAACATTGGTAAAAAGTTAAAAAAAAGTAGGAACACTTTAGCCAACATTAGGGACATTAAACCTAAACTTTAATACTACAAAAGGCATGAAATATCAGCAGAAGGTAATAGATGGAATGACGCAATCTCAACCGGAAATCATTCACATGTTTCATATTTTCAACGTCTCGCTGAGATGCATAAGAAAAGCAGATGTGATATCAATTCGAAATTTTCACAAATATTGTTTTAAGGGTGGAAATGATTTTGGTTTAATAACGATACTACTAATGCAGAGAGCATAGTATGCAAAACATTGCAACAAGTGCAATTTGAAATGTTTGCTAGTATTCATATTACGCTTTCGTATCATGAATGAAAAAATTACAATGCTAATTAAGAATGTCGAAAAATAGGTTATGCTTAGACAGGAAATGGAATTAAACAAAAAATAATAAAATCAATTAAAGAAAGACTGATATATGAAACGGAAAGAATAAAGAGCGAAATTGTTGGTACAGGAAAACGCCGTCGGTGGTACTGAGACCCATCGCAACAGCCGAAATCCAACCAATTGAGTTGATTTTCTGTACGTAATTTGGGCATAGTTGAAACTAATCACATCCACATAAATCACCTCAATTGGTTGAAAAATAGCTGAGAAATTATGGCGGATGGGTGTGTATTTTTTCTCAGAATCCAATTAACATGACAATTTGCTTTAGTTTTTTATGAAAGAAATTGATATTTCAAACGGAAAACACGAAAAAAAAAACATTAAGTAATCCATAAAACAAATCATACGGATACGTATCTGCATTCTTGCTGTGCTGGTGAAAATCGCTATCACTACACTGTGATCTCTCTGCCACCATGTTTACAACAGGAAGCCACCCGTTCATTCATCCGTTCGTTCGTTCGTTCCAAAAGACAAATGGCAGACAAACTTTCAATTTGGCACTTACCCTCTTCGTGAGCTGAGTATCCATCATGAAGTTGTGCACATGTTTTTCCGCTCGTGTTAACTCCAACTTTCGCGATACGACTGCCACCAGTAGTGCCGTACAGCCAGCACCCTGTTCCCGGGTATGGACGTTGGCAGCGGATAGTCGGATGTTGGTTACATTTGCAAATTCATGGTTTGGCGGAAGAATGTACCATCCATGTCGGATGCGAGTACGTTGATGACCGCAGCGCCGTGGTTTCAGTGTGCCATTTGTTGCATTTTTGGGTGAGAAAAAGAAAGGAAAGATGCGAAACATTGTATGAATAACAAATATAACTCGAATTTAAATTGTTGTTTTATGTTTATGTTTTAATATTTCGGTATAATAGGTTTGAGTGTGTCTTTGTATATTGCTTGAAAGTAAAACTAGGCACTCGCCAATGCTAGAGCTGTGGGTATATTTTCGCAGCGTTTTATTTTATTTTTATGCAGTGCTTTCACTATGGAGCGTGAATTTTAGCTGTATGTTAGATCGTGCATTCGGCTATAGTGTTGGTGGTTTTTCCTACGGATTTTGATACAGAAAGGGTTAGTCTGTCGGATCCAGAATCACTCGTAGACGTTCTCGCAGGAATGGATCCATACTCGCAGTTGATGATGTTTCCGGGATATATTACCATTGTAGTTTTGAGTTTTGAATCATCAATTATGTGCAGAAATAAATTTACAACTTAATTAAATTTACTACAACGACTGCTTCAGCAAGGCTTTGAATATGTTTTCAGCAAAATTATCTATGGAAAATGGATCTACTGAGAGCAGACTGCAGTATTAAAACTCTTCTTACGTCTTCAACTTCCAAAGCTTTGTTGGCCACGGTGTCTTTGTTAGAATAACTTTAAAACAAACAAAAATCCGCATTCTCGAAACCGGAGATAAACTTTCCCGTGGCTAAAAATCTCCTAAATAAATCTTAAAATAAAAGGCATTCACGAGACCTTTAAACCGATACAGAAAGCAAAATCAGGCCCGGTGATCAACGCGTATCTGATACGTGTTCTACTGTTTTGCCGCCCGACCCCGTTAATGGCTCATGATCGAGCAAATATTTAAATTGACGTAAGTGCTTTAGTAAACAATGATTTAAAACGTTAATTAATCGAAACTGACAGTTTCTTATGGGAATTTTCGGTGGAGCAAAAGGATAGTACGAAGTCCGCCATGTTTCACGCACAGCCTGACTTTTACTTATGGATTTTACCATAGGAGTAAAGAGCTACAAAGTCGCCGTTAACGTCAATGCCAGCATCATGTAGGGAAAAATTTAAACTTCTTATGGTGGTGTTAATATGCGTTGGCGATCTATTAGTTTCAATAAATTTATGTTTGAAGTCATTGTTTACAATAGCACTTACGTTGCAGTTTTATGTTTGGTTATTTATTAACTACTTCTTAGTCATTTTTGTAATTTGGATTCGAGCATATTTAACTTTTTATTTAT
Organism: Ochlerotatus camptorhynchus; assembly: GCF_037179485.1. Taxonomy (NCBI): domain Eukaryota; kingdom Metazoa; phylum Arthropoda; class Insecta; order Diptera; family Culicidae; genus Ochlerotatus; species Ochlerotatus camptorhynchus. The sequence continues at coordinate 365,910 of NW_027040721.1, forward strand.
TCCAAATTCAAATCAATTTACATCAATGTTTTAATATAGGCGCTCCTGCTACTACAGTAACTTACCAACCTTATTTGTTATGATATATATCATAGTGTGTTTACATTGTTGTTGCCTTGTTGCCATTATTTTAAACAGGGTTTCTATACCGGCGTATAGTATAACAATTGTAATCTTAAAACTAAAAACTTAAACTTTATATTAACTAGTTATAAAAAGAATTGATCATTGCGATTGAAAGTTGCAATGATTTTTGCCTGAAATTGTAAATTATTATGTTGGAAATTTGTTTTAAAGTCTCAATATTGGAAACTCGATGTGCCTCGGTAGTACCGTACCAGGGGAGCAGCTCCAAAATCATCTTAAGAACTTTGTTCTGAATCCTCAACATGTTTTTTTTTCCTGGTTGTGCAACAAATTGAGTTCTAACTGTTTAAATATTAAAAGTTTGTCCTACAAGAAAAGCTTAGATTTCCTGTTTAAATATAAGAGTGATACAAACATTTTATACCTATGTGTGTTACATTTAGCTTGGATGCCTCAATGTGATTTTTTAGGGTTAACTTTTGATCAAGTACTAGTCCAAGATATTTCACTTGATTTGACCAAGAAATTGAAACTCCGTCCATAGTGACTGTGTGACTACTACTACACACTTAGAAATACCTAATCTTACACGTGACGGAATCCATCTTTGACATAAAGGATGAGACGTAAACAAACATGTATTTAATATAAAATTAAATGCTGCGAGACTGAAAAGTTCGCAATTACGTTTGATTGAAATGAATTTCGCGTCTATTATGACTCAATTTTATGTCAAAATTGACGCTCGCATATGTCAGTCTAAGAGCACCTAAATGTACATACATTTTTGTAAGTGTGTAGGTTTCAAAAAGTAATATCTCGGATTATGTGCAAATATTATAAGTTGAGTTTTGGAAGCGTTGGGAGAAATCATCAGTTTTTGCAAATACGTTGAGGAAATATAAAAACTTTATTGCAGTCTGCTGGAAATAATACGAAGATTACTTTTTTTTTTAGCGAAAATGCCTGTTTCATCGGCGAACAAATATTTGTGGCAACTCTGAAGTGTAAATGTTATACAGTCTGGAAATTTGATAATTTATCTGTAGAGTTAAATAATATTGAACAAATTTCATAATATAGAGTAATAATAATAGAACCAGTCCGTATTTTCATCATTCATATTTTATTGTCACTGTTTGCTACTAACAACTGTAATGTGCTGTTATTGGTGCCTCCGGTAGCTCAGTCAGCAAAGGCAAGGTATTACCAAACTGGAGGCTGTGGGTTTCGATTTCCGATCCGGTCATGGACGTCTTTCTTTTCATCGACATTCCTGGGCACACTGCATGCCACACAATAAACAAATTCATGCATTGGTTGGCATAGAAACCTCTCAATAACCTCTCATAATTGTGGAAGTGAATCTAGAACACTAAATTGAGAGCAGGCGAAAGCTCGTTTAAGAGCTTAAATGCCAGGTAGAAGAATGGGTTGTTCTTGTATGTAAAAACTATGAATGAACGTATATAGTTTTACTGCATTAGACTGGCCCACAAAAATAAAAGTTCTAATTTTCCACGGGCCAACCTCTAGATTTGTGCCATGAAAGTTTAAGCTCATTTGGTTGTAGGATGAGCTGGAGTTTTTTTAGTTTGAAATTTTTATGGGGATTTTGAATAAATACATGAAAAAAATACACTCCTACACTCTAACGATCATAAAAAAGTTTCCTTATTCTCGATTTGATTCTGATTTTTAAAACTTGTAGTTCAAACAATGAGTAACCACTTTGCTGAAACTGCATTATGAATCCGGTTAGTTTTTTTTTGATATTCGCTTATGAATGTATATGAGCATTTTGTATATGAAAATTTTAACCAAATCTCCTATATGAACATTAAACCAAAAGCGCCAGCCCGTGTAGCGTCAAAACAGCTGAAACATCCAGAGAGTAGTTAACTGGATGTTGGCCTGTGGAAAAAATGATACGTTGATACGTTGCAAAAGCGGCCTGTATTTTGTTGCAATATACAAACAAAATGCACATATAAATTCAAGATCGATATAATACTAACTTGAGTCATGGAATTCTGAGCTTGCATAACCAGTATTATGCTCTTCCTGTTATTTCTTCATATATTTAAAAAAAACCATATAAACTTTAAGCCAAATATGTCAGCTCGTGTTACATCTGAATGAGCTGAAATTTTCAAAGAGTAATTTTCTCACCAAATGGCACAAATCTGGGGGTTGACCGTTGAAAAAATATATAAAAAAAATTCTCCCATATTACTGCATGCACCATGAAGTCGGTCTCTTTTTATTAATTTTAACACAACGTAGAAAATCGGGTCCTACCGTGCGCGATCAATAATTTTATAATTAATGTCATGCGTTTTCTTAACACTACTAAAAAAGCTCTTAAACATTACGTCAATTATCATTTTTCTTCATGAATAGAAATTAATAATAGTGGTGAAATGGCACTATCGTTGGCTTATGGATCTTAAGATGCATCATTACAAATCTTCTGTTTTTGCTTAGAAGAATGCGTCATCTCGACATTGCTATTGGTTATTTTTTATGGTAATAAGCGTCACTTCAAATATCAAGAAATGCTATACTACGTATTTATTGCATAGGACCAATTTTAGCGATACTTAGGCGGACTTTAGGGACTCCATCCCTATATAGTTGTGTTGGAATGAATTAGAATGTCTACGGATTAAGTAATAATAATATGTATCAGTAAAAGTCCACGAAATTAATGAGATTTTAATCAAAACCTGCGCCCATGTTCATTTTGTCCGATGACATTGAACATTAAGCCAATCAACGTTAGACTTGAACTTGAGTGTAGTGAAAAGTAGCAAACCACTCTATTTTCATTCATAAGCTGAATTCAAAAGTACACTGTAATATATTGTGAGATATTCAACACACAAAGCTATGAATATTTAGCACAGTGATGACGAGACTATTTTGCTATTCCAGATATATATGCCATAATATTGAGCCTTTTGAGAAGCTTTCCCTTTTAGCAACCACATGGGTTCTTCGTTCGGCTGAATTGGCATGAAATCTTGAAGCAGACAGCGTATGAATTGTAGATGGTACATGTACAGTGTGGCATTAACGAAACGACCCGGTTATATAAATCATAACTGAAATGACCTGCCAGCTCAGGGTGGGCTGCTTATCTTAATTGAGTTTCTTAACGAAAAAAGTTTCTCTATGGTCGTTGGCGTTTTGTGCAGACCCCTTATTGAAGTACCTGCCCTGCAGTTTACTCAGTAGGTTACTGGAGCTACGACACGTTCGCTATAGAAGGCATCAGCACAACCATCAAGTGTTTCATTTCATCAAAGTCCCCAAGAAGACGGATTCTGCTATATTTTATCTGGTATGATATGACGACATAAAAAGAGAAGAGCATAGAGCATATTTTTTCCCGTTGGGGCTCTCGTGAGAATGACTTCCAGGGTCATAAAACAACACTTTCGGTGGATGGGTGCAGACGACCACCGTTTTCATCCAGAAAGCCGAAAGAAATATAATACTTTGCAACAGTAATGACCAGATTTTGTCAGCCCCCCTCTGAAATTCTTTTAAGTGTAGTATGTTTGTGATAGTTTGGTTTGCATGGTTTCAAATTGTTTTGAAATTCAAATAACTGATTTTTTTTTATGTCTTAAGTGTAAGGACATATTTTATCAAAATAATATTTTTAATAATATTTTGATTTTCAATATTGCTCACTGCACTGAAATAAACGCCTTAATTAGAATAAATAGATATGAACGCTCACACGCTCAGATAAAATATAAATAAACCATTCTTAGCTGTTGTGAAACTGACACCAACTAAAGTAAGTAAAGTGTTTTTATGCAGAAATGATGTATTACTGAAGGTAGTTCATTCAAAAATTTTTTTTTTATATTTCAGAAAAATAGCACATGCTCGAAAAAAAGGTAATATACTATTTATTTTTATCATTTCTGTTTCTAAACCGGTGGTGTAGTGGTAAGCGAAATTGCCTCTCACCCCAAAAGGCCTGGGTTCAATCCCAGTCAGCGCCGTCGGGATTTTCTGAGGCATAAAATCTCTGATCACGCCTTCCTTCGGCCGAGCAGGAAGTAAAGCCTTTGGTCCCCGGTTCATGAGTTGATGGGTCGATAGGTAGGGTCCAGGCGTGGGAGCTGCCTCCCTGGCGTCGGTAGCATTGGTACTCAGCACGGAAAACAAGATCGACGGAAAACAAATCGCTTACTCTAGCTTATGAAGTATTAAAGATAAAGACATAAGGGATACCCACATTAGATCCATTTTGACGTAAAATTTGACACTTAGACAATAGATTTAGCTGTCACTTTATAGGAAAGTGTCAGATCCGGATCTAATGTGGGTGGTCCTTTACTTGCAAGACAAAATGTCGTATTTTTATAATACATATACATACATTTTGAGTTTTATTTAAACTCGAACCTTTTCATTGCATATATCTGCGGTAAATACAATACAGTATGCCTAGCCATTTTGAGTTTTGTGTCATATCACAGATCACAGTGGCCTAGAAATGAAAATTTGGAATAAACAAATAATTTCTCCCTGAAATTTAAACTTTACTAATATTATGACCAACAAGGCCTCAACTCCTTTTTGTAAACAAACCTTGTAAGGTCATTTTCTCACGAACCGAAACCTACATTCGTGAACCTAAAACACAATCAGGTAGAGGACTTCGGTTCGCTACAAAAGGGCCGTACAAGGTTTGTTTACAAAATGGAGTTGATGCCTTTTCAAATGTTGGTCTTGATATAGTGCCTCATGTGAAGTTTTGGCATATAATAAGATCTTTATTTTGGTGAAAGTGTTCTGAAAATGATAAAATAAAAAAATTATCTCTTTTAGTTTTGATTGTAGATAAGTAAACCTTTTACAAAGTTGTAGAAAAATACAATTTAAAGAATCCTTACTGAAAAAAAACTATACCCACTCGTAAACCTTAAAGTTATTTTTCAATAGCAGTATCAGGTCCCTTAAAAATAGCTTTTGTTAGCACAACTCTTTTATTTAAATTATACATGAAAGTTACCATGCACAACTATTTTAAATTCATTAAGAAGCATTTTAGTAGAAGGTGACCTGCGAAGGGACCGACTACGAGGCTGACGACGTGTGACCATTAATCGAGTAGAGTGGAGACGAAGTGTTAGAAAGAGTAGTCTGTTGCAGTCATCTTCATTCACTCTATTCATCATATTTATATGAGCTCCATTGTTGTCCCCGTGGCCTCTCCCTCCCAGGTTGTGATGAGCCTCGATGCACTGAAACAAAAAATAATGAGAGGTGGAAGCAGAAATCTGTGCAAACGAGGAGCGGGAGGGAATGAACACTGATCCAGAGAACGAGTCTGTAACTGTGACGAAGTGTGGTTCGTGTATTTTTTTTTTCGGGCGTTGTGTCGCCAAGTGCCAACGTGGACCTCGTGTTTTTACCCTTCTTACAAAGAAGGGTATAGATATCACTTGAAAAACCGACTATCGATCCGAGGCCCGGAGGGCCGAGTGTCATATACCATTCGATTCAGCTCGACGAGATCGGAACATGTCTGTGTGTGTGTGTACGTGTGTATGTGTGTATGTGTGTGTGTATGTAACGAAATGAATGCGCTCACGTTTCTCAGCAACCGCTCAACCGATTTGAACAAACTCGGCGCCAAATGATAGGGCTTGGGGTCCCATTGAACGCTTTTGGAATCGGTGAACCGGTTCCTGAGATATGGCCGGAATAAGATCCGGTGAATATGGGCCTTCACGCTGGATTTAACGGAAAACGTATCAAAACCATCATGCGACACATCAAATTACTAAAGAATTCAAAAATAAGATCAATGCAAGTCGTGTTAAGTGTTCCAGACCACATTGGACACACTTGGACATGTTCCGGGTACCCCGGGGAAGTTGCTTGAATATGAATTGAATTAAAACCCATTAAATCACATTAAAATACGATGATAAGGTGATTGGTAGCCTCACCAAATAGACTACACCCGGATATATTCCGGGTACCCCCAGGCAGTGGCGTAGCGTCACTGGATGACACGGGGGTGGGGGGCTTGGTCACTGATAATGACAATAAAATAAATAAACTTGAATAAGTAAGAAGGGTCTGATCACACCATAGGTGGATAAATTCGGGTTTTTCGCCATCCGGCCATCGCCATCCGGCCATCGCCATCCGGCCATCGCCATCCGGCCATCGCCATCCGGCCATCGCCATCCGGCCATCGCCATCCGGCCATCGCCATCCGGCCATCGCCATCCGGCCATCGCCATCCGGCCATCGCCATCCGACCATCGCCATCCGGCCATCGCCGTCCAGCCATCGCAAAGATGGAGTAACAGTTTCATTGTGATTTTTGTGCACTTAGAAGTGCTTACGACAATAAGTATCTCACAGCGAAACACCTTAAGGGTATTGAGGACTGCTATGCTCTACAACTATTGGTGCATCCGAAACATGTTAACGTTGAGCATCTACAAATGCAACATTATATCGTTTCATCGCCTGCTCATCAAGATTACGTACGATTAGAGAGGGTCTAGTATAAGAGAGGATTTAAAACAAACTGCCTTGGCAAACTATGCCTGGATGATTTCTACACACTAATTTATTTTTTTTTATATTAATTTATTTGTACAGGCTCAATCGAATAAACTTTACAGAGCCGAGTTATCATTTGCATTATACATGAATAATGTCTTAAATCTAGAGTTAAAGGAATTGAACCGATTACTCGCGGTCGTCTCGAGGTTAGTGGAGATTTACAATTTTTTGGATGGGGAAAGGGAGAAGGAGGTTTGAAATATGATTTATTATACAAATATTTAATTAATCCTAAAACATGAGCTTATTTCTATTCATCTTGAAAACAAACATTAAAAAAAAACTACACGCACAATACACAAACTAAACACAAGGTTAATCAAACTTACAATCTAAGGTTAGTATTCTTAAAGTAAACATATATGAGTTTCATAAACTCCAGATCACGTCTAGCCAAAATATCCCGAACTGGAACATTAGGTTGTTTACCTCGAGCCCGAAGGGAATCGCACAGCTCAGATCTGACTCCACGATGCTCAGCACAAGACCAAAGGATGTGATCGGCGTCTTGGTAACCTTGTCCATATTCACAGAGATTGCTGTCTTCCAGCCCAACACGAAACAAGTGAGCGTTTAACGAATAGTGATTGGACATGAGGCGAGACATCAGACGAATGAAGTCTCGACCCACATCCAACCCCTTGAACCAAGGATTCTTCGACACCTTAGGGATGATCGAGAATAGCCATCGTCCCAAACTCCCTTCACTCCATTTATTTTGCCAGCTGGCGAGCGACTGTTGACGATAAATGAAGAAAAATTCATTGTAGGCGATTTGTCGATCGTAAATATCGCCTTGCATAGCGCCCACCTTAGCAAGTGAGTCCGCCTTCTCATTGCCCGGAATCGAGCAATGAGATGGGACCCATGCAAAGGTGATGACAAAAGATCTTAAAGATAAAGCACTCAGAAGCTCTCGTATTTTCATGAGAAAATACGAGGAGTGCTTTACCGGCCTCATGGATCGAATAGCCTCGACAGAACTGAGACTATCCGTAAAAATAAAATAGTGATCTGGTGCAAGTGAGGCGATCGTTTCTAGCGTATAGTATATTGCCGCCAGTTCAGCAACATATACGGAACAAGGAGCTTGAAGCATTCGAGAGGCGCTATGAAATTCGTTAAAAATACCAAAACCAGCGGACGACTCTATTAGTGATCCATCTGTGAAGAACGATCTTGCAGAATCAACTTGGCCAAACTTTGCAGCGTAAATTGATGGAACAATCATGGAACGATGATGTTCTGGGATTCCACGAATCTCCCGCGTCATAGATAAATCAAAACTAACTGAATTGCCGAAGTCGGAGAAGCATACACGATGGGGATTATGCTGTGAAGGGCTGACATCCTGTGTTATGTACACGTAGTACAATGACATAAAACGAGTTTGAGGGTTTAGCTCAAGAAGCTTCTCAAAGTTTTCGATTACCAGTGGGTTCATAACTTCACAACGGGTGATTAGCCTGAGGGACAATTTCGAAAACCGATCCGATAGTGGCAACATGCCCGCCAACACTTCTAGACTCATCGTATGAGTCGAGTGCATGCATCCTAACGCGATACGAAGACAACGATACTGGATACGTTCCAGTTTGATGATGTGAGTTTTAGCCGCCGACTGGAAGCAAAAACTTCCGTACTCCAAAACCGATAAAATCGTTGTCCGGTACAACGTTAGAAGATCTTGCGGATGAGCTCCCCACCACGTTCCGGTAATTGTTCGGAGAAAATTGATCCTTTGTTGGCATTTTCGTCTCAGATACTCAATGTGGGATCTCCAGGTGCATTTGGAATCGAACCAGACCCCAAGATATTTGAAAGACATGGAATGAGTGATCGGCTTACCCAAAAGTTGAAGCTTCGGTTGTGCTGGGCTATGCTTCCTAGAAAAAACGACCAACTCAGTTTTCTCCGTGGAGAATTCGATACCTAGCTGGATAGCCCAAGTAGACAAATTGTCTAAGGTATCCTGTAAGGGTCCTTGCAGGTTGACCCCTGTGGGCCCTGTCATAGAAACTACGCTATCATCTGCAAGTTGTCTCAACGTGCAGTTGTCACTTAGACAATTGTCAATTTCTCTGACATAGAAATTGTACAAAAGGGGGCTTAAACATGAGCCCTGGGGGAGACCCATGTAACTAAATCGAGAAGCTGTAGAGTTTCCATGAGAAAAGCTCATATTTTTCTCTGACAGCAAATTGTACAAAAAGTTATTAATTAATGGAGAAAGGCCACAAGCGTGGAGTTTGTCTGAAAGGACTTCAACCGATACTGAATCAAAAGCCCCCTTAATATCCAAGAACACAGAAGCCATTTGCTCTTTTTTAGCAAAAGCCAACTGGATTTCTGTGGAAAGCAACGCGAGACAGTCGTTCGTTCCCTTACCCCTACGGAAACCAAATTGAGTATCTGAGAGTAGGTGGTTCGTCTCAACCCATTTGTCGAGGCGAAAAAGGATCATTTTCTCCAACAATTTTCGAATGCACGATAACATCGCGATGGGACGATACGAGTTATGATCTGACGCGGGTTTTCCAGGCTTTTTAATGGCTATAACTCTCACTCGCCTCCAATCATCTGGAACAATATTGAACTCCAGGAACTGACAAAACAAGTTCAACATGCGCCTCTTAGCGACGTCTGGGAGGTTCTTCAACAAGTCGAACTTGATCCTATCAGCCCCCGGAGCCGAATTGCGACACGAAAGGAGCGCGAGTGAGAGCTCCAGCATTGAAAAAGGCTGGCTGATCTCGTCTACCGAATTCGTCGTTTCGCGAGGAATCATCTGTGCCGGCACGGAATCAGGACATACTTTTCGCGCGAACTTGAGAATCCACCGATCCGAGTACTCCTCGCTCTCGTTGTTTGAAGACCGGTTACGCATCCTTCGCGCCGTGTTCCAAAGCGTATTCATCGACGTTTCGCGCGATAAACCGTCCACGAATTGCCGCCAGTATCCGCGTTTCTTGGCTTTGATGAGGCTCTTGAGTTCGCGTTCAAGAGTTGAGTACGCTTCGAAATACTCGGGTGTTCCGTGTTTCCGGAAAAGCTTAAATGCGTCGGATTTTTTACGATAAACCTCAGTGTATTGCTGGTCCCACCAAGGGGTAGGAGGTTTCCTACGAAAAGACGTTCCTGGAACCGGCCGAGTTTGAGCTCGAAGCGCGCTGTCCAAGATCAGATTGGAGAGGAAGTTATATTCCTCCAACGGTGGAAGCTCTTCTACCGACGACACGGCTTCACCTATCGCGGTCTTGAACGTTGTCCAATCGATATTACGGGTGAGGTCGTACGCGACGTTAACGGATTCCGACGAATTGAACCCACTGGCAATCGAAATTTTGATCGGCAAGTGATCACTACCGTGGGGATCCTGGATCACATTCCACGTGCAATCCAACGATAATGAATTAGAGCAAAGTGTGAGGTCTAATCTACTTCCATTTGAGGATGGACCAGCCAGACGTGTTACTTCTCCATTGTTAAGAATTGTCATATTGAAGTTATCACAGAGGTCATATATCAAAGTAGAACGGTTGTCATCATACAGTTCCCCCCAGCCTGTACCGTGGGAATTAAAATCTCCCATAATCAACCGTGGAGTAGGAAGAACTGAACAGATATCTGAAAGTTGTTTTTGACTAATCGAAACTCGGGGAGGAATATACACAGAAGCAATACAAAGGCTCTTGCCTTTAACAAAAGCCTGACATGCGACAACTTCAATACCTGGAAATTGTGGAAGATTCACTCTATAGAAGGAATGGCACTTTTTGATCCCCAAAAGTACTCCTCCTCCACGCGAATCCTCACGATCCAGTCGAATAATGTTAAAATCATGAAAAGGAAGATCGATATCTGAAGAGAGCCAAGTTTCACACAGAGCAAATGCATCACAATCGTTATTGTGAACCAAAAACTTAAACGATTCTATCTTAGGAATAAGACTTCGACAATTCCACTGTAGAACAGTGATCAAATCCCCGACCTCGTTTGGAAAATTATCCATCGAAGGAGATGATTGCTGCAAGGAGGGGCCACTTTAATGTCAACTGCTTCAAGAGGGTTTTCACAGTAGGAAGCATTGCCAGAACAATGCTTTTCAGAGGATCAGAAATATCGAGGTAATTGAGGATACTGTCCACAATGTTATCAAATGAGAACAACCCAGATGAAGAAGGGGCTTGTGTTCTGAAAATTGGGGCATCGGGGGTTTTGGATGTCCCCGGGAGAGGTGGAAAATCCTGGGTATAATCAGTTCTGCGGAATCCAGGAGGAGTAGAAGTCTCCTTTTTTCCACCACTCCTTGATTTGGGCAAGCTGATTTGGGGTTCTTGATCTGCAACTTTCCGCGAACGGATGCGTTTTCGTATCCGGGCAGAACCTTCCGGAAAACTGAAAGAAACTCCCTCCTCAGCCAAGTCAGAGCCAGACTCGTCATCTGACAAAAGAGCGAAGGGATTTGTTTCGTTGGTCGATGGCTTGGCTGTCTTAAGCATTTCTGCAAAAGACCGCCTGGAACGTTCTTTAAGAGAGCGCTCTAGTTTTTCCCCGCGTTGTTTGTACACCGGACACGACGAGAGACCATGAGGAGGAGATCCTTTGCAGTACACGCATTTTGGTGCCGTGACTGTGCAGGCGCCATCCTCGTGCTTCTCCCCGCATTTGGAACAGCGTGCCTTGCTGCCACAGTGGGACGCCGTATGTCCCAACTGCTTACAGTTTTGGCAGTTCATGACCCGGGGAACGAACAAGCGCACAGGTAGTCGAAGTTTTCCCAGCTCGATATACTGAGGAAGGGCTGAACCAGAAAAGGTCACGCGAAACAAGTCTGTGGGGGTAAAACTCTTTTTGCCCTCGCTGACAGATACTGAGCCCAGTTTTTGGACATCCAGTATCTTCACCGGGGGGAGCAAGGGGTTCTTGAAACGGCCAACCGCCTGCTTCTCCAAGATCTCGGGGGTCAGACTCGCTTCGGTGACCACACCTTCGATCTCCACATCACGAGCTGGGATGTAAACCCTGTACTCAATCGTAAAGAGCTGGGAGGCAGCAATCTCGTTAGCCTGCTTCAGGTTAGAAACGACAACACGAAGTTTATTATGCCTAACCTTCGTGATTTCGGTCACGGCCGAGTATCGCTTCGTCAGATCAGTGGAAATTTGCATCAAGTTCAAAGGTTTGTTTTTGGGCTGAAAGTAGACAACCCATGGCCCAGTCGAGTCATCTGGATAGGCTCGCGATCGGGGGCTTTTCTGAGACGAACCATGAATGACAGGACGTTTTCGTCTTTTCTTGCCATCGAGTGGCAAACTGGTGTCATCTTCCGACAAAATGTCCATATCGTCTTCTGACGAGACGTCCATTTTGCCGTACTAGTGGGAGCGGTAAACGCTCTACCACTGAAACGATGCTTAAAACCACACAGACACAATAAACAGAAAAAAAACTACAAACACAGAAACACAAAATTAAATTTAACTGATGGGCGAGAGAAAGAAACAGGAAAAAAAAAACTTATCTGCTATACTCCTACCACCGAGTGATTACACAGCAGCAGCGGAGCGACGCGCAGCGTGGGTGACCTTCGATGCGCGTGTGCGGGCGATCTTTGTAGTGGTGTGCTTGTATTAGGCTCGGCACTCAGCTGGACACACGATGATGGATGACCGGTATAAATGCGGAGGCAGATGCTGACACTCGATGACGATGATCTGTGTGCCGGTATGCGTGATCACGCACCGATGGTGCGCAAAATGGTTGGCGAATTGGCAATCGCAAAAACAATTTTCCTTCCGATGATGTCGAAAACACACTTTCTTCTAAGAAAAAAACTCACTTTCAGATAATTGTTTAGCCGGGTACTATGCCAGTAATCACTAAGCGAGAAAAAACTGATAATTTAAACCAACCGAATACCGAGAAAACTTCCGAAATACCGGAGCGCGAAACAAGTCGACTGTACTTCTTGCTAGGTCGCAGTGATTTCCAACACACTAATTTAGTATTAAGTTGTTCGGTATTTTTTTGTAAGTGTATTTGAACCATAAAACAAAACTTTTACTGAAACTGAGAAAGCCGCTTATATCGAAATTTTCGGTGTTGCAAGAAAAATCAGTTAAAATAAATACTGTACGAACAGTAGTAATTGGTTTTATACTGAAGATTCATAAAAACAGCGATCAAAGTTCATTTTCTGTTAGGGTTGGAAGCCATCTTCACTTTTAAGCCGAGCCGTCTGAAACCGTTCGTTTAAACGATGCGAGATTACGAGGTACAAGAGCTCCTATTGGTATTGAAATAATTCTGTCAGCTTGTCTATTAATCATTACTGCAAACTTTTTTTTCCTGAACGGAAGCACGTTGACTGCCCAAATGCTCCTACACATGGCTCTGCTCGGATTTTGTAGAACAAGTCAAACACACGCCTGTGAACTTCTGTTTTGTCATGTTTTAGAAGATGGTCTCCCTTGTTTGCCAATCTTTATCTTGCTTCATTGCGGATGTTTTTCCTCTCAACAAAATTCTTGTTCTTGTGGAGCGGCAGAAACCCTCTCGCTCGAATTTTCCCATAACACCATATAACTCATACAAATTAAATTCATAGGACTGTAACCAACCGGTTACATCATACTACATTCATAGATGTCCCGGGATGGGGAAATTAGTGTTAGTTGGAAATGATGTATGATCAGGAAACTCAATTCGACAACATAGAGTAAATGGTAGCAGCGCCAACGGTGTAGTGGTAAGCGTGATTACCTCTCACCCCAGCAGGGCTGGGTTCATTCCCAGTCGGCGCCTTCGGGATTTTCTGAGGCATAAAATCTTTGATCAACGCCTTCTTTTGGACGGGAAGTAATAAAGCCGTTGGTCCCCGGTCGATAGGTGGGGTCCAGGTGTGGGAGCTGCCTGCCTCTCTGGCGTCGAGCATTGGTGCTCAGCACGGAAAACAAGATCGACGGAAAACAAATCAAGGAAAAAAAAAACAAAGAGTATGTACTCCGGGTATAATCTTTAATCTATGTTTGATATGAATTAGTGGTGCAACAAATCTTGGAAATAGAAAATAAAAAAAGCTCTTTAGATCGCAGAAATTTCCCATGATTAATCAATATCAATCACATGCTACGGGGATATTCCGAACTAGAGAAATTTACCTATCCTAGTCAGTCAGTCTAAGCAGCGTCTATTTATGCTTCTCTTAGCATTTTTTCAGCTTCACACACATTTCACGTGTTTGTTTGTATACATTTATTTGATGCAGGCTGCTCTATCCATTCCAATCGACTGTATGAATACATTTTTACAACGCTCCAAGCTTCTTACGTGAGTGTGACTATTATCAGTAATCTCTATTATCGGCACCTTGAAATCGGCCGCATTTTGTACTGTGCATGTTTCATTTGAGAAAAAAAACCTGACAAAATGTGTTTGCTCAGGCGTAAAAGTCTAATCAGATTGAAGCTGAAGACTAAGGAATCATTTGAATACAGTCAGTGACGTGTTTTAATGAGAAAATGCAGTGAAATTACCGTTTGCCGAAAACAGTCAATAGCCGTCATTTACCCTACAATAATTCTTCGAAATAAAATGAATTGTAAACCTAGTGACGGGGAACATTGAATCCAGTGAGCCACTCATTTATCATTTGTATTGATTAGCGAGAATATGAGAGTTCGTAAATAATCTCTGCTCTAACGGCATTTTACACGTGCTCAAAATTATCTTCCAGATATAAATCATTTACCCATAACCCAGCCAACTACATTAGGTTCAGCATATGCTAAGCCCTAATCATTTTACGATGGCACATTAACAAATTTATGACAGCTAAATGTCTTGGCAAACATACGGGCTTAGGGCCTATTTAAGAGTCTTCCAAATACGCATAAAACATGCGACTTTACAGCTTTCTGCTTGACTTTAATAGTTAACAGAGAAACGTCTCTTTAATAATTTGTGTTTCCACCCTCTCTCGAATTTTTATATCAAAGTTGGTTTGGGAAGATGAGTGTTTTTCTGATTAGTTTTCACATCATAAGGATTATTAAAATTGAAATTACATAACAGTGCATCGTTTAACTTGACGCTAGATGGAATCCACTGTTATCTTCAGCAACCGGACATGCTGTGTATGAGAGTGTTAAAATCAAGATCAGTTTTCGTGAAGAGCACTGCACTGTGTGGACCAGGATGGTAATTTAGCAGGAGAGTTGTCCTAGAAGTTTTGTTTTAATACTTAAACGTTTGGTGTCTTCGGTGATGTTTTTGTGTTTAAAAAGATCCTCCTTTTGTCTTTAATTTGTATATATATATATATTTTTTTTTTACATTTTAAAAACGTTGCGCGTGGGTCTTGCTGGCCATTTGAAAATCGTATCGGGTCAAAAATTTAAAACATAAGTAATCATGCCGTGCGGTGTAATATCGTGCAGCATCAACTACGACCGCGTTTTATGGAAGTGCGAATTTAGCAATAAATAATACCATGCTGTCTGTGTCGGAATACAACGCCAATGGGAGAATTTTATCACCGCATTTATGGTGCCTATGTGTGCTGACTGCCAACACATTTTTCGGAAGAAAGCCGACGTGAAGAAGCTGCTTCATCAACAAAACCAAAAACAACATCCATGAAAATAAATGCAGCCGCGCCAAGGGATGGTACAAGCTGCTCCCCACAACAAAAGTACAATTTTCCGGTCCACTATCGATCACCAGCCACTCAATTGCAGCCCTATTGGTCCCAAAATTCATCAACTTCACGAAGGGTGAAACCATTAACCCATACCGGCGCACCATAAAAATACTGAATAGCCACCAACAGAAAATCCCGCTCCGTCAACACTTCTGGATTCGAATTTAACACGCAGCAATCAGCTGATGAAGATAGGCGTTTCCTGAAAGCGCGACTACGGGACCCAAAAATAATGTAGGTAGGTATGTACATCGTTTACCTTTATTTGGAATATTTGCATGACAAGGAGCAATCGTTTTGCCATGAAGGAATGACGAATACCAGCGTAAAAATTTAGTTGGCATCCGAAGGTCTACCGACCTCAGCGGGGAAAATCCGAAGTGCATGAAGAATATGGCGTACCCAAACAGACGATTTGGAATCCTATCAACGTCACCTTAACAACCAGAGGATCTAACACCTGCTGCGTAAAAGGGAAAGGACGCTGAAAATGAAAGTATCTTACTCTCAGTCGTTGGGGATAATGAAACATTGCAGTTCATTATTGACAAAACTGCTAATTTAGGATTTAAACAAATTAATCACATTTAAAAAACAGCTACATTGCTATTTAGACTTTTTACTGATGAATATGTGTAAAGATTTCTGTGTGACCGAATCATTCATTAACTCCATTGTGGAAAAATTAACCGTTTCACACAGCAATTCAATACGAGGAAGTCTTTGAATCCCAATTAACAAACTATGAAAATATTGAACATAGACAAATATTTTTTTGGATTACTGATTTATTTTCCGTCGATCTTGATTTCCATATTGGATACCAATGCTACTGACCCAGGAACATATCCCAAGTAACAATTTCGGTTTTATAAGGGTTCTGTACACCCAGGAACATATCCCAAGTAACAATTTCGGTTTTATAAGGGTTCTGTACACCATGATTTAGACTTGTAGTATGCTTTAAAACCTCCATAAAACTTGCAATGTTACTTGGGATGTGTTTCCTACACCTGGGCCCTACCTAATGACCCATGAATTCATGGACCGCCCAACAAACAATGTTAGCTGCAGCTTAGCTTATACAGGCAAAAATTAGCTGCATAAGGCAAATTATGGCTGTATAAGCTAATCTGCAGCTTAAATTGTTTGTTGGGCGGGCACCAACGGCTTTTACGGCGTGATCAGAGACATTATGGCTCAGAAAATCTCGGCGGCACCGACTGAAATCGAACACCACTGACACCTCTAATTTTTAGAAATGAAGGAAATGTCGAAACTGCTGTACATTTTTTTTTTAACTTTATTAGAGAGATTTTTAGCCGTTGGCTAGTTCATCTCTACACGTTTCGCTGTACACGTTTTCTACAAAATGTCATCAAAAGTAATTTTGCAAGAAATAAATACCTTTGATAAGGTCACAGAAACACACAAAAAATCCAGTCTGGTATAACAGACAAGTTGAAATTAAAAAAAAAGTCACAAACAATATTGAAAATTTTACAATCTAATTGGGTAAATTCGAATTAAGGCCATTTGTAATACATTTGAAGAATATAATTCAAAAACCGAACTTGAAATGAAGTCCTGTCCGAAGAACTTCTTTAATTTCGCAAAAACTAATGATGCATCTTGATGAAAATGTCAGGTATAGCCCGGAAAAGTTGTAGACTTATGGCTTTTTTTTTCAAGAAATATTTTTGACATTTTCTGAGACGATCGATTATTATGCATTTTATCAAAAATGATCCTAAAATTTTAAATAAATAATAGAAAGTAATTTAATTTTTTATATTTTTTTTATAAAACTTGAAGAGCGGACGTTTTGAAGGTTTCTCCAGGGTAGAGCAACTTTTTATAAAAAAGTTTGTCTAAGAGTAACTTTTGATGCATTTTTGAAACAGAGTGTGATTATAAAAATTGTTTAAAACCATAGTGATTTTATTGATAAACTACACTTATAAAATTCCCCACATTTCTATTGATGAATTTCCATGTGAAATTCCACATGATTTTCATATGACCACACATAAACAGAATTCGCCCACACATGAAATTTATGAGTCAAATGAATAGTATGTGTGGTCACATATGGCTTTTTTGTGTACACATATTAAGTATGTGTCCGACATATAGATATCATTTGTTGATCACATTGCAAAAACTCATGTGTGAGGCATATAAAAACAATCTGTGAATTTTTATTAGTGTACCTAAACGTAACCGGTTTCGAGATACACTGGAGTCGCTTTTTACGCGGTTTTTTTACACGGTTTTTTACGCGAATTTTGGAATTTACGCGATTTTTTTTACGCGGGTTCCGGAATTTACGTGTTTTTTACGCGTTTTTTTTACCCGCGTAAAAAGTGACTCCAGTGCATTTCAAATTTAGTTTCTTCATAATCAGTTTTTAAAGAAAATATGCCCTTTTCATAAGATAATCGTGATTCTCCATCAGCAATGATAAGTTTTGCAAGATACATATGTATTTACTTTCAAATTATGTTTTGACAGTTGAATGATTGGACGTCTCGTTTAAAATTTACAGGGGAAATAAAACACTATTGTTTTAAATATAGAAACCAACACAAGTATAGTAGTTAAGTTGTTCACATTGATATATATCCATCCATCCTGTTGTTTTAGGTACATTATAATGTTCTTCATCTTCTTTGGCTATTGCGTCCCAACTAAAAACTTTACGCCTGATCTCAACATGGTATTCTAACAAACGGTGTTCGTCAAAGCTTCGTAAATTATCCGAAAAAGTGATTGATAACTCTAGTTTACAGCATATTTGAACTTTGTCGCTGATGGTCATTTTCCATGTAAAATCGTTCACTGAATCCAAAAATGTAGTTAGTAAAAATCTCAGCAGGATAGTTTTCTAGATACAGCTTGTTTATTAAAATACAAATATCTGCGGCTGTAATGAAGCCATATCAACTATTTTATTGCCAAATTAAAAGTTAAAAAATTTGCTTTCGATCAACTAGATCCTATTTTTCAGTGAGATTACATTTGTATTTACCTTGCTTAAATACTTTACTGAAATCCAATTTTTCTTGGAAATGTGCAAAACATAAGAAAAATTAAACAAACTATTAATTGACAACAATACCACTAATATCACTGACAAACGATGTTCAGTTGATCCAAATTAAATTTTCACACCTTTAATTTGGGGTTTAAATAATTGGTATAGTTTCATTACAGCGGAAAATATTTGTGTTTTAGTAAACAAACTTTCGAATAAAAAGTTCCAGAATGTTTACTATCCGTAGGAAGTATATGGACATTTCAAACGGCATGAGGAAACACATCTTCGGTTTTCAAGCGGAAGAAGATGATCTGGAGTTGAAGTTGAAAGCTGACGATCACAATGAGATGATCGAACAACTGAAGGAGAGATTTACTGTTCCATGATTGTCGAGGGAGGACCAATTAAGGATTCTGACGATTTTACCAAAATCTCGGTGAGTTTGATACAATTAAATACGTTGTAAGCTCGATGCCTAACAAACGACAAAGGAGTATTGGCTACCCCCAACGAAAAGTTAGCACACGGTTTGGATCCGGAAATTAAAAACGAGGTAGGTATTGCAGTTCTTTGACAGCGACCAGATAAGCAGAGCCACGCCAGAAGTAAACGATTACGTTTCAAGGTTAGCAGTTCAGCTCCGTGCCGTGCTCTATGTGTGCATTTTGTCTTCGTTTGCTTGCTGCGTGCTTGTCGAATGTCGACTGTTATCGTCGTCGTGTTTGTGCGTTGAGGTTGTGTTTCAGAAATACTATCGAAGTATGCTGTGGCCGCTATTAGACGCGTTGTTTTTTGGTCGCTGGAGTTGTCTGATTTCGGCAATCGTCGCGAGTTGATTTGGCCCGTGAGGAGCTGGCGCTGCGTCTTACAGCATGTGTACTGGCGAACTGAAGCCGTTGTGTCGAGAGTGATTGGTGACGGTAAGGTTCAATTTACTTTGATGCTTTTTGGAAAATTTCAAAAGCAGTTTTTTTCGTCGCATTAGTTTAGATTGCAAAAAGCTCGCGTCATTTTGTTTAAAATATCAAAAGGAATCGAATAGTGCGAACTTTTTGCAATCTGAAATAATGCGTCGGAAAAAACTGCTTTTGAAATTTTCCAAAAAGCATCAAAGTAAATTGAACCGTAAATGGACGCAGTCATTCATTTTCTGGTGAGATCCCTCTAGTTGGAGCAGCTGTTGGGGGTTTACGCTGCTGTGTGAGGAACGAAAGACTAGAGTGATGTTTCTAACACCAGGTTAAGAAGAAGCGGCAGCATATCTATGGGAGCTCTTCGAAATCATCGTGTTGTCATGCAACATCGGATGAGATCTTTCTTTTATTTTTCTCTTAACTTTCTTTCCATTAATATATGAAACATTATATACTGGGTATGGGAGGGTCCACCAGGGTACCCAATTCAAGCGAAATGGATGGGGAGAGTGGAAATTCCAACTCCCTGTTTTTAACATTTCGTGAAAAGAGGGTGGGCTCCTTTTCACACTCATTGGGACATCGTATTGTTGGATTGATCAGTTGTTGTTGGAAGGAGATTTTAGTTTATCCCGTGGATGCACGTGGGCGATGTTGCCCACACGGATAGAAATCTCCTTATACCTTTTGGCAAATTTCTATTGGTGATTATTCATAAAATGTATAAGTCAACTAATAAGCAGACGCCTTGCAAAAAGTTAATGAATATCATGTGTCAAATGAATTTTATAAATGGTCACACATACCATTTATGCATTCTATTAGGACCTATGTGGTTTGTCTTATGGAATGTATAAGGCTGATGCTTTGGCAAAAATGTATAAGTGAAACACATGAATAAAATAATTGATTTTCGTTTCGTGCACGGATTCACCCATTTTTGCCTGTAGACTTGGAGACATACTTCAAGTCTCCGCGTACATCGTACGGGTTAGACAAAAATGTGTGTCTATCTTTAAAAACTGTCGCATTAATGGCCCTTCGCTCATTTTCAACTTCTATTCAATTTTCATACTGCCGTACTCTAACGGAACTATCCACCTACCCTCTTCTAAAGATCATTCTCTAGCTAATAAATCATCACACTAAAGCTTCATGTTAGCATTTCCAACCAACTATGAAAACCTTCATGATCAGCTTCACCCCAGAATTGATAAATTGTATTTTTAATCTAATTTTAATTCTAAAAAGCATGCAAATTCAAAACTAGATTCGTACATTTGAGAGCTGTTTGTTTATGTACCAACAATATTTAGGTTTATCGGTAAAAACCACTCAGGTGGCAGAAACGTCATCCACGAACATTTTGCTTGAAGCCAAAGCTGTTGGTTCTTTGGCTCGATTATCTGCCAATCTAAGACAGCTGATGCAAACATTGCGAAATTATGCTCCGTCTACATAGATGTTTGATTTGTTGCGCGGCAAAATAATCGTAATAAATGTTCAACAAGCGCGTAAATGTAGGAATTAAACATTTATTATTTTAATTTTTAAATTAGGCAAGCTAATCATGAAAAATTCAAGTTTCATTAATGATTATTCACAAAAGATTTTTTAACGCATACGTGTCGTCAATGCACATATAAACATAGCATAAAAACTGTAGGCTACAGTGCTGACACCACCCATGGTGGTGGCTTCAGCAACCCTCATTGTTGGCAGAGGATTGGTAAAAACTGATCAACTTCCTCCCGTTTTACGGTACTAGCTCATTTTATATAAAATTGTGCTTTGGGTAGCTCTCTGAAAACCATGTTTTGCCTGTAACTTTTTTTTTATTTAAAATTTCTTATGCTTGTCACTTTCGAGAGACTTTTGAAGCTTCTCAAAGCCACATGTTACAGAGGTTATACCCAATATTAGATATATGAAATGATTAAAGCCAAATTGACATATCTCTTTTTTTTCGTTCCATGTACGCTGTGCCCTTTCAAAAGCTGACTTGATTTTTTATTGCATTTGCCCCATGTAATTATGATTTGAAAAGGGCGTATTTTATAAAGAAAATCGTTAATATCGCATGAGAGATTTACTTTATTCGGCAAAAAAGTACATTTCAACAAGTTATAAAAGTTACTTGAAGACGACTTCCACGAGAAATTTGAAGCAAAAGATTTAGAGTTAAAAAACTATTTTCTTTAGGTACACCCTAGTTCATTTTTTAAAAATTACTCTAAATGAAAACGAGATAGATAAAATGCTGCTTCAATAAATTTTATTGAAATTAACTCAGCTACAACTTTGCTGAAGATCAATTTCCAAAAATAACAATGTTAGTTTTTGAATATCAATTAATTTAAGGAAGACCCTAATATTTTCAAAAACCAAAAGAAGGAACTTTTTAAGCACAAAAACTTAGCCTAAAATACTAAATGTCTAAATATTAGAACAAAAGTTCTAGGAGTACTTTCCTGCTAAGTTCTCATTCTGGACCACTGTGCACTGGTACCATGAGTATGATGAATCACAATGATTCGCTATTTTCTACGCAATCTTGAACTACTCAGTATTTTTATCGTTATCGACCTTTGCACGTATCTTATCAGCATGAGCAAGCCATCAATCTTATTTTTCCCCAATATCCTAATGTGATCCTTTTTCAATCCAAACGACAATTATCTACTGTCCGGAGAATCTTCCGAAGGGATCGCTCTTTATTACTTCTTTGGAATGTGGGGTGCATTTGGTTGCAAGATTTATTACCGCTATGGGTTTCTCTTTGTCATGGTGAGTAAGCCTTACTTTATTGCTCCCGAGACAAGGTACACAAGAGTCCATCATTTCCTATGTTTTCGCCGGTTGTCGTTGTTGTTGGCCATGAGATGAGGAAAACCAAGAATGTTGAAAGCATACGAATAGGAATGTATGTAATTTTATGTTTGTTGGACAAGCTTATTGAAGAACATTCCTATAATGGAATATAGAATTCCTATTTGTCACAAGAGGAACACACACCAACATGTAAGAGCTCATCTATATTATTTACGTTTTAAATATAAATTTAAACATATTTCAAGAAATAGCTTTTACTGACTTATACTGTATATTCCGTAAATTCCGAAAAATTATGTTGAAAACGCGTTTCTGATCAAATATAAACGAATAAAGACAGTTGCGTATATTCCGAAAACCTTTATTAAAAATATCGAAAAATATGCGTAAAACGCGACTCCAGTGTACCCTTAAAAACCATGAATGAAGCACATATAAATAAGGTCTTTTGTTGTACGACTGTGGAAATTACTAGACACAGTGTCAAATATCATTCACTATAGGATCTTTCACAGAATTTTCGATTTATATAAGTATTGTTTGCACTAAATTGATCTTGATTTTTAACTTTTGACTATCCATTAACTCTTAGGATTTCTGCAGCATTACTAAATTTCTCACAAAGTAAAATTGAATATTTAAATTGATTAAATATATCTTCAATTGGGCCACAAAAAATGATAGTTTTTACTTTTGTCACCATCCTTCAAAGTTTCTGAAAAGCATGATAAGGGAAATTCTTGAATTTGAGTACAAGTGTAGGAATGAAATCATCATAAAGTTTCATCAATTTTTTATTATTTTTTGCTACAGAATACAGATACAGAATTCTGTAAACAATTTCTCACCAGAAAACCGACGACTGACTGTGTCCGATTCTCCGACATATTTCGGAATCTATGAATAAAAACAGTGCGCTTGTCATTAATTCTATATTCACTGGGTTAATTTATCATATTTCTTTGCAACATCAGGAATTCGTGTGTGTTCATATGTCGTGATGGGCGACACCACGACATTCATAAGAAAAAAAAACCCGGTGCGGCGACGCATGAGAAGCCGTCTTTCCAAGAGAAATTTAATTTGCTTTTCCACGCTACGTGCCACTGATTTGTGGGGTGCCTAAAGATGTGTCTGGGAAGCTTTTAACAGTGGTTTTCTTTTTTTTTTATTACCTATCGCTATTCATTCGATGGTTCGTTGTTTCAACGCGTCTTTCCGGTATACATAGAAAGAGGAAGTGCGGGGATACATATGTTCTTGCAAGCATATCCCGATTGGTTCTAGGGATGTGCGGCTATGTTTCAGCTAACATAAATTATACCACGATTTCTTGCAAGCTGATTTATTCAATGCTAAAGTGCTATTTTTTTGAAACACTGTTGATAGATTGGTTTCTGAGATGTTGGCTGTTGGTTGAATCTGTAATAAGTTTGAGAAATTTTTCTTAAAATGTTGCACATAAGGGATCTTTATTTTGATAACCTATGAGTTGGTTCATCGTAGTACAATGCATTTTTGTTTAATAGCAGTACTATTTACTAGCATTTTACTATATTTGCTCAACCTTATAATAAACTTTGCCAATTATGTCCAAAACTATTAATGAAAATCTTGAATATTTATTATACCAGCAGACAGAACAACTGTACGGACAATTTCTTAATATTTCCAAATAAGCCAAATAAGCGCGTTAACCCTTATTAAAAACTGTGATAAAAGTGCACGTGTGACCAACAAATAGTACAAGTAGCTATGAAGACGTTCTCGTTCTACATGATTATGATACGTAAGGATATGTTGTTCATTGTTAGGAAATTTTTTAAATCAAATGTGTAATTGATCAATGCGCGTTATGAATTTGGTTCCCTGAATCCGAATTAGGCGTAATAATCATTGTGTATTTAAGTGAAAATGTCAAAATAGATTTCTTAAACTATATAGTGGGCACCACTATAGGAAATTTCTTAAAAATAGAATAAAATTTACACCTCTAGGTTCTCGACGAGGAAACTTGTTTATTCATAATGTTTTAAACTTCGAATTCAGTTTACCCCAGAACCACTTTCAAGCAAATGATAACAGTCCTTGCAACCCTATAATCGTTGGTTTGAATGATGATACTGTAAGCTATTGAACGTCAGTAAAATAAAATTGAAATTTAAGCAGTAAAATATTCTTTATTGATTAGAAAAACTCATCAAAGCAATCATTAGAGTCATTTGGTGAAATTTTATCAACATTTCTCTTGGTTACAATTGCCAAATATTTTCTACGGGATAGCAGTTACCCATCGAGTTCGACATAATTTTTTAGTTCGAAACTCATTCGCATAGAAGCTGCTTGGATCTTACTTTTTGCTCATAAATTCTGGAGACTTGCTGTCTTCGGAAAGGTAATTTATCTTTAAAAAAACAATTGAATAAAAACTCTCGTGAAGAGGTCTAAATTTCACCAAATAGTGAATCACAATAAAAACTTTGTAGTTTATACGTTACGCTTTTCTGTATTTCTCAGCAATAAAATTTGAATTAGATCATGAAAAATAATATATTTTTCAATAAAAAAAATACGTTGATTTATAAAAACGTGCTAATTTTACTTTTATTCATTATTAGTAATTGATCGTTAAACATGTAATTTCATATTATGCATTACTATGCATTGCTCATATTTGAAAAATATGTAATTTAAAATATATTTATCTGTAAATGCAAACCTATGTTTGTAGAATACTTGATCATCCCTTGGTTCTTGTTTGCCTAGTGTAAGAGCTGGTGACACGTGAATGTACTGTACCAACATGAGGCGCTCCATATTTAGATACAATGTACGGCTCTAGATAGATGTTCTCAAGGTCTAGGTCCATATTCGAATTCTTTGGGTGTAACTAAAATTCAATTTTCGATGATTTTGCTTTTCTCGTACATTGAGGTGTACCGAAAGGCTATAATATCACGTGCAGAACACATTTTCGATCCGAGTGTGTATGTTCGTGTGTAGTGTTCAGAAAAACTCAAAAACTCAAAACACATGCGTTAGTTTATGTGCACAAACTCGATTTTCTCGGCAATGACTGAAACAATTTGAGTGTTCCAGTTTGTGTTTTCTAGGTTCCCAATTGAACCCTATTGAATTCCATCTTAATCCGACGTATAGTTCCGGTGATATGAACGAGAAAGTGAAATATCGCAAAAAAAAAACTGTGTTACTTTCTGGCTTTTCTCCGCGATTACAGAACCAATTGAACGCAACCATTTGCATTTTGTTTATTTTGGACTCCTATAGAACCCTCTACGGCTTACCCGAGGTTAGAGTTGTACATTGTCGAGTTAGATTATTTTTCAGTGTGTGGAGTCAAAATTTAGTTGAATTTTACAGAAAATCGTAAACAGGGACGTTACTTACTGAGTGAATAAAATTTTCCTCAAATGTTTTCTCAACAAAAATATGGTGATAGTAAAAACGCTGTTCCTATCATGCATGAGGGTAAAACCGATGAAAATGAAAATCACTTAAAAACAAATGTTGTGACTCTACAGTTTACGGCTGAAAATCTCGATAATATACAAAAAAAGTTGTGAAAGGCCATGTATTAGGCACAAAAGTATGTTACGTCATTTATGGATGGTTCCATACACGAATGATATCAGAAATTATGGAACCACATCACATAATATTGGGATGATATCGCAAATAGGTGGATAGGTACTTCTTATGGTTGTTTTATATGCGGGTTGAGTGTAATACCCACACAGCGTAATTTTGACTAAATCTATCTATTTTTCATGAAGAATTTGCTCCAACACGGCTGGCATGTTTAAGTCCCGGCTTCTGTTGACTGAGTGATTTTAACTCAGCTCGACGTTTCGTTTATCTGTTTTTGACAACTCAATACATCGATCAAAAATGAATATAATCGACTCAGAGAATGAAATGAATTAAGCGTGCATGGGTGAATGTTGAATTTGGTTTTACATTAGACGGTCTTAAAATAAACTCTTGATTGAAATGGAACTTACTCATTATCATAAAATCGTTTAATCCAAAAAATAGAGTGATGATATTATTTAACGATTCTCATTGTTTACTGATCAATGAGAAAATAATTGAGTAAGTAAAACGTCGTTTTGTTCTGGCCAGCAATAAATACACTAGCTTTAACCGCGAAATGTATGCTCGTTATATAGACCGTACGCAGAGAAATCTACGCCTGCATCCCAAACGTTTCTGGTCATTTGTTCGGTCGAAGCGTAAGGAAAATGGGTTACCTTCGTCTATGTATCTCGGTGCCCGCTCTGCTAGCACAGATGCCCACAAGTGTGAGCTGTTTGCTGATCACTTCAAGAGTGCCTTCTCGGACATGTCGATTTCGTCCTCGCATCTAAATGCAGCCATCCATGACACACCATCAGATAGGCTCGACTTTGGAATTTTCCAAATCACTGAGGAGCACGTACAAAAAGCGATACGTAAACTTAAATATTCTGCGTCATACGGTTCGGATGGTATTCCTGCATGCATTCTTAAGAATTGCTCAAGTGTCTTATTGATGCCGCTAGTGAAATTGTTTAATATTTCATTACAGCGAATGACATTCCCATCCGCGTGGAAGACTTCGGTCATGATTCCTATTCACAAAAAGGGGGACAAGTGTGATATTTCTAATTACCGCGGGATAACGTCGTTGAATGCTTGCTCCAAACTCTTTGAGATAATCGTGAACGATGCCTTGTTCGAAGCTAGCAAGAATTACATCTCTAGTGCCCAGCATGGATTTTTTCCAAAAAGATCTGTGACAACGAACCTCACTCAATTCACTTCATTGTGCATTCGATCGATGGACGCTGGCATGCAAGTAGATGCTATATACACTGATTTCAAAGCTGCATTCGACCGAGTGAACCATGCTATTCTGCTTCGAAAACTCGAGAAATTTGGAGTATCCGTCGCCTTTGTTCGTTGGTTCGAATCATACCTGTCAGGACGGTCTATGAAAGTTAAATTAGGCTCCTCACATTCAACCGCCTTCCCGATTGTATCCGGAGTTCCACAAGGGAGCAACCTAGGCCCCCTATTGTTTTCGCTTTTCATTAATGATGCATCGTTTGTTTTACCATCTGGAAATCGTGTTTTCTACGCCGATGATGTTAAGATTTACATGGTAATCACATGCATCGAGGACTGTGCCTACCTGCAGAGTTTGTTGGAGTCATTTGAGGATTGGAGCAAACGGAACTTACTGGAACTGTGTGTAACGAAATGCAACACTATTTCGTTTTCCAGAAAACGTCATCCGATCATCTTCCACTATCGTCTTGCTGGTCATGATCTAGAACGGCTGAATCAGGTTAGAGACCTTGGTGTGATATTGGACTCTGAACTTAACCTCCGGACACATTATGCTGATGTGATTTCAAAAGCGAATAGGCAGCTTGGATTTATCTTTAAACTTGCCGATGGATTCCGTGACCCTCTGTGTCTGAAATCACTGTACTGCGCCTTGGTTCGCTCGATCCTTGAATCTGCTGTAATAGTTTGGTGTCCGTACAGCAGTATATGGGTTGACCGTATAGAATCGGTTCAAAGAAAATTTGTGCGCCTAGCTCTTCGTTATCTACCTTGGCGTGAACATCTAAATCTACCTCCCTACGAACATCGATGCATGCTGTTAGGAATTGAAACACTGGAGAAACGAAGGTCTGACATGCAAGCGGTTTTTGTCGCCAAAGTATTAACTAGTGAGGTGGATGCACCTGCCATTCTTGCCGATATCAACGTTTATGTACCTGAACGCCCCCTTCGTCGGCGTAACTTCATGCATTTGGCATCCCGCAACAGTCGATACGGGCAACACGACCCAATACGGTTCATGGCCTCTCGCTTCAATGATGTATCAGAGCTTTTCAACTTTGAAGCTTCTGCAGCTACTTTTCAACGCCGCCTAAGTAATCGATTGTAAAGCTGTTATGTGCATGGATTGATTATGAGCAGGTGAGTGACTGTCCATCCCCTGATGACTGTATGAATTGTGCTACCTGTTTTCATTTTTGTTTCCGGTTGCTTTCGACCCTTCCACGAGGACTTGACAATCAATGACGATGCTGCACTGTTGCTGACACACTTTTATGACACTGACCGCATTTTAACGTTTTTAATTTACACTGTAGTAATTATTGTATTTTGCATTGTTTTTGCTGTGAACTGTGTAATTGTTAATGTTTAGTTTCTGTTTCTATGTACTTAATTTAAGAAAAGAAACAGGGTTTTTATGCCAATTTGAGTTCACCATGACTCAATTTGGCTTTTCCCTGTCCAACTACATTAAGACAACCTTGTCAGATGGAGGAATACAAATAAACAAATAAACAAGTTACCGACTGTAAGTCATGTAACTAATTGTTTAAGTCAATATTTAGAAGATACTGAAAAACAAAACACACATGATCGGAAGGACACGTGTGTATGAGAAAATATGCGAAAAAATCTGCGGCACCCGGTGGGATTTGAACCCAAAAATCCCATTCAGTACACGGGTGCATTGCCAATTTTACTACGGTTACCTCTTGACAATACACGAGTGTTTGGCTAATGACATGTAGCATTCGAATCTGTTTCTTTATTCTTTCTCTTCTTCTTCTTCTTCTTCTTCTTCTTCGCATTTCGAGCTTATTGTGTGCTCTCAACTTAGTGTTCTAGATGTACTTCCACATTTATTAATTGATTGCTTTCGATGCTTGTACCATTTTTGCATTAGTATAACTGTGTGGCAAGTACAATCATACTCTATGCCCAGGGAGGTTGAGAAATTTTACAACCCGCAAAACTCCTAGAACGGACCAGGAATCGAACCCAGCCACTACACTACCAGCATGGTCTTGCTGTGTAGCTGCGCCTTTGCCGAGTGAGCAAAGGGAGGCCCCTCAATCTGTTTCCACTAATGCATTTCGACAGTGAGCATGCATAAGGGCCTATACGCGATGATCGATTCTCTTCGTCGATTTTCTCTTTTGTTAATAACTCGCTAGATTTAACGTTTCTCGGTGCGTTTGCTGTTGCTTTTGATAGCCAATACAACCTGTTACTACTCTGCATTGAACAAATTCTAGAAAATTGTTTCGCCTAGCTGTAGCAATGCAAAGAGAAAATCGATGAAGAGAATCGATCATCGCGTATTCGCCCTTATGAATGCTCACTGTCGATTTTATTCGCAAGCGTTCAGTTGATGATGAACAAACACAACTCTATTGACTTGCGTCAAATATCTCGAATACGGTTCATTTTGACTAAAGCGCCTGGTTAAGAGTTCCAAGAAAATAATCAATGAGCTTTCTGAGGTAAATTGACAAATATAATCTTTAGTGCGATAAATCAGACTTGTGGCTGCTGGTGACAGCGTAGGCTTTCCTCACCCCTACCGCCGGGCCATATCGATGAAATATCGCTTCTCAGTATCTTCAAAATAATCAACTAAGATATAAACAAGTCCACGGTTTAAAAAAAAAGGATGACATTCCATTCAATTTTTGACAGTTAGGTACGACAATCAAGAAACGTGGTACAGACCGTCAATTTGCGATCAAAAGTTGGCCCTCGCGGTGAGCATAAGAACTATCGAAATGAGGATGGTTTCAAAATTCCTTAACGAAAATGTATGGGAGAGAATTTTTAAAATGTAAACACTGGTTTCTCAGGAATATCCAAACATATCTCTGTGTCAGACTTAGACTGTTAATTTCATCCCGGAATAAGTCGAAGAATTAGCATGTGGTTTCGCATAATGACTATTGGTTTATTTTAGATTCTAGACACGTCCCCGAGAATACCCAAAATAGTCCGGAGCATGGGTGAAAAATTCAAGTGCATTATATGAGTATAATTATATTGGCCGAAATCTTCATATGGCGCCCCTCGATGGTAATTGGTGTATGGAGTGAGCCACACACGCTTAGAAACATTCATGTAAATTTAGGTGCTCTGAGAGTGACATATACGAGCGTCAATTTTGACTTCAATTTAAGTCATAACAGACGTGAAATATAGGTCAATCAAACGTACTCTTTGTCGATCAACGAATTTTTCAGTTTCGGAGCACTTAATATTACATGTTTGTTTACGTCTTATTTTTTATGTCAAAGATGGATTCCGTCACGTGTAAAATTAATTATTTCTAAGTGTGCAGAATATAAAATGAAGCTATTTAATATTTTAGGAGAAAGGCACTTGTCATCGGTAGGTGGATTTATCAGGGTTTTTATACCCCGTTCTTGCCGAAGCACGTTTTGCAGACGTGGATGGTATGTTACATTGCTTTTTTCATTTAATTTCCTGGCCTGTGATATTGCTGTAGCTGCTATTTTTCTTGGTTGACAATGCGCGGCAAAGGTTTTCTGAGTAATACCATGCATATATAGGGAAAGTAAATATTGTCTGGGTAAGTCTCGATAACATAGGCTTGTGTGCTTTGCGTCGGTTAATCAACATGTAATAAAATGCGAGGGATCACTTCCACTTTTTTATAGATTAGATTTCAATTGTTTTACGAGAGTTTGTCGAAATAATTTAAGAAGGTTGAAAAAAACCTTGTAACAATCCTTTCTTGTTTTTGCGTTTTAAAGACTTCCTGAAACAGCTAATACGCGTTATATCAGGTACTGTCCCACTTCTTTTTATTCAAAGGGGATACGTAAAAGAAAGTGTGAGAAACGATGACCTAATTTATACCAATCATAGTACCGTAAAACGGGGTAACATTGATAGGTTCTAGAAATGTATTCTGATTTTTTTTTACAGCAATGCATTTTTCTCAAATTTTATTTTTTAAAACAAGTTCTGAGATTTCTAGAGTGTCAATTCATTAATAATATATGTGTTTCAATTCTCTGCTACGAGGATGTGTGAGCTTGGTGAAAGGATAAACAGAGATGATCAGAATATCTTGTAAAAAATAGATAGGAATGCTTAAAATAGGGATGCCGATTATTAGATATTATTAGATAGGGATAGTGCTGAGTCGTTTCCCCTGCCTTTATATCAAGATGAAATTTCTAAAATAATTCAAATTTTTCCTCAATTTTCAAAATTCAATCTGGATGACTCAATCCTTAAAATTTCATAAAATGTTGAAATTCTGAATCTATATTTTGTTACTGAATTAGGCATTCACCTTCGTCTGCCCATCTCTGTTTACGCCTATGGTAGACTGTTGGATACAATTGAGCAGCTCAATAAACAAGCTCAAGCTCTTGACGTACATATAAGCTTTTCATCTGCCTATTAAAACTAGTGGACTCACTCACAAATTAGGTCAACTGCACTTGCGCATCAGCGGATCTCAAGGCAACCAGCGGAAATTGATACCAATATTGATTTAAGTTTAAATAATTGCATTTATCTACATTTCAACCCGAGCCATGTAGCCTAAAAATATGATGATATTGATGTCCAGCGAGTAGGTAGCTACCACCTGTTAAAGTTGATTCATGAATTGAAAATGCAGCTGATCTGTAACGTCTCCTAAAATGGTCTAATCTACTTTTGACACGGCTCAGTATTTGGCAACGCTAAATATTGGGGAATCAAAGCAAAACTAACACCGGGCAATTTCTTCTTCTTGACGTCCTTGATGGAACTTTACGCCTTAGTGTTTTTGAGCTTTTGCACATTTGTTAATTGATAGCTTTTTACGCCTGTACCATTTTTGCAATAGTATTATTGTGTGGTAAGTAAAATCATACTCTATGCCCAGGGAAGTCAAGAAATTTTTCAATCCGAAAAAATCCTAGACCGAACTGGGAATTGAACCCAACCGTCTCCATAAGGGTATTGCTTTGTAGCTGCGCCTTTACAGACTGAGCTTAGGGAAGCCCCTAACACTGGACAAGCAGTACCTAGTCTTGTGCTCCACAATTACTAAAATAATGTTTTAATAAATAAAATGCAATACAGTTTGACAGTTTGCATCATAATTTTCAACCACTAGTCATCTGAGATTTCTTAATTGGGTATTTCAAGTGGATTTACAAATGCAATACTCCTTCAAGGTATAACTTTCTTTTTTTTAATTCCAATGAGATTTGGCCATGTATTAGGGCTTGTGTGTATTAGGGCCCCTTTGATTTATGATGCATATTAATGATTTGCGACGTGATTTACGATATTGTGACATAAATCTTTTTGCAGATGATACTGTGTTATTGATTCTAGCTAAGGATTTAGATGATGCCGTTTCACACTTGAATGAAGATTTGTATTTTCTAAGTAGATGGTTGAAGTATAAGCAATTGAAATTGAATACAAGTAAAACTAAATTTATGGAAATTTCACGGAATCGAGTAAATGAGAACGTCGCTGTTGTAATAGATGATGGGGTCACGTTCGGTAGATTAAATATCTTGGCATGATCATTGATGACAAACTTAAGTTCAACTATCACGTTGTCAGTGTCATCAAGAAATTGCCGAGAAGTACGTTTATATCGATTGAAAAACGATTTAACTATTGCCAGCTATACAAATCATTCATCTCTGCTCATCTAGACTTTTGCCCTTCCAAATATCGAGATTACAGCGCTTGCAGAATAAAATAATGCGTTTGATTTTGAAATGTAATAATTCACTTCCTCAACTTTGATGCTAGACGCTTTAAAATGGTTGTCGGTGAAGCAAAGAATTGTATATTTGACTATGGTGTTCATTTTTAAAGTAGTTAACGGTTTGCTGCCTCGATATTTGTGTGATCGAATTGAAAGGGGAAGTAATTTTCATAGATATAATACTAGGAACGCGGAAGAAATAAAAACACCACATTTCTTGACTTGTGCTTCACAAAATTCATTATATTATAAAGTAATAAATGTTTTCAGTAAGTAATTGCACATTAAACGTGCAACTAAATTTACAGGATTTAAAAGACACTACATTTCACACGTTAAAACTGTCTTGTGAACAGTTATCTAATGATTATTTTTTTATGAATTGAGTAATTCGGATTTATTTTATCGGATTTTTTTTATATGGATAGCTGTCCTAACGATTTTTTAATAATTATTGCACCACGGAAAAAAGTATTATGTTCACCACGATGGTGATGATGATATATTTGATTTAATAGTAGTGCCATGTTGAAACTTATTTGGAAGATACCTTGAGTTAGTAGTAAGTTTTCTGACAAATGTCGGGGGTTCGTGAAGCAACTGTCTAGAGGGAACTCATATATGTAGCTGTAACCAGTTAGATTTTGTTTGCTAACCTGGTTAAAATGTCATATTTAA
The DNA here is from genome assembly GCF_037179485.1 of Ochlerotatus camptorhynchus. Classification (NCBI taxonomy): domain Eukaryota; kingdom Metazoa; phylum Arthropoda; class Insecta; order Diptera; family Culicidae; genus Ochlerotatus; species Ochlerotatus camptorhynchus. Next base: position 399,371 of record NW_027040721.1, read on the forward strand.
TTATCTTAAAGATAAATCGTCCAGATCAAACCTTTGTAGGGGTAAGAGGTGGGTCCATCATCATCATCATCATCATCATCATCATCATCATCATCATCATCATCATAATCATCATAATCATCATCATCATCATTATCATCATCCTCATCATCATCATCATCATCATCATCATCATCATCATCATCATCATCATCGTCATCATCATCATCATCATCATCATCATCATCATCAACAACAAAGTAGTTCAATCTTTCACCATTAACAACATATATAGCTCTTTAACTTTGTTGAAGACTTTAAGACCTATTTCAACTTCCTGCATCTGTTTTATGGGATGTTTTAAAAGCAGGTTTATGTCAGTTGCTATTGTTTATTTCACGATTATTTCTTCATATTTTTTTTACTACTTCGATTTATAATTGTACAGATTATGGGCGCACACTTTATCGATGTCTACGTTTTATTCCATTCCACTACAGGAGCACAGTGCAACGAGCATGAAGCTTGGTTCTGGGTTGAAGAAATCTACTAGCAAATGCTTATCCGTATCGCTTTTAGATGAGGTGTTTAGGTCCACTACATATTGACTTGTTTGACGGTTTGCTAGTTTACAGAACAATGAAGAATAATTTAGCTTGATAGGACTCACCATAATACCCGTACTGACTGCAATGCCTCGGCCGCAGTACGTGTTTGGTACGATATCACCGAAGCCAACGCTCAGAAAGGTTATTGCGATTAACCACATGGCGTTCAAGAGATTGGCATGTTCTTCATCATGAAACCTGTAGACAAATCGGTCAACAACCAAATAATGGATGATTTCTGCTATATTTGATCGAGTTTTTTTTTTAAAGGAGAGCGAGCTTGGGTTTGAAGAAATGTATAACTATATATTATGAAACAAAAATAAGGGTTGAATTATGAGATTTTGTTTGCCATTGAGATTGTTGAGGGAATCTGAAAATAGCTAGCAATTAATTGGTAAGGTACGGTCTGACTAACAGATAGGAATGACAGGAAAGGTGTTGATGATTCGATCGTTTTTGAAACTTATGATTTTCAGTTAAGTACCGCTTAGCCTGTGTGTACGCTTTTAGAGAGAACCAACCAACCGTTACTTTTACATCCACAGGTAAGTTGAACGCTATGTATATTTTAGGATTGGAATTAAAGTAGTAGTGGTAGTAGTATTGTATTTATTCATTATTTAGCAGAAGGTGGGTTTCCACCTTGACGCACAAACGTTCCTTGTTTGCTTATTTGTTTGATTTTAAGCATATTGTCTTATCATATTTATTCATCGAAGATTGTTGAGTCAATTTACATAAAACCCCAGCACGAACGAAAACTTAAAATAAATATTAACACTCTTGTTCAAACGGGATGGGTTAAGTGGGAATTAATTGATTATTTTAATAACCAGGGATAAAAGACAGTATAAATAGGTTAAACCATCAGCCGCAACCAAATGGAAGGTAAAACACGAGTATATAGATAAGAAGTGTGAAAAAATTGATGGTAGAGGTAATACTTTTCCAAAATACTCAGGTGACCAAAATACGTGTAATTTAGTGCGCTGAGAATGGAATTAGAAAATTTTGAACCTTGACTGAACGAAAGGAAACTAATATAGTAACTTAAAACTAAATTTGGTTGAAAATGTGGAATTGAATAATACCATTTGCATAATTAAAAGTTGTTCAGCGTAATTGAAAATAAAACCAAAGACTGAAGAATTCCTTCGTCACACAATATCATATACTAACAGGACACAATAGTGAGAATAGTGAAATTGCATTTTGTTGCTGCTGCTGATGCTGCTAGTGATTTGAGGTGTACAATAATCAATCAAATCGTGATTAATAGTGTCGTGGTGTCGATATGTTCAGTGTGGCTATGCAGTTTAGGACTCAGTCAGTAGTAAGCGTGTGTTGTGTTGCAAGTGTTCTGATTAGTGAATTGTTGAGTGAGTTGCCGGTGGAAAGGCTGTGGTGAAGAGAATTTTTGTACTTACCACCATTCCGCAAGTTAGAGTGATCCCCCGGCCGCAGTAAGTATTTGGGACGATGTCGCCATAGCCCACGCAAAGAAACGTGATCGCGGTCAGCCACATAGCGTTTAGCAAGTTTGCGTGTTCCTCGTCGTGAAATCTGATCGTCATTCCGAGGCCAGATCGGGGTTTGTGGGTTTATTTCACAGAGTGAAAGTTTGAGTACATTTTACCCATTGGTACACATGAGTCATGTGGTGACAGTGACGGCATCGGGGATGACGTTGACCAGTTTTGTTTTTTGAATTTGTTTATAACAGATTTTGTTTTTTTTTAGTTTTGTACATTTTTGCCCAGAAGAGAAGATGGTGATGGTGATGTGTACACGATGTAAGAAAAAGTGGTATAAAACAACGAGCAACCAGTGTTAGAAGGATTGTATTTGCTGCATTATCAATTGAAATTAATAAAATACTGATTCACAATTAACGATATTCCGTTGGATCAATGCAAGATTTTTCTCTATTCGTATAGTATAGTTCGTGGTATGGTATCTTATATTAACTCACTCATGGTGAGAACAAAACGAAAAGAGTTTTGTATTTTCGGTTATTATTGCCATGTTACGAATAAAAAAATTAAGGTAATTCTGCATGACACCATTCAGAATAGATTAAAGATACTGATTATTAAGACCTTGAGGTAAAACAAATGTTTTTGATAAATTTCAATCTCTCAGTATCTTCTGCTTGTTTATATATTTTTGTGACTACATCTGCATCATAATGTCGGTATAATTAGTAATAAGATAAAAAAAAAATAGAAAATTAAGAGCAATTCTTTGCGAAATGACGAATCAATAAGACGTTATCTTCCCTGATTTGTTTGAAACTTTGATCCATTGCATGAAGTTCACCACCGTTAGACGAAGCTGTAAGTATATTAAAACAGTTAAAGTCGCGTTGTTTTGTGTTTGTTTTGTTTCCTCGTCTTAGGGGCAGTTGGTCGAACAGTAGACGCGAATGCGAAAAACTTCCTCGAAGACTAGGCACGTTCCGATATGGCAAAATACATATTGCTGTTTGCATCTGAAACTGGACTGCCATAAAATTGCAAAACGTGTACTTTTAGTTTTGGTGTCTTCAGAGCACTTGTTGCTAGCATAAGGAAGTTTGGTGTGAAATGCGCAATACCATCAAATGGGATCAAACTATCGATGTTTCGAAATATCATGTTAATTAATTAAAAAACAATCATATCAATCCCAAAATTTCACACAGATGCTTTGTATACTGTAGCACCTGCTTTTGTATAGGGATTCTCACATGGTACACAACTGACTATATGATCAGTAGAGTGGGTCTTAACAACCCCTGGTTCCCAATAGCTTTTTCGATTCGTATTGAGGTCCCCAACAATTTAAACGAATTTGGATATGCGGGAGAGCTTTTAAATGAGTATGGGAAAATCTGTGGGAAACGGGCCACGCATTATTGTTTGACCAAATTTTGATCGTAACACCCTTTATGTAAGGCTCATCAATACCAAATTTATGTTGCCCGTTATGCTAATATCATAAGATATTTCTTTTCAAAAATTAAAATAAAACGCTCAATTTTTACCAAACCTGAGATTTAGATTGAGAAAACTATACAGAACAACTTTGTTGAAAACAGCAAATCTATTCGACACTTGTTCTAAAATTTATTATTGTTTATACAATATATGCATATAAGCTTGTAGGTATGCGCGGAACAACAGGAACTTCATTTATCAAAATGGTGTCCAAGTAAGAGGATTTTGCACGCGCATCGCGAAAATCCGAACTACTCGCACAAACCTACATCAAGGCAGACTTCAAACAGCTTCCAGGACAGGAGTTTTATAAGGCATCCCGAAGGGGAAAGGTGGTAGACATTTTCAAATATATGAAATTGTTGAAGTTCGTTAAGAAAAGTCTGATTTGGTAGGCTATCTGTACCAGTGCATTGAAAAACGACATTTTTAACGGAACTAGACCGTCAACCAGGATATTTGCGTGAATGAGTGACTGGAAAAACGTTTGCTGCGGCTCCTGAAGCAATTGAAGCGAGAAGCAGTTTAAGGTAAACTGGCGTTCTACGGCGAACAAAGTGGACGAGTCGGCTGTACAGAATCTGGTGGCAGGAGTTATACGAAAGGCCCGGCAATTCAGATTTGGTTAACCGGAAGCTTAGCTGAATATTTTTTCTGTATTTTATACTAATTGAATTTACACGCATTCTTGTTTGACCAAATTTTGATCGTAACACCCTTTATGTAAGGATCATCAATACCAAATTTAAGTTGCCAGTTATGCTAATATCATAAGATATTTCTCCTGCTCGGGTGTAGAGGCGTTTTCCTAAATGGTTTACCATCGGGATAAGACGGATAACTCCCATAATTCATAAGAAACAGATTCAATGTTCGGATTTATTAAATATCGTAGGTGCCTTGAATATATATGATCAAAATAGATCCGACAATGTAGTTCTTGAATGCTCATATTAATTATTGTGATTTTTGGACCTCGCTCTGTGGTTCTCACAATACGCCTAAACACAACAAACATATTATCAGTTTTTTTATTGATCTTTGACATTTATTTTAAAATATCCAATTTTTTGTCATTTTGACCTTGTGATTTTTAACACTCCAGAGAATCTGAATTTATGCTTTTGAAATCAGCGACAAAACTGCGCAAATGCGTATAAATAGTTTGTTGGGTGGATTCGTGATAGCACAAGCTTGATCAACCAAATAATTCCAATATAAGCAAAGTAATTTACCCATTGCCGACTACGGAGAATTCACCAGTTCGTTATGCCTCTCGGTTATTTATACCAGTGAATTTAAATCTATAATATCACACGTCAAATTAAATGTGATTGTCATCATGCGCTATGAAAAGCGATCAATTGTTTTCTCACGTCCAGCATGATTCTGAATGCATAAACTATACTCTCAATTTCACGTGTGTATGTTACTTAATTTGCAATTGTATTCTATTTATTTATTTATTTATTTATTTATTTAGAGATGAACTAGCTTTCGGCTAAAAATCTCTCAAATAAAGAATTAAACAAAAAATTATTTATTTGAAATCTCTCTCCCTTTACCTTTTTTTCCTCTGTTCGGGACCTAACGCCACTACGACCAGTAATTTGATCTATTGTAGTATATCCCGTGTCCTTAGTTTAGTACATGTCATATTACTCCATCACTATTGAGAAATGATGAAGTATTCGATTTTTTTTATAGTTGTCATTCTTGCATTTATCGCAAGGATCCGACTCTAATTGAAAGGTCCCGCTATTTATACCCTTCGGAGTGTTGAAACACCCTCCAAAGGCGCGCCCCTTTGTCAGTCAAAATTTGATTCCTTAGCAACAAAATTAAGAAATGACACACATAATGACCATGCATCAGAACCCTAGTCTTAACCACTTCAAACTAGGGAACAACGAATAGAAGATTAGGAATCACATAGATGAAGACTCGGTGGACAAGCCGAGTCTTGTCATTATCGAGAAGGCATAAAAAGTAACAAGGACTAAGATGTGTTCCTTGGATTACTGATAAATCCTGTTCCCTTATTTTGAGGTAGTCAGGACTAGGAATCGGTGGTAGATCTTACATCCCGTAACGTATCACGAAAAGGTGACCTACCCACGTTACGGGGTGTCCCTTTACCTTTATTACCACCCACATTTGTGACGAAAATGCATCACAGCAGGCACGCACGTTTTAGTTCCAGAACTTCTGGAATCCTGGCGATGCGTTTAAGCCCTGTTATTAAAAGCATGGTTCGTTTTCACCTCTATAATGTTGCGAAAAATCAGTGTTTAATTCACTCGAAGAGATTTCAACTTCTAAAAGATACAACACGAATTTATACAGCTTTATAACATACTCCATTTTCACGTACATGGTTACTTGAAATCAAAAACGAATGAGATTTCAAGTCCTACAAGCTGACATTTGTACACACTTAAAACAAAAATACTTGGACATGTATTCATTTTACCCATTTAAAATTGCATACATGTAAAATCAGCTACAGTTACTCCGAATCAGAGCTGGTAAATATCACGGCCGTCATGTGAGAATGAGAAAACAGGTCCTCTCACTATCACGAGACGACACTACCTATCATTAGCTTTCTCGTCATTTTCCAATGATCAAGCACTCATGAGAATAATTCTATTGCGGTTTTAACATCTACATTTCTAACTGATTTAGATTAATTCAAGCAAGTAACCGTATGTAATCGATAGAGTGAATATATTATTACGATTTTCTCGGCACAAGTAACTTTAAAAGCAATAAATGAGCTAGTAATTACGATGATCACAACACTGTCACGTTTTGTCATGACGCAAAATTCGATGATATTTTGAAGAAAATCTCTATCATCGTTTTCTCATCCGATGATAGTGACAAAAGTATCTCTGTAAATATCGCGTGAGATCTTTTATTGAAAATGACATTTGCCAGCCCTGCTCCGAATTACCCTGTTTAGAAAAAAAAAGTCATTTGGCATAATAATCATTTGTCATAATGGTCATTTGGCATAGCAGTCATATGATGTAGTAGTATGTGTTAATTAAATAAAAAAGGCCATTTGGCATAATCACCCTCTGGTATTATTTGCAGAAGTTTTTTTTTATTCTCTAAGACATGCACTGCGTCAAGGAAATTTAAGACAACCCTCAGATTAGATGAGATCTATCTTGTAAGCGGTCACCGTAGTCGACGCATTTTCTGTGATAATAGGTCGCCTAAGTAGAAAGAGACAACATAGATATGAACTGGATCTTATCCAACTTTACGAAAGAAAAGATAGATAAATTCATAAGAAATTTGAATCTGTAATTTATAAAATTTTTGTACTAGAGGATTTTCAGTGATGAAAATTAGTTAAACTCAGTGAAAAAGATGGTTTTAATCCATATTGGTGCGATCTACGGATGAAATAAATACAATTAGCAGCGTACAAAGCGAGTAGCACAGGCTACTTATTTGTTATTGGAGCTAGTATACTGCAATTAATTAGGTTTTACTTTTGGGTTATACGAATCTTTCGACAAAAGTGCCCATATTATCAAAGACATGACATTGATATTCTAGTGTGGCTTGCTAATTCATCGGAGTTCAATCCCATAGGAAATCTTTGGGGAACCCAATATAATATCAACATAAAGCTTTAGTGTGATAATTTATTAACTAGAAAAAGTTCTGAAGAGGTTAGGTTGATAGTTCAGCTAGAGTATGGCAGTGTGAAAATTAAATAGAAGTTGAAATTGGGCGAAGGGCCATTAATGCGACAGTACATGTCAAACGCACAAGGCCGCGGCCAGAGTAGATGCGACACGCGACCAAATCAAAAGAATCTTATTATTTACTATTATTTCTTGCGAGAGTAGCGTCGTATGTTACGCCTACTCTGGCCGCGGCCTAGTCCTTTACCTAACCCATACATTAATGAATTTGGGGACTTGAAGTTGTAACAACTCAAGGCGGGAGTAACCGTCAACAATACTGATGATGGTACAGCACGCGACACCACCCTACTGCTTTTATCTCTAGCGAAACCCACGCGGTAAGAAATATTGTCAATACTTACAAGTATTGACAATAATATTGATGATGTGAATACAGAAATATTGTCAATACCGATGTATTGACGTTAATATAAAATGTATTGACAATACGATTATTGTCAATAAAAGCCATCGTGTACGGTCCACATCTGAGGTGACTACTTTGGTCATGACGAGAGGAGCAACGCAATAGTTGGATAAAGAAGAATTGCATTAAGTTAGAACAGCCCATAATGCACCCATGGAGTAAAATGCCCACTAATAGAAAAACAACAAAAACTTTTCCTCAGATGCATTTTTCGGGTAACGGATAGTGTTTGTTTTCAACTGGAGGTTTCACAAATAATTTCTGATCATAAAATCTACTGATTCCTTTTACCCCAATGTAGTGGTGCGTTTTGTCCATTGTTGTCGTGCGTCTTGTTTCAATGTATTGGTAGACATTGCACCATTCATTAGACAATTTGCCCCGCATTCATTTTGAAATCGATTTAAAAATACCTTGAAAATCACGAAAAATCGTCGTTTTGTAGTTCGAAACCACTCGATCTTCGTAGAAAACATGGTAATGGACCATACACCATTACTTTCTCCTTCATTTTAGCTTCCATACGCCAGCAATTGACGATTTTGCTTAAAAGGCGTGTTTTGCACCATCCTATAACACACCATCGCCTGGAAATGCTTTCAACAACGTGGAGCTTTAGGTAGTGATAAACGTCACTATAACTAGAAATACTCAGAAGGAGAGATAGGCAGAAAAAAAAACAAAATACAATTCGGCATCAGGGATTTTTACCTAAATTATCTTGCAACCCTTTGGTTCATACTTTGGCAGTTCATTTGGTTCAAAACATTCTCTTCGCCCATCTCTCCCTCTGAGTATTTCTAACTAGAACTATTCCACAGCCACAGACAGTATATGAGCAAGTTTAAACGCTTACTCTTTTGCCTGTGGATTTGAAGAAAAATGTCAAGTCCCCTCACTCGTCACCCATTATTGTATGGGTAAGGTAAAGGATTGTGCGTTTGACTAGTACTGTCGCATTAATGGCCCTTCGCTCAATCTCAACTTATATTCAATTTTCACACTACCATACTCTAGCGGAACTATTTACCTATCCTCTTCAGAACTTTCTCTGGTTAATAAATTATCACAATGAAACTTTATGTTGATATTAGTATCCCTAATAAAAATAACCACACAAAAGAGCTTAACGACGTGTTCGGGGTATCATCCAAACGATTTGTGGGATAGTTTACCCATCCGGGATACAGTTCATTTATGGTATTTGTTTATTAGGGATAGCATTTCCAACGAGCGCTGAAACTCGTAAATTTCACGTATGAAGTAACAACAAACCCTTTGAATATAACTGTTTATGACATAAAAAAGGACATTCCAATATCATTAGATTTCATTAACGTAAATCAAAAATTGGATTTCCAGTATACACAGCTGAATCTACGCAGTCATGAACAAAAATAAAGATCCTTTAATGTATTATTAAGCTGTAGGTAAACTTTATTATTCGATTACCTACGATTTTGAGCGCAGATCATGCCGTGCCTTCAGCGGTGCCGGTGCACCGTGGTGGTGTAGTGGTAAGCGTGATTACCTCTCAACCCAGCAGGCATGCGTTCAATCCCAGTCGGTACCACCGGGATGTTCTGAGGCATAACATCTCTGATCACGCCTTCCTTCGGTTTGTTTTCCTTGATTTGTTTTTCGTAGATCTAGTTTCCTTTGCTGAGCACCAATACTACCGACGCCAGGGAGGCAGCTCCCACACCTGAACCCTACCTATCGACCCATCAACTCATGAACTGGGTACCAACAACGTGATCAGAGATGTTATGCCTCAGAAAATCCCGGTGACGCCGACTGGGCATAGAACCCAGGCCTGCGGGGGTGAGAGGTAATCATGCTTACCACTACACCACTATTTCAAAAACTTGCTTTGTCTGTACCTTTGGGTCAATTTGACCCTATATTCAAATTACAATATTCCAGCGATGTTTCAATGGATTTTTGAAATGTCAAATGTTTTCTAAAGTAAATAAATTTAAAACTATTAAACAAAATCAGGGTTAGGGGACTCCCTCGGTATAGTGGTTGACAGCCATCCCTTGCCAAAGTCACGAGTTCCCATATCATCCCCGGACAAATTACGAATGATCCAAGAGTGTTAAAGTGACAGTAATAAAAAACACAAACTTTTAAAATGACCGCTCCCCAATCCACCCCCAATTTTTGAAAAGTTTTATCTTAAAGTGCACTATATTTACTTTGAAAAGCATCTGAAATTTAAAAAAACTTTATTGATGCATCGCTTAGATATGGCCCAGTTTTTGTTTTGGCACAGACGAAGGGTTAAGGCCGAACAAACTAATCATATTTAAAACAAGTAAGAATATCGTATGTGAACTCAAACATGTTTAAAATCTATTTTCCCTTTCAATGATAAATTTTGACGAATAAGCCAAATCAAAATTATGCCAAACGACCCACTTTCTCATTTTGATCTTTTTCCGAGATTATGCCAAATGACTCATGACCTTATGCCAAACGTCTATGCCAAAATGGCTTCCTCCAGTTTTTTGATGATTGCTGATTCAATTGTGAATATAATAACGGGGTTACATTATTTTTAATAACGGCTTCATTTCAGATAGTTATATCCTTCTGACACGAGACCAGCAAAATTTTCCTTTTTTTTGCTGGTTAAATACCGTATATATTTGGCGTAATATGTATAAGATTAAAATATCAGATAGAATACTAACCACTCATAAGCATAGATATTAAAATTATGCAAAAATCAATGTTCTGCTACGGTTGGCAGGTAGAACATTTCTTCTTTTCTCCTCTATTATAAGAGGTCGTTCAAACTGAAGGGGAGAACAGTCCATAATGGGAATCTGCGACAAATGGTCGAATGACAAAAGGTTGAATGGACAATTGGTCGAAGGAACAAAAGTTCTAATTGAACTTCAGGGACAAAAGGTCGAATTTAACTCAGAGAAACAAAAGGTCGAATTGAAGTTAGAGGGACAAATGGTCGAATGGACAAAAGGTGAATTGAATGTCATGGGATAAACGTTCGAATAGGAAAAAGGTCTAATTGAACTCAGAGGTACAAAAGGTCGAAGGGACAAAAGGTCGAATGGACAAAAGATCGAATTGAATTTAGAGATACAAATCCCAAAGAACTGCTCATGATTTAGATATGGAATATATTCTAGAGAAAGGCAGTCCCAAGTAACCACCATGCCCGCTAATAGCACGTTAATCGCTCTTTTTGCAATATAAGGTTAATATAGGGCTTCCAAACTTTATATCAGTAGTATATCAGCTTTATACCGCAAAAAAGGCGATTGGCGGGCTTGTTGTTTACTTGGGGCTATTTGTCTCTTACATTACAGTGACACGCACAGTAACTATCTTAATTTTCCAAAGAACTGCTCATAATTTAATGTCGCAAAAATATATTATAGAGTTATCCACCCACTTTATCCTCCAACAATTTGACCGGTTTATCCATTTCCACACACTTAGATTTTTTTCGCCGAGATGGGCACCACTGAGCAGCTCGGCAATCTATTTTGCTGGATCTCAGTGAAAAATTTGCTGAGATTCAGTTAACAAACGGGAATTTTGCCATGATCCCGGCTAAAAAAACATAAATTTTGCTGAGATCTCAGTAAAAATAAATGCCGAGCCTGCTCGGTGGTGCCAATTTCGGCAAAAAAATCTATGTGTGTACTTTTGTATATTCGACCTTTTGTCCATTTCAACCTTTTGTCCACTTCGACCTTTTGTTCATTCGACCTTTTGTCCATTCGACCTTTTGTTCATTTCTACCTATTATATCTTTTGTCTATTCAACCTTTTTACCCGTTTTAAACCATTCGACCTTTTATTAATTTGACTTTCGTCCCTATTCTCAGCATTCGACCGATCTTTTGTCATTCGACGTTTTGTCTTTCGACCATTTGTCCCACAACCCGATGTTTCATAAGAATATGAACTACCATCTGCCTCATCATGCACTGCCTCGTGAGAGTCTGAATGATTGAGAGGTAAACGATTCACTGACAGCCGAGCACTCAGTAAGTAGCTCAATCAGCACGTTTATTCTTCCGTGATGGTACCCAATACTTGTTTTGAATGACTGAGCGTACATTTTCTATGAAAAAATGCCTCAATTACATGCTGTGTGAGCGAAGGCAAGCGGTATATTATGATGCAAAGTTGACGTAATATTTAATAATTCATCAAATGTTCAGATTAACGGACCCACCCGGTTTTCAGTTCGCACATTGCACACAAATTCACATGAGATTTTGATTTTTTTCAAAACTGTAAATCGATTCGACTTTTATGCAAAAAGTTATTAATCAATTAATTGCATTTGATACTTTCCCCCTACACTTTTATCACACTTTGAGGCAGGCCAGTTTAAGTTGCAAGCAGCGATACTTTAGCCATAAGATTCATTGCTTTATTACTTATTTTCTTACTGGGGCATGTAAAGTACGTTATTTCCCCGAAGAAACAAGTACACCCAACCAAGAAATATAAGATTCTGTAGCAGATTTGCGCTCAAAGTATGCTTAATTTGCAATGTGCCACCGCATGAACAGATTCTGTAATGTGGTCATCGGAAAGATTTTTAAATAATTTTGTAATTTTTATGTTAGCTAAATTTTCGAACAAAATTTGTTTCCCCAAAATCACTGCTGCTAGATAATCATCTCGTGATGGTTTTATATTATATTATATTCACCCTGGGAAAAATTGCTTGTACGCTACAGTATATTGTAAGAACTGTCATTACATTTGTTGTAAGAAAAAAAAAGCAGAGAATGTAAGAAATCCATCCTTACATTTGATGTTCATGCCATTTGTTTTGCGAGTATGTAGTTGTCTAGATGCAACAATTTAATCGGTCTACCTTCTTATTACATCTTCGACCCAAGGGATTTCAAGCACGTTTTATAAATGTAAATCTAGTCAAATAACAGTTTTAAATACACGCAAATAAATCATTTGAAATCAATTCCTACGACCGTCCCTGTGCTATACTAATGACAAGAGATATTTGCGGTGTTTCGCTCTGTTTCATCCTTCTGGCAAAACAACATCGATTCCAGCGAAGGAAGAGTAAAGCTCCCGAGTATACTGATTGCTTGATCATTGCAGGAATATGTTTTTGTTTACGTTGGCATTGTTTTCCACTCCACCCCCTTCTAGTCGTCTATATGGCTTGAAGAATGAGGCGCCGCAATCTAAGGAGTATTATGCATAAACGTTGAGCGGAATCAGAATTCATTTCGGGTGACACTTGCTCTTGCTTTGGTATTACCAGCAAAAGCCAAACGCGATGAGCAGCAGGAGCAATATGTTGAAAGCTCCCGAGAGCGTGCTCGTTCCGAGACGACGAGAGTCGTGACATTTGGTTTGTATGTGTGTATGCTTGTTTGCTCTCTTATTGGGGCTTAGAGAATAAGGGAAAGTTTTCCGTCTGCGTCGTCGTCGGTCCCCTTTTGCTATCTGTTGTTTGTCAATTCACCCAAACACTTCCATAAAGGAGAGGATGTTTTGGGAGTTCGATTGTTGGGTTGTTGTCGGGGCGCTTCCACTTATTGAAAGGAGCGATATTTATGTGGTGTGGCGATGTATGTGTGTATTGTGCGAGAAAATACCGATTTCCACCTGAAACGGTGGAAGCAATGTTGGGATTTTTGTGTATTTATGGGATATGAATAATAATCCGATCATATCTGATATGATTCAATTTCGAAGCAGAAGATACTGAGTTGAATTTGGAAAGACTTTTATATTTCTATAGAAGCTTGTATGGCTGAATGGAACAAGCCATTGTGCGTGAACACTGTCGTGTGTTGCAAATTTATGACACACCGTGTGAACGAGTGAAGGAAACATTATTTGTAGGCTGTACGGAGCGGCAAATTAGTACAAAATTTATTGTTATTGCCTTTGAAATACATTTCGGCTCTGCTGTGGAAGCTATTTGTAGGCAGTTTTCAATTTTATGGGTTTTGTAGTGTGTTCTAAATTTTTCGTAGAATGTTTTATTCTCTATAATTATTGTCATCGATGCATGTTTCAGAGATAAGTCAGCTGTCTATCATACTGTCATGATCCAACGGAATACGCAAAAATGATTTAAATATAAAAGTGGAGAAACGTTTGTGGATGATCGAAAGGGGAAACAGATATCGTAACATTCAGATTATTTCTATATAGAAATTCGATAAGAGATAACATCTTTGTTTTTGCGTTTTGTGGATGTTGACTGATATGTTATTTTTGTTTGCGTTGTGTGAAACAGATATGACAGGAACATGAATTTGGTACGTTTTTGATGTTGTTTTCAAAATTGTTGCTAACCAAACGAACAAACAAGATATTAACGATAAGTATATGGACAGAGAACGGAAATTGGTTAACATTTAGTGATGTGGAAACAAGAATAAACCAACAACTAAAGCTGCTCAACACATTGAACATAGAATATGAAGAGTAAGAAGAAAAAAGGAAAGTAGAAACAGTAAACTGTGTGGTAGAGTATAACATGTAGAGTGAATAGGAGGAGTAAGAAGAATAGTAATAGCAGAAGATAGTGGTAGACAGAGCAGTAGCATTTCAATGATATTTTTTTTTAATCAGGTATGTTACATGATGTTATTTAGCAAATTAAAGAGATAGAAAGTTGTCAAGAAAACAAAATACCTGAATGATTAGTACTCTCCGAGAAAATTAATACACTACATTATCGAACAAAATTAGCTTTAAGCTTTTAAGCGCTGCTAGCTGCTGGGTTCCTGGCATACAGTGGCATTCAAATAATTCTTACAATTTTAAATCAATCAGCAGTTATATAACGTTTTGTTTGCAAAATTTTAAAATAATGATGATTTTATGTTCCTATTTCTAAATTATACTTAAGATATCCAGCATCATTCCAGGAACAATTGTATGTAACATACTTTTTAATTTAAATTCTTCGCTTAGTAAAAAATTTACTGCCGCAAACGGCATGCTATTTATGGTGGAAGCACCATTATGGAAATCTAAACAAATCACGTTGTTCTTAAGGCTCCATAGAAAATTTACGTGCAAAATCCTAGCTTTGATCCCGTCATGGTAAAAAGAATATCATAAAATAGTATTTTATGGTGATATATGAAAAAGAACAATCTGAAGAGAATCAACGTGATTTGTACGGATTATTGATATCATTTATCAACATTTTTAGAACAATCAAAACGAATATTTTACAGCTGTGAAGTCGATTTTAGTATTTTTGTTTTGTTATTGTGCATATCTTAGAATTACATATAAAATTTATTAAAACCACTTATTCTCTTACCTAAGAGAAATACCGACCTTTTGGACGAGTAATTAATGTTACATAGAATGAGCACAACACACTACACAACGATCAACAATTAATGTACATACTGACAGTGAGTAAAATTTTGTTCCATAAAAATTCTTCTTGGGAACCCAAATCGAACCTTTAGTTGACCGTTAAAGTCCTTTTTCTAAAATGCAAAAGAATTAAGTATTTCGAGAAATGACAATTGAATGTTGTGATAAATTTCATCCCATCTTTATCCCGTTTCACGATATCATTTTAATTTATATTTTGTTCATATTTGTCTAGTGTTGAGTTTTAAACTAAAGGTAGATGTATCAGTCTGTTGTATTCCATAATAGTAACACACTATTATTGGAATGGATAACCTCATCCTAATATAATTAAATTTTATTCGAAATTTAGAGTTTTAAAATTTTGAAATTTTTATTTAATTTAATTTATAATCTAGAAAATTATAGAATTTTCATTTTGTTGTTGTGAAATTATTGTAATTTTTTGTTGTTGTCATTTTGTCGTTGGGATTTAAAGCCCTTTAAAAAACCATGAAAATTATTTCGGTTTGGCAGCTGAAACGATGAAATGCCTGTGTTATTAGTCAGAGAAGCGGAGCAACGGGCAATTGTTTAGAATGAGCTTCTTTAAGAAGCTTTTTTTTTTAATATTCTTAAGAAGCTTCCTTTAAAATCTTCTTTAGAAGTAGAACAGTAAATCTGAGTAGCTAGGCAGGAAAAGAGCAAGTTTTAAGGAGAATTTTATCGTTTAAGTATTACAAACACCATTTTCTCTTTTCGATTTATAATATATAAATACTGCCGTTCTAGCAAAAATTTCCCACTTTGCATAAAAATCCCACTGATTATGAGTCAGTTATTTCTACAACGGTCCGTTACTATGAGGCACATAAAAGAAGCATCTATGTTAAAGATTGTGTAAATTTATGAGGCATATAATGAAATATTCCAAATTCCTGCATGTCGCTACTTTACATGAAAAGGAAGTTTACATGCATGAATGTTTGTATATACATGGATGACTACGTCACCAGTCAAATTCAGATTTTTTTTGCAGTGTATGTTAAAGTAGATTTAATTGGAATATCGCACTGCAATATTGTATTCAACATGCATCCAAGTTTGCCGCTGTACGTTATGTTGACTCGAGGGAAATTTTATGAGACGATCCAAGTTTTCATTTGTTCTATGCAGTATCTGAGATAATGAACACAGAAAAATGGATCTACCCAAAGTATGAGTTTTTTAATCCTTAATTTGAGCATTTTGTTCCCTCTCTCTACACGTTAAAACCATAGAGGTAACTCTAAGACTAGAAGGTCCCGAAATAACGTGCTCAACTTTTTGGCTCAGCTCTGGTACTCTCTTCGGTCCCAAGCTAGTCGATTCACCCCTCGAAACATAGGAAAATTTACTAACTCCTCATTTTATCTGTCAAACTTTCATAGCGAATCAAAACAAACATTGTGTAGTAGTAGAATTTCGACTAGAATGGGGTACGTTAATCGTTTGCTTGGGACCAATAGACTAGTCAAGTAGTAAGCCAATGTAAAATCGTTAGTTTCGTATTGATTGTTGTTAAAACTGCGTTACCCATATACGATTTGTGTTATCTATAAACTAAGGCAACATATCGAGAAGGCTGGCCACTCTTCCATTTCATCATACAACTGCTATGAGACAGCCACAAAGGTTAATGTATTTGCTCATTGTATCTGTTGCTTGGATTCTGGCAAAGCTGCCAGTCTTCTTGATATGATGTCTTCGAAATAAGTGATTCTAGCGGTGAGAAAGCAAAAGTCGACTAGTTTCCTTCTGCCTCACCTATATATGAGTCGAAACCCCTTTCAAATGGAAACAATTTTTAAACCTTTCCCGCCCAGAAGGATTGTCGTTGTTTTGAAATGCAAAATGCGCTTTAAAAAAAAAGAAATTCCAAATAGCTTAAATATATAGAATTCATTAAACAACGTTTTTTTTTTGTTTAAAATCAATATAAATTTAATTATTTATCAATAGTTGCTCAGCTGCTTTCTCAAAAATACATAACGGAATAAAATAACTAGCGCAAGGGAAGCTTAAATAAATGCTGACGGACCGGAAAGTTGTGGATCGCCTGTTATACCATGGCACTATGGGGAATCTTCATACAAGAAGGTGGCCAAACCCTTTTTTTTAGTAGCGTATGCCTAAATTAAACATAAAACATCTTTCTAAGATCCTGAACATTTAGGCTCTCCTAATTGTCCTAAAGTTAAGATCTATGATCAATGAAGACTCAATGTAGTTTGATACGTACTTTCTCAGCATCAGAGCTTTGTTGAGACATTACAGTGCATGGAATGGTTTTAATAAGACATTCAATGCTCTCAAAACTATTATGAATTTCAGATCTTTAAGTTCTACAGGCTCAATATAGTGTTGAACAATGACCTGCAAATCTTTATCAGCCCATGACACTCAAGTGAGTCTCTCAACATCATGGAATGGTATTTTGGACTCTTAAAACTATTCTGGAGTTAAGTTCTGGAAGATCTACTTCTTGTTGTATGGAAAACTACCTATCGCACCAAAAAGTGCACATATCCACTTTATGGGTTAAATTATTAACCCTCAAATCGGTAACTTTTACTTATAAACAAAACCCGCCAACTTTTCTTTTTTTCTCGCATCCGGTCAGCGCAAGACGCAAAGGAGCACAGCGGGCTAGGTGGTTAGACCAAGTGGAGCAATACCTAAGAAGTGTGGGACGCTTGAGAGACCGGAGACAAGCAGCTATGAACCGAGGTTGTCAGCGCAACATTGTAATGCAGGTAAAATCCTGAGGGCCGTTGGACCAGGAAAAGTTAGGTAAGTAAGTGCACTAATCGCTCAATTAATGTCCATGAGAGATGGTAGATGGTATCCATAGAGGTAACTCTAAGACCAGAAGGTCCCTAAGAAACGTACTCAATTTTTTGGCTCAGCTCTGGTACTCTTTTCGGTCACAAACTAATCGATGCACCCCTCAAAACATAGGTAAATCCACGAACCCCTCATTTTATCAGTCAAACTTTCATAGCGAATCAAAACAAAGATAGTGTAGTACTAGATTTTCGTCTAGAATGGGGTACGCTTATAGATGTACTTGGGACCAATAGGCTAGTCAAGTAGTGAACCAATTTAAAATAGTTAGCTTCCATCGGTACTGCATCGCAATCCGGGGTCTCAGTTCACAAATCCAGCCACTTTCAAAAGTTGGTTACCAATGTCTACGATGCTCAAAGTATCGTTGAGAATAATCACACGTATTTATAATATTGTAATGTAGAAGTAATATTTAACTAAACAATGAAATGTCTTCAGTGCATTACGGTACTGCAACAAGCCTAAAATGGGTGCACTTTTCACTTACAAATGAGAAACTCGTGTTTAGCGTGTACTTTGGATGGGTTATAGCACGGGATATGGGATATGGGAGAAATGAAATTGATTGTGAGCAATTGTCCATTTCAAAGAGATTGTTACCAAAGTCTCAAACACTTGATACTTATACGATGGGAATCTCCAACGATTTTCGAAGTCTGTCTTCTCGAATGATTTTGTTTTACTCAGAATTGTAAACACTTTTTTGTCCGAGAATCGTAAAAACTCTCTTTCACATGGTTGCTTTTTGAAATTTTTAGCCATTTCCAGCGAAGATTCTTCCATATTTAAGATCTCACAAATCCCAGTCAGATAATATCAAATAAGGCTCAAAATCTAGATGAAAAAAAAATAATGCTCGGATTATTGAAGTTTTTCCAATGATTTTCGATGGTACTCTATTTACGCCAGAAATCGATTATAATTTTCTGCATAATTCCCTTTAATATCCCTTGGAATATTTCTCACAGCTCCCTTAGTATACTTTTCTGAATAATTATGAGAATATTGCTGAATTGTATAAGAATTCTTCTCAGAACGATCTTGGAATTCTCTTTAGAATTTGCTTGACTCCTCAAAATTTCCTTGAAATGTGTCCATAGATGTATTGTATTCCACCATCTAAAATTATTTTGTAATTTTCCTCAATATTTCATTGCAATGCTCCCAGAAGTTCATTGATATGCTTCTTAGAACACTCTTGGAATCTTTCTCGTAATTTATAAGAAATTACTTACTGAAATGGAATTCTTCGTTTTATTCCTTTCGATCTATCCTTTCCAGATTCATATTTCCTTTGAATAAACTGAATAGTTGAAGATGCTAATTTCAAATAACAAAATATTGCGCCTAAATATTTTTGCAGATTTGGAAAGTGCGATAGATTTCCTATCGGAATTGATCAAGTAGCTCAAATAGTTTTGGCGAGTGGTCGTAGTTGAGTAACGCAAATCGTTTTGAACGTCTCAAATAAGAAACTCTTTGTCAATTCTTATAGGAAATTCACAGCGCTTTCCAAGTTTGCAATAATATGAGGGGGTTACGTTTCATTTTGTTCAGTGCAAATTTTGCAAGCAATCACGAGGATACATTCCGGGTAAATCGTAGAATGTGGCTTTAGAATTTTTCTCAAAATTCTGTTGAAATTTTATCCATAATTCGGATGACATTTTTCTCAAAATTTGGTTGACATTTTTCACAAAATTCCGATGAAATTATTCTCAAAATTTTGTTGGAAGTCCGCAAAAAATTTACCTTAAATTTATAACAATCCCCATGGAGTTCTCCACAGAAGTTCTAGGCCATTACTGCTTTGGAACTCTACTAAAAACTATCACTACTTTTTCCTAGGAATTCACCACTGCATTCCCAATGCCGGGTTAACTACCGTCAGATTCAGATTCTCTTGGAATTTGTTAATAATTCACTTGGAAATCAAGTCAGTTATCTTTAGGAGTAGTTGTTGGAATATTAAGGTATAAAATTTCTTTGAAATGATCGTCAGATTTTTCTATAAACTTTTCGTTTTCTCCTATGGAATTCTTTTCGTAAATACTAAATGATTCTACTCATAACTAAATAAGTATTGTATACAGAATCCTAACAAAGTCCGTTGTAGTCTTTTCAGAAAAACTTTAGAAGTCTCCTTGGAATTGTTAAATAAATATTCTTTCCAGAATCCCCCAAAAATACCCATTAGCCTAATTTCTGTTTTAGTGTTTAACCTTTCTCTTTTGCTGGATCTTATTTGTTCATCGCGTTCAAGATTTCTAAAAGAAATTTTTTTATATAATGTGTCTCACTCATTGGGACTTTGCAAAACTTTCGTGATCTTGGTTTTTTTTTATAAATATTATCTCAATTCTGGAACTTCGAAAAAAATAATGCAATGTTGGAGCTCAATTTTTTTTTAAGATTCTTGATATAAAAAAATGAAAATTCTGATAATTTATTATGTTATAGAATTAGGGATTGCCACCTCGTATATCCATCTGAATCTCTTGAAAATCATATCATACTGCTATTCTGTTCCTTTTCAACTTTGGCACAACACACAAACACGACTCATCTAATCGAAATTACAGCTGAGGCAAAGTTGTACGAAACTTGATTGTCTTTTAAGAAAAAAAGACCCAAATCGAAAAAAAAATCACAAATTTCCGTCAAAAATATAAAACAACTGCTTAAATCTGCAAAACATTAAAAAGTGTGTGTTTTGAAGATTTTAAATTTACATTTGCCTATATTATCCGAAATGCTAACTTTTCTAAAATTGACACATACGGACACTTCAAAATTGACCAAAATCGGCAAAGCAAGGTTACCTTCCATTTAATTCCACTTAATTAATTTGTGTATCCATGACAGATAATTTGATACACAAATTAATTAAGTGGACTAAAATGGAAGATAACCTTGTTTTTCTGTTTTGAGTATTGCACTAACAACCCAATTTCATAACATCATGACCAAGGAATTAAAAATATCTCAAAATAACAAAATTACAAGCGATCAGCGAGCCTGACGATAACGCTTTGTCAGAAATGGAAAGCAATAGTGATATAATCTCCTTTTTTATTTTTTACACAGCTCGCTCGGGCTGGTAGAAGGAAACGATCAAATTGTTGGCAAGCTGCTTCACGAAGCGTGTTAATGGGAATTTTGTTGTTCTGTCTTTCCCCGATTCCGATCAAGCTATGTCCTGAACCATGTACAACATAGCAGGCAAGCAATATATCATTATCCATCTACCACTCCGATCGAGCTGTGCTGCAGAGAGAGTTAGTCGTGGTAGTCGTAGCAAGCCTTTTGCCCACAGAACAGAAAGGAAAGTGCAAACCAATCGGTGAATCAAAAAGTGGCACGTTTTTCTGTTCAACAAGCGATGCGTTTTGGTTGCGTGCTGATGTGCGGTAAAAGAGGTGAGGAGAAAGGAAACTAGTGGACTTTTTCTTTCTGACGGTGTTCTTATGCAACAGCAGACGTGACGTCACGCCTGTTGCTGCATAAGAAGACGCGAGAACGAAAGAGTCCACTAGTTTCCTTTCTCCTCACCTCTTATACCGCACATCAGTTGCGTGCCACACGGGCTTTCTATGCGCACACTATCATAGCATGCTGCCTATCTTAGCTGCAGGCAGAAGATGCCTTCTACCGCTAGGTGTGCTAGTGTTCGCCAGTGAAAAGTGGAGGCACTTTCTGTTCCGAAGTTCCACTTCTGTTCTGTGGTTTTGTCTGTATCGTTGGTTGCTTTATGTGTTTGGATTCGTTGATTATGACCAAAATCCTAAGTAAAGATTTTTTATAAGCTTTCATCATAAAAATGTTCTTGTTTTTATTGAAGTTTTTACCACAGACAAACAGACATAACACTCGCAAGTTGTTCATCGAACAAGCATTTAACGGTCAATTTAAAAGTATCGTAGTTGGTAGTACCGCCACCTGTGGCACGCATAGTCAATTCCCTTGCGTTTGACGTTTACACACTACCGCTATCTGTTCAGTGTACTACCCACCACAGTGTACTCAACAGATGGCGGTAATGTTTTTGCGACGATGTTTTACAGTGAGAAATATTCAATGTGTTATGTCTGTTTGTCTGTGTTTTTACTATGCTTTTGTTAATTTTGGAGGAATGTTTTTTTTTTTATAAAAAAGGCATTCCAGTTTCCAACAACTTTGTCTTAGGCGTAATTTCGATTAGATAAGCAGTTTTTGTGCTTTAATTTATTGGGCAATATCGAATACGCCACTTAAAAAAAAAAAAAATGTCGTTGGTAAATATGGCCAAATTCCGTTCATTGCCCTTAGTGAACAATTATGCGAAGTTTCATGGAATTCGAAGAGGAAAAAAACAAAGGATTCGTCAATTTCATACCTTAATTCCCCATTAATCACAAATGATCTTAACAACACTTACAGGTGACTATGATAAATAAAAAAGTCTTTTAAACAGTTGAACATTTGGCTATACCGTTTTCAGTGAAGACGTTACCGGATGTTGCTTATACTTCTTGGGTAAGAAATTTGAGCTCAAGTCTTACAACGTGGAACCAATGGATGATGCTCTGCGTAATATACATACGTTTCCATGAATTTGTTTTGTTTTTGGCAAATAAAGTTTGTCAATTCCTGACGGGAACGTAAATTTGTAATATAAGTTTTTCACTGCTACAATTGAACTTATTCTATATGATAATAATATTATTTTTGGAAATATTCCATATAACATCAGCCGCCATGAGTGCTTACATAGTGATTTCTAAGAAATTTAGAAAGATCTTTTTTAGTATTTACCACCCTTCTATTTAGTTTTTGATTCAAATTTCTATTGAATTTATGATCCTTTTATCGTGTGTTTCAGCCAAAACGCTACTGTTTCTACAAAACCGAAGCAAAAGTTTAAGCAGCTTGAAATCTTTTGAATGCCACTGTTTGCACGGGAAGCATGTTTTCCTTGTTGACGTTAGTGATGATTTTACCGCGAATCCGAACCGCTAAGAAAGATGCTAACGATGATGATAATGATGATGAAGATATGCAGGCACTGAATGAAAGGACGCCCTCTGTGGTGATGAGCTCTAAGACACTCGACGATGGCGGCAATCGACATCTCGCTAGACTTTCGGTAAGCGGCTTAGGTAGCAAATAACTAAACAGATTTGGGTTTTTCTTCTACTTTGGCAAAGTATCATTTTTTTTCAGGAACAGTTTGCCGAACTTTGAGGTAAATTTTGCAGAGAGGCAAAAAATTAGCAAGATGATTACGATTTCGTGAAAGAAGAAGGTGGCTTGATATCTAACCTGCAAACCGAGTTCTAGCTCTCGTCTCCGCACAGTCAGAGTATTGTTTTCGATCACTCTGGTAGGGTATCAAGTTGAGAAGAAAAACAAAACAGCTTATACAAATATTGCTTACGTTCGAGCGCATGGTGTTTCCGATTAGTTTTGGAATTGTTTTGGAATTAGGAATTAGTTAGTGCTGTTTGTTGTATCAAAAGCAAACGAATCAGCATCGTTGATCAAAGGCACTGTTATCTTGTTTTTTTTTCGTTTGATGGTTTTGATTTACTGAGTTAAAAGTTTTTGTTCGAGGGTATGTGTTAATGTGTGAGTGGTATTTTGATTCTCATTTGATGAGATTTGATTTTATTATAGCTCTTGTTTCAGTGGGCTCATAGTGTTGAAAATCTCGTGTACTGATTTTTGTGGGTAACGTTATGTACGACTACGGTTCAGACCAAAACGTAAACAAATGCTTTCCACTCAGGCGATGGCGTTATTGCGTGTTTGTCGGTGAATGTTTGGTGTGTATGAAATTGGTAGCCTAAGTGGGTGGTGATTAACAGCAAAGCTAGCCAGCAACAAGAAAGCTTTATGGAGTGTGGTACTATTAGAATTAGTTGGCTCGTGGCAAGCATTGGGAACAATCTTGTGGCTTCTGTGGTTCTATGGTGGGATCTTTGTCCAAACTGCAAACGAATTGGAATAATGTGGGAAATGGGATGTGATTGCATCACATGAAGTGAAACCTATTTAAATAAGTTTTATGATTCAGTTCCCTACAGTTAAAGTAAGGGTCATGCGTAAAATCAAAGTTTTGTGGTTGGGGATTGACTTTTACGACTTGGGATGGATCGGAAACTCTTTATGTCTTCATCGTCCACTTGGGACCGTTTTCAAGGAGTCGATAATTAAAACTTATTACCGAGTCTTTGATCTCATATGATCCGAATAAGATAACATAAGTAGTTTATGCATCTCGAGCCTGAACAGCCCCTCTAAACTCAAAACAAGTTTATGTCAGTTGGCAGGAATATAAAATAATTTGGCATGTAAAATCACAGTGTGTGATGAACTGGAACTAAATGGCCTGTGTTCTGGCTAAACATGATTAACAAAATAAGAAAGATTTTTCTTATAGTGTCATAGTGCTCTTGGGTTATTCGTGACTTGCCCGGGAATAATATTTTAACTGGTGACTTTGGCGTATGGAGGTATGGATACCCAACAAACAATTTGAGTTGATTAATAGCTGAAAAGGCCATCTTTTAGCTGAAGAAGCTTATTTTTGCCTGAATAAGCTCTTATTCAACATTCAATGTTTGTTGGGTAGGTATGGTGCCGTCCCCAAAGAAGATAGTGTTGTCCCAACAAACAATTTGTGCTGATTAAAGGCTGAATAAGCAATTTTTTAGCTGAAGAAACATATTTTTGCATGAATAAGCTCTTATTATACTACCAATGTTTGTTGGGGTTTTATCAAATGGATCAAAGTATTTCTAATCACTTCAATCACAATGAAATCTTAATTTCCGTTCAATTTTAATTCCTCGGAATGGGGCATTTCTAGTTATTAGTCAGTAGACAGAACATGGAAACGGAAATTATACATGCAGCCTTACGGGGAACTTGCAACTGTATAATAGTGCTTTATTTTAAGACAACTGTCTGCACATCCACCCCAGTCTTATTATCTTAAAGAATGATATTTTTGATTTTTTTATCTTCCTTATCAATCTAAATGGTGTATTCGTGAAAAATGGCACACACATAAACATAACAATAAAATGATTATTAATCTTTCAAAGGTGACAGAAAAAAAAACTATTTTTGTTTGTTTTTTAGTCAAAGTGATCCAAATTTTTGAATTGAAGTTTCTGACTAGTTTTACAATATTTTTTATTTATAATATTTTGCAAAAAAAAGGGTGATTTGATTTAACACCAATAATGACGAAAGAATTTCCTTGTGTAACTGCTGATTACAAATTTGCGACTGTACAACATTTATTAGACAGCATGTTATTCTCATGACTATTACTCGCGTCAAACCACCTATCAGACCCTCATAAAAATCACATATGTACGTTATGGACTAAACATTCTTCACTGTGCCATTTCCACCCTTTAAGTGATTATAGTGGAAAATCAACGAAGAAAAGAGATAGAGAAGGATTAGTAATTTACATTTTTAGTACAAGACACTGAAGAAGTCTGCACATGGTAGACGAAATACGCGTATCTGTCAAAGATAAAAAATAAGGTAGTGGAATTAAACGAAAATTACTAATCCTTCTCTCTCTCTCTCTTTATGCAGGTATTCCACTAAGACGCCCACGTTTTCTATGTTAGGATTCACCGAGGAACTCATTTTTTGATTGCATCACGAAAAATTGCCCTTGCATACAAAAATAAATGCTTTTAACTTGTTCATATAATGACACAAAATGTAAAAATGGTGTGTTATGAACAGCTCTACAAAACTGTATGGTCACTATATACATTTAAAAATTATTACTGATGCCTTAAGTTCATTCTGTGCAAATCAACGAACAAGCTTGAAAGATTGCAGCTTGTTGCATAATGGTTGTGGTTCCGTTTAGAATTAGGTCATAATTATTAATCTGGTTGAGGAAACTTTCTGTGACACAAGTGCTTGCGGTGTGAAATCGTGTCAAATTTCTGCATGAAATTAATCAAAAAATGTCACAATTATTCACTTAGTAGCACATAATACCACCCTTTAATTATTAATACGTTTACACTAGGGAGTCTGCTTCCATTATACACCAGACACGATCGATGACAGAGTGAATATGGATGGTGCTCGGTAGCCAATAAATCTCTGGTGTACGTAATCTTCGTTAATCTGACATAATTAATTCTAGCCAGTCAGGGCTTGCCATTACGATTACAACATGCAAACTGAGCAGAACTGATGTGTTACTCTCGTTATACGGTTCAGTGAACCGTATGAATCGATTGACATTCACACCATTTGATGAAAAAAAAAACAACTCACACATATAAAAGCAAATGCGATTATCACTCTTGAATGCCAACAAAGTTGTTTTGATTGGTTAAATTAAAGGAAAATCTAAAAATTTAAAACGGGTTAAGAAAAACTGCAGTACGTTATTTGAGACTTTATTTCCCAAGCAGACGTTATTGGGGAAATGGCTCTAATGTTGGCCTATGGGTCTAAGGTTGGGCCCATCGCTAAAAATCTGCTATTTATCAATATTATCTAGATGAGCACGTCATTGGGACGGTACTAATGGCTAATTTTGGTCAATATTGAAAATTTTGTCCATTGCTGAATTTATGTATGGGCCCAAATAAGGGGCATTTAGGCCGACATTACATCCATTTCCCATTATGCTTCATGCTATGTTTTGGTCACTTTTTTGGAGACAGATCAATGTGGACCTAGTCAATAATTGTTTTCAGAATTCATATTTCATGATGGCAAATGATCCAACTGTTGAAGTTAAACGTGATTTGATGTGCCACATGAAACTGGCTCAGGAAGATTTGTTCTGCACGAGTCGTAACTACGTAACGTAACCAAGTCTACCTATTATTCCAAAGTTATATTGCCCCTTACAATATTAAATAATAAATAAAAACACAGTCTGTCACTCTTTTGTACTTCGTTAAAGAGGTTCGTATAATTAGCGATGAAATTAAACGTGTCTCGCAAATTATTCAACGAAAATCTTGAAAGGGTTTCCTTCCCTGTATACCGAGATGAGTCAAACGGCTTTAATTTCACTGCAAAATAAATGTTCGACTTTAAAATATGAAACTAGGTATCTGTTTCTAAGAAGATTTGTTCAGCACGAGACGTAGTTTATCCAACGAGGCATGCTGAGTTAGATAGTTACACGAGTGTGGAAAAAATCGAGTTTTGCAACGAGTTTCTTACAACATTGTTTGCACTATGTGCTGAAATGAATATTTTTCGACGTTGTTTTTTTTAGTTAGGACAAGCAGAACAGTGTCGAAAACCGACTCTTTTCAGCAATGAGTGCCAAAAGTTTATTTTTAGCTCTCATTACTGAAAAGTGTTACTTTTCGACACTGTTTTGAAGAACATAATGGCCTACTTTTCATAACTAATATAAGAGTGTCGGAAAATACTACTTTGCAGCAGTTTTCCTTTTCAACAAAAAAGAAAAAAAAAAAGAAAAAAAAAGAGTGAAAAAAATTGTGTATGCAACTTGTTGCAAAATTCAATTTTTTCCACACTCATGTAACTATCTAACTCAGCATGCCTCGATGGACAAACTACGACTCGTGCTGAACAAATCTTGTTAGAAATATACATTTTCATATTTCAAAGTTGATCATTTATTTTGCATTGAAATTAAAGCCGTTCGACTCATCTCGGTATACAGTAAAGGAAAGTCTTTCAAGATTTTCGTTGAATAATTTGCGAGGCACGTTTAATTTCATCGCTAATTATGCGAACCTCTTTAACGAAGTACAAAAGAGTGACAGACTGTGTTTTTATTTATTATTTAATATTGTAAGGGTCAATATAACTTTGGAATAATAGGTTGGTTGGTTGGTTGTCTTTATTTTAAGGAGATTTTCAGCCAGACGCTGGTATATCTCCGGACACTATGGAATAATAGGTTGATTTGGTATAGAATCACATTTCGGTTGAGTGATTTACCAAAAAGGGAAAAACATAATTGTGTCACATCGAGCAGTTCGAAAACGAAAATTGCGATATAAACATTTGTGATCAAGTCAGTGAATCAGTTAGTGAGTAAATGAAAATGATAAGATCACTGATTGTGGGTTTATGTGTCAAACACATTCTTTACAACCTCTTCTTGCAACATACAAGTACAACAAAGCATAATAATTTCTAATGGTTACATAATTCCGAAAATCATTTATAGTGAAATGGGCATTTGCACCTTGTATGAAATGCTCGTCAAGCTTTCAATATCTCATCAGCCAGATAGCATTAGATATCGGGGCCTACATCGATGAACATTCATAAATCAAGAGGGCTAGGACTGCCTTGGAGAGTTTAGAAAAACTTATACAGTATGACCCATAAAAAAATGCGACATGGGACATTTTTTCCAATTAAATGTGATTCCTTCTAAACTGCTGATTGAAACAAATATATTTTTGCTTTCCCATGTTTATTTGACATGTTTTGAATACATTTATTCAATGTGTCCTCCCTGGTTCTCGATCACCTGCTCCAGGCGGGGTCGAAATCTGGAACACACGGTCGTAATATATGACGCTGGCATCGAGTTCCATGCCTTGCGAATGGATGACTTGAGCGAATCCACACTGGGATGGGGGGTTTCACAGGCCTTAGCCTGAACATAGGCCCATATTGAATAATCCAATGGATTCAAGTCCGGGCTGCTGGGGGGCCAAAGCTCCTTCGACCAAAAATTCAGGTTCTCGGTGAGCCAAGCTTGGGTCCTGTTAGAAGTATGGCAGGGCGCTCCATCCTGCTGGAAAACGACTAATTGGTCTTCTCCAAAGTTGACCTTAATCCATGGCATCAGATGGTCCTTCAAAATGCCGATGTAGACCTCCGTATTCACTTTTAGACCCTCTTTGATGAATACCGGAGGCATTTTCAAGCCGTTGGACGCGACTGCTCCGAAAACCATAACTCCTGCAGGATGCTTGGTGGTAAACTTCAATTTTATGTTCTCAGGAACCTCCTCGATCTTCTTCGGCGAAATAAACCGGTCAGTGCGCGTGTTGGACACCGGATCGATGTTGAAAAGTTTTTCGTCAGAGAACACGATTATTGGTTTTTTCTTCTTCAAGATGGAGAGAAGCCGCTTAGATCTCTCAAGCCGCAGTCCCTTAATCCGGTTCGTTATCAGGTGGCGCTTCACTCTAGCCCTAGACGAAGCCTTCAAGTCATCTTTGACCAACCGTTGCATCGAGGTGTTGGAGATATTGGCTTGTTTTGCCAATTTCCGGATCGATCTTACCGGATTCACCGTTATTTTTCTTTTGACCGATCTGATGACCCCTGGAGTGCGTGCCGATCGCGGACGTCCACTTCCTGGCTTCCGTGGATGTGGTCCAGCAAGGAGAGAACGTTTAATTCGATGAACAGTGGACCGGTGGCATCCTACGATCTTTGTTATCTCTTTCACTGACTTTTGGGCGAGAAGCAAACTGGTAACAATTTCTTTTGCGTACATTTTTGCAAACTTTTAAAACGAAAATCACTGTTTTGTTAACATCACTTGACAGTAGAGATTTTAACGAATACACGCATATAAAATAGTGGTAAATACAATTTTAAAATAAACCCAAAAATAAGCTGTAATCAATTTCGCATTTTTTTATGGGTCATACTGTAAAGTCAATGTACATGTTCAAACCCGACGTAAAATTTGTGCTATCGAGCAAAATAAACATAAGCTTTAGGTATGTGTTATAACTCGAAAATAACTCGATCTTAGTGTCAACACAACTCAATCTCGTATGCATGAAACCGATGGCGATAGCAACAGAAATTTTAGAAGGAAAGTAGATGTGAAGAAGAACAGACACAAAGGATACGATATTCATAATAGAATAGGCTAATATCACTACTATTATTGAAAAAAGTCGCAACCAGGACTCAAACCATGGACTTCATGATTAGGAAGTGCTCATCTACCGCACTAGTTCAACGACACTTGAAGTAGCTACGCAATTAAAAGCGGTTATTCCATGCATTTCAACCCGAACAATGCATGAGGTCCTATGTAACATTCAACGAATCTCTTTATCGATTTTATCTTTCGTTACTCACCGTTTATCATAAAGGTTTGCATGTTTGTTGTATTAGGTACTAGGTTTCTTTCGTCGAAATGTGTTTTGAAAATAGCTGAATATGTTCTTACATGGCCGTTGGGATTGCGAAGAGAAAACCAATGTTACTTAGGACCTAATATATTGTTCAGCTTGAATGCTCTTTAAACTTTTCAAATAGACCAATGTACATTAATTGATTCTCTGTATCTACTTTCTCTTTCATTAAAAACTCTGCTACAAATGGTTGCCAAATTTTCTTGTTGTCCACTGGTTTCATATTTGAGACAAAATAGATTGAATAATATTTACTTAACATTTCAAGTTATTTGGTATAATGGTTATATGTGGGCAGTCCGACAAACCGCTAATGTTTAATTACTAGAGTACCAAATAACGGGATGTGCTCTCGGGATATACTCCGAATTTGGACCTATCACTAAAACTCTTGAATGCTTAAAAATAAGATAGAAGTTGCTTCAATCCTGAGATTTAGCGATAAATTGGCCAATATTAGAAGAGCACAATCTGTAATCCTTTAGATTGGTTGGTTTTTTTTTTTTTTTTAATTAAGGAGACCTTCAACCGTAGGCTGGTTCATCTCAGAGGGTATTAAGATTATTTTTATCAGTCAGCGATCAACTTCCTGTTGGTATTGTTGGTTGGATGGTTCTTCTAATGGTAGTGTGTATCAAAGATCTTTTGTTGGTTCTGAAATGCTACACTGAGTCTACATTTCCGGAACGAAAGGTTTGAACAAAAATCAAAATTAAATACAATGTTGTAATGCAAGAATGTAAAATAAGCTGAGTGACCTACAGAAACTTTGCTTGTCATTCATTTCGATGGAATTTGAATACCTAACAGTACCTACTATCACTGCACATGACATGAAATGTTTCTGCAAACGCGATGTAAGGTATGTGTACCAGTCATGGTAAATGTACTATTTTGGAGGTATTTCATATTCGTACCACTAGAGATTAATCCTATTTACCATAACTGGTACTTCTACCCTAAACAAAAAAACTGTACACATTGGAACTGGTTGGATGTAAGCTGACTGTAGCCTTTTTGATTTCACGTTGCTGTGAAGTGAAAGTTCGCGATTCTACTTTTGTATTGCCTCTCGTTGTTGTTGCGTTGAAGTTTTGCTCTTTTGCACTTTTCACGTCTACTTAATTAAATCGCTATGTAAATTTCCCCTGCTTTCCGGAAATGGCGGTAAAGGTTTTGGTGGAAAAGTGGTGGTGTTCTCGTACAGTAGAGAATCTGATTCAGCCCGAAACGATGAAAGGGGACTCCCCCCCGAGAACGAACGGGAAACTATTTCAATTAAAGCAAAATAGCATTTAGAATGCAAAAAGGAGCTGAAAAGCATAGATGGGGGTCGGAGAGTGGAGTCGAGGGATTGGGTTTTGCAAAACTAGAATGAAATGAGGACAGGCCAGGAAAACTTTCAACAGAATGTAGCAAATTAAAAATATATCTAACAACAAAACCAATGAGTGCATGCATGCAAGCAGGTGTGCTGACAGGTAACGTGGAAAGCAGGTGAAAACTTGGAGATAGACAGGCGTGTTTGACACAAATTTAGGTGCTAGAATGTGAGCTTGAAAGGTTTTGCAGTTTTTTTTTTGTCAGATGTGTAAAAGGTGTGAAAACTTATTTGGCAGATTGAAATAATCCGAATGGATATTTCACAGTCTTCCTAGATGCAACTAAATACGATGTTTTAACAGGTAGAAGCCATATTGTTCAAGTGAACAATACTTATTAGGGATATTAAATTGATTAAAATTAAAATTCAACCCTCCCTCGTTTTTCCAATACCTTATGGAGCATTTCCAGCTCAAACGGCAAAAATAAAGCAATGTTTGTCTCAGCCCTTTCAGATTTGAATGAAATTTTGAACAAACATTGCTACCCAAGATGACATCTTCCATTAAAAAATCGTTAATTTTTCTAGCCTAATTTTTTATAATTCGTTTTTACTTTTCAAAAAATCATAGCTTGAAAATTTTTTTTTTTGGAAAATATAACGTTTGAGAAGAAGTTGTAGATCATAATATGGCCTTTAAAAAAAATACACTGAGAGAAATACCACTAATCATGTTTAAACGTTACATTAAAAAATGTTTCAAAAGAGCCCCCTCTGATTTTTTTCAAAGAAATATGAAGCTCTCAAATCTGGTGCATAGTGTTATTTTTAAGTGAATTAATTCCAAAAATTGATTCTGTGCATCATTTTTAATGAAATAGTTCAGATGCACATTTTTCCCAAGTTCATCATTTCCTATTTTTAGAATTCGAAATAATTTGAGAACGGATGAACTTAGGGAAAGTATTCTGATGCACTATTTCATTAAAAATAATGCGTTAAATCAGTTTTTGGTATAATTTTACTTAAAAATATGAAATTTTAATATATTTAAAAACTTTATCAGAACAAATAATATTTAAAAAATATTTCTAAGGAATTTACCCTCTGACATTCTGCACTAAATTTGATGGCATAACTTTAACTTTCGTCACAAAATACAAATTAATAAATCAATTCTGGATTTTTTGATAACTGTAAACCACGAAAAAGCCAGGAAGCCGTTTTCGAGTGAGGAATTATCATAAAAACAAAGCGCCTAGAGACTTTACAAAAGAATACAATCAAGCGTAATCATCATACACACATAGCAAGGATCTGCTATACTTCATGTTTCGCAAATTTGCTTTCGTCGTTATGCTGTTGTCATGACGTCGTGACCATCCTCGCCCGCAATTTTTTTTAACTGTTTAGGTATTTGTTCCAAATTCAAAATAAATTACATTTCATTTTAACCTGGTGCTCCTGCAATTACAGTAACGTACCAGCCTTAATGGTTTTGATATATATCTAATTGTTTTTACATTGCTCCTGCCATGGCAATTCAATATTTTAAACGGGTTTCCTTCTCTTGTGCTGTTTGCCTGTTACCATTCCCTGTCAAGTTGACATTACTAGACAGGTTGATCGCCACGATCTGAGCATATTAAATTTAATCCGTTTAGACGGAATGAAACTAAGCCGGCTCTTTACTTTCTAATAGTGCTGTTTGAGAATTACACCAAGATGTTGAGGTTTTGTAAAAGGTGTACTATATGAAGATAGTTTTTTTTGTCGGTGTGGTGATGTGGAGGATAATTCGAAACATTACATATTTCATAAAAGTTCAAGTGGAAGCAAACGTCATTTTTATTAGCTTGAATCAAATGGTTTATGGATCAAATTATATCATATCATTTTTAAAATGTGGTTTCCTACCATTTGAACTTTTCATGGAAAATATTTCCTTCGAGTTAATAAGGATTTATCAAAAAGTTCGAATTTTATTGTCTCATGTTCTTAAAATCAGCGGTAGACGAACTGTTTTTTTCTTTGGTGACACGAGCCTATGATCTATATAAAGATTGTACTCGAAAAAAAATGCAACACTTTATTTTGTGTATAACTTTTAATTTTATTAAATTGAAGAAATTTTGAGTAAAATTAGTTCAGAGTGTAATGTTTACATGTGCACAATCTCGTCACAATATGACAAATGGTTATCGAGATGGCTTCCAAACAAGAAGTGCTTCAACAAAAAAATGGTGGATCGCGAAATAGTTTTGAATCAACAATTCGACCGTGTCCCCTGTGGTAAAATCTTTCAGGGAGACCCAGACGACCCAGCGGTGAGCTGGCAGCGGTAGAAAAGCGAAGAAGATCAACCCCGTGAACGCAAGGAAGATGAGGGATTACTTCAAGCGCAATCCAAACCTTTCGATTCGGAACGTGGCCGAGAAGGTCAATTCTTCCGTCGGGTTCGTCCAGCAGACAATGAAGCGGGCTGGACTTCATATCTTCTGGTAAGGAAGGCGCCTAACCGAACCGATAAACAGAATACGGTGGCCAAATCCCGCGCCATGAAGTCGTAATGGACGACGGGACGTACAATAAAGCGGACGCCAAGCAGATCCCCGGCCTGGAGTTTTTCGTCGACAAGTCCTGCCTGGATGTTCCGGATGCAAGCCTGTGGGTGTGGCAAATTCAGCAAGCCGTACATAACGACCGGCACCATCAACGGCCAAATATATAAAAAAGAATGCCTCCAGAAGCGCTTGCTATCCTTCCTCCGGTCCTACGAAGGTGACACTCTGTTTTGGGCTGATCTAGCATCGTACCATTACGCAAAACCGGTGATGGAGTGATACGAAGCCAACGATGTTGTTTTTGTGCCGAAGGGGACCAATCCGCCAAACTCGCCAGAACTTTGCCAAATAGAAAAAAAAAATCCAGGCGATTATGAAGGGCAAGCTCCGTAAAACAGGGAAGGTCTTCAAAAACGACAAGTATTTGAAGAAAGACTTGATGAAAGTGTGTAAGAAAGATGGCGCAAGAGTTGCACAATATTTGATAGGTAGCGTAAAGTCCAAGGTGCGGGCGTTTAGCCTAGGAGAGGAGGTTGAAACACCCAACTTTGCAAAAACAACTAATATGTGTTTATTGATTCCCTGTGAATTTCAAAAATATCCGACTTAAAACTGTACTCGAAAAAAAAAGCAACAGACAAAAATTATAACCAAAGATTCAGGTTATAATTTTTGTCTGTTGTTTTTTTTTCGAGTACAGTTTTTATACTGCCGTTATACGCATAACTGTACCATTTTATATGCAATCCTTATGCACCGTTGGACTCTTATGCGTATAACAGCAGTACACATTTTTATAAATGTTTATCACGCCTAAATTTTGTTTTTACTGTGCATGCGGATCTTTCGAAACATTCTACCAATATGAAAACATATGATTTTTTTTATCTAGATCAAATAAGCTTGTCTAGATCAGTTTATGTGAAGAAACTATTTAATTTCACAAATGATTGCATCAATTCTATCTAAACATTGACAGCGGAAACTTTCGAACAAATTCTAGACAAAATTTGAGAAAAAAGTAAAAGGTTATTTCGAAGGATTTTTTTTAAGTCTAACTCATTTTTTCAATAAGCTATAAGCGAAGAACTGATTTATTCCAAATGTTAATGTAAATTCAATATAAATAGTAGATCTTTCTAGCTGTTGGTACAACATTTGTTTGCCATAGCGCTTAAATTTACTCCGTAGGTAGGGGTTAACTTACAATTCGGTCACTATCTGATGGTTGGGTTTCAAGTTTTTTGAACATCAACTAACTTACTGATAACTCAATTCATAGTTCAAGCAAGTTGAACGTCGAATTCAACGGTACGAAACGAAATCACGAGCGGTCCCTTGCGCGCTGTCGAAGCCCATCGCAACGGGTTCGGGTTTCTGTTTTGGTTCGGTGGCGTGCCAACATGCTGCACCGAAACCGGATGCTTTATCAAAAAAACCCAGTGCCGTGCATACATGTGTAGTTTCCCGTAGAAAAAAAATCCAAAAGAAATACAATGATTTACATTGTCATTGTAACCATGCTATTTACTGTCAAAACATTGGACATTTTTGTCAATTACTATAAAATCATAACGAAATTCATGGTTCACAACAATGAAAATCATGGTATTTGATAAATTTACAGTACAAAAAGGGGATTGTTGAGCATCTTAACAATTAAAACTGATTTTTCTAGAACACATTTGATCTAATCACATTAATTTTCGTTGTATCGTTAAAAACTAATCTTATTTTTTTGTCCCGTACAATAATTTAACAATACATTTTAATGTCCTCGAAAATCAACAGTTAGAATCAATGTAATTACGTTGTTTTATCATAATTATTTTTTTCGAGTTGCCACGGAGCCGCTGTTTCAAACACATCGTCGGTACAAGAGTGAGTCGGCGATCATCTCTTTTTGCCAGTGGTGGTGGGGGGGAATACCCCTCTCCAACGGGGGAGTTTGGTAAAGAGAGATGATCAAAACCGATTTGTACCTCCCTAAAAGTTGTCCTTGCTCGCTTTCTACTCTCTCTATGCTATTTTCACACTGCCATGTCCTCATCTATCGTATAAAAATTACCACTTTAGTCTGTTATTTGAAATTAGCATCTTCAACAAAAAGAAAAGAAAGTTTTATGTTTAGTGTATTTGCATCAGGAAATAATATAAACTTACCTGGTTGTTAATGAAAATATCCAAATAGATTGGAAAAACTGTTTTTTCAACGAATATTTTTTTTTGTTTTTCAAATACAGGGAATTCTTTATAACTCGATATTTTATTCAAAATCACTACCACATTAGCCAAAGAATTAATTTAAAGTATGGTTCTATATCTTGATATCGAGCGAGTGGACATCATCGAGTTGTGGAGAGTTGACTGTTACTCGGAAACAGTAAGCTGAGGAATTTTACCGTCCTTAGAAGAGTGGTTTACTTTGTCGAAGACGTCAAGTCTACAGAATACCAGAGTAAAAAGTTTGATTTGGGGCCATAAGGCTCTTCTTAAGGTCGACACATATGAATTTCATAAGCGTGACACTTATGAATGATTTTCGTCTAACATGAGGTAGCTCTGATACGGGCTCCGTAATTCCTTAACGTCCATGGTTTGGTTCCAGCCTGATCAGCTTTAATATTCTTTTTTGCCAACATTATTATTTATAATGAAATTTGATAATGATTTCTGGTGACTAAAATTCGTAAGTGGTTCGTATGGAATTCTGGCGGTTTATTTTTAGCAAAAGTTTTGCTTTTTTGTTTCCTATATTCATGACCATAAAATATAACATAACATGGTTATTGATGAAAATATCGAAAAATAGGGGGAAAAAATGTCTTCTCACATTTTTGATGTTTTCTGAAAAACTCGAAAATAGTAGGCTGTGGAATTTTGACGCTTTTTGAAAAGTTGTTTATTTTTATGAGATAAATAACTTTGTCAAAGATGTAAAGTCTCTACAATGTAAGAATTAAAAGTTAGATTTTGGTGTCACCAATTTGAAATATACCAAAAGATGGTCCTAAATATAGGAAGCAATTTTGCTGACCAAGTCCCGGAAATGCTTAATTTTGTTATGGAAAATTTTTCGACATAACGTTAATTGAATTTTACCGGAGCCAACATATCATGAAGACTGACAACTCTCCGCTTTTTCCCCCGAATTTGGTAGCAGAGTTTCCAACGTCAGCAGAAAGTGTTATAAATTTACTCATTTTTCAGCCACCTTTGCTCAAGCACAGCACTACTGTATCGATTACTGCGATTCTATAAAAGTTGTCAGTCTTCTTGATATGATGTCTTCGATTTTACCCAATATCATTATTAGGCCCAATATATGCAGGTCTCTAAAATGTATTACCAGATAATTGAACAAAATTGTTTTTGTATTTCATTTTAAATTCAATCAGGATCCAAATAAAAAACTGCACTTTACCAGTGATAGTGAAACATATTTAACTCGAGTAACAAATGCCTTAAAAACGGTTTAAAAGCAAACATCTTGATGCATTCAATTCAACTCTGGCGGTATGGCAGCAACAGTCAAAGGTATGTGGCAATCTTCTGGAAGCTGTTGTAGAAGATACGACGAAAGTTTTTTCTCCGACGTCCACTGGGATGGAAAAAGTAGCACCATAACTCTTGGAGAATTTACTATCCCTTAGAATAAAAAAAAACGGAAACAACAATACAACGCTGTCTTTCGTGTGGAACTTCGAGTAGAACAAGTTCTGTGGCGTGCAGTTATTCTTTGTCGCCTTCCACCTTCCAAGACGTCCCCAATTCAATAGCATACACCCTTCCGTTGTTGCTCGGTGCGTGACTTTATCCTACCCATTTATATTCATGTTAATGCGAAAATCCGTCGTAAACGAGCCTTTTTTTTCTCATTGCTGTGGGGAAGGACATTTTGGAGTTCCGACTCGGATCATACTGAGCATCCATAGTGTGGGCTGACGGTTAGGAGGTTCCGTTCTGTAGGAGATAATTCATCGCCTTCGTACTATGCACAGCTGCAGTTTGTCGGATTTCAATTTCCGTCGGTTTGCAAAAGGACCACGTCAGATTGAGTCGAGTAGAGTGTGTAATATGAGGAGTAATTCAGGTTGGTGTTTGATGTCACTTGAGTTGGTTGCCGTGATACATAATTTTCCTTGCACAGAGCGTTTCTTCTTGTGATTAGCGAAATATGATGGCAAGTATTGGTTCCAGTTTCAGTATGGTAATCATCTTTCTCGCAAATGGATTTTATGAATTCATAAGCAATTAAACTTTGTGATAGCTATCGTGTTGATGACAGTGCTGATAAGTTATAAGCCTTTGAAAACAACGGCAGGTTGTATCGTCGCTATTATTTCATCATACATCAACCTTTCATAAACCTTCACAATGGTTAATATAGTTCCGAAACTCTTCCTTCTGGAAGCTATGTAATTGGTTCTTTGGACCAATAAATTTGTCGAGCCCTGTATCAGAGCGCATCACTCAGATTTATTGCCCAGCACGTGTTTATTTTGTATTTAGAGGAGTGTAGTGACGAGCATACGTAAACAGTTTCTTAGGGAAGTTTTTTGAAGAAGCTTTTAAAAGAAGCTTGCACATATTAAATTTTTTTATCTTGCCCGTTGCAAAGCTTCTCAAACTAAATAATATAAAACGAACAGGGCAATAAAAGCGGATACAATGTTCCACTTATTTAACGTTATTCGAAAGTTTAGGGAGCACTTCCGAAAACAAAGGTGCATTTATCATTTTACCTTTCCGACTCCAGACGCTGCAGCGCTGGGTGTTTGAAAGTTTCATGATCTATCATCGGTTAGTTGATACGTTTTCCCTGCATCAGATTGAGCTTATTTTATGCCCGGAGCGACACGTAGGCAACCATATCTGTGGCAACATTAGTTGGCCGGGATAATGAAGTCGAAATCTGTTAATTTCGATTCTTCGCAACTTGTCAGCTTCAGGTCTAATAAGTAGATCTTAGTCCAAAAGCGAAGGAAACCGGTTGAAGAGATTTTGTGTCAAAAGGGTACCACTTGGAAAAAAATCCGTTCCCGAAAACGGGAACGGACCGTGAACTAAAAATCACGGCCAGCTATCCAGAACAAAATTGTCTCAAATATACACCGTGAACTATGGTTCACGGCTGTGGTTCACGAATATGGGAACTCTTTTTTTCCCGTGCACCCATTAAAACCACATGTTTCGAATGGCGTTAGTTTCCCAACAAGCAACGTTAACGAGTTGGTCCAATCCAACACTAAATAGGTCTGTCCGTGTTGTGTTGGGGCATTTTCCTATCCGACAGGAACATGAAGCAGACAATGGGGATATTTTTAGATTTCTAGGATTATCAGAGGGTAGGATGAAAGTTCAAAAGGTTGTGTAGGATGGACTATTTGTTGTCGGTCGGCAAGATGAGTCCCGTTGAATGTCTTTTTGTTTCAACTACATACTGAATCCTGAGCATTGTTTGGCAGGGGGTTTGTTTTGCGGATCTCTAATTTTCTGTTCATTTTAGTGATAACAGTGGAGAAGAAAACTTTTCCCATATCACTAGATCGAGATACTTTGATTTTAAGGCACGCATTTTATGTGAGTTTTGTACACGATGTAATACGAATAGCGGTACAGCAGTGGACAACTGACGGTTTATGAAAATGAGTATCCGTTCCATGGGGTTATCCTTAAAATGCATAAACCGGGCTGGAGTTGATTGCGGTTCATGTTGTGCTTTGACTTGGGCTTTGATTGCATGTTTCTACATGGCACAAAGGGTGGTATAAAATGTATAATTATCCTGTCATGTTTTGATAGTTGACATCGGTGCGTTATTTGCTGTGAGTGAGTGATGAGTGCATATATAGGTTGAGTGAGCTCATGTTGAAGTTATATTTATGTTATTGATCTTCCTGAGATTTTGTTCCGTTTTACGGATTAATTGCAAGAAAAAGAAGTTCCACCGCAGCTGTCAAATAGCAAGGCTTCAAAGAATCGCTAGCCAAAATACTTCAATTTCCTCAATTATTTTTAAGTATTCAGCTCATTTAATACTCAGTGGGTGGAACTACGGTAGCCGCCGCACGGAATTTTTTCTTAAGATGCACAATATATTAGTGTCTTTGCTCCACCTTACCCAACAAACAATTTGAGCTGATTAAAAGCTGAATAAGCAATCTTTTAGCTCAAGAAGCTTATTTATGTCTGAATAAGCTCTTATTCAACTTTCAATGTTTGTTGGGTAGTGCGTTTCTTTGTTTTTGTTATTGTGAACAGTGAATATCGCTTTTGTAATTATCAGTTCTTTTCCTTGTTTGAATGAAGGTTTTTTTTGTACAAATCTAAGAGATTCCTGGAGTTTAGGAAAAACGGTCTCGACTCAAAAAGCTGATAATTGTAGCATACTTAATTTAAATTATATAGCTATACAAAGCTATTGCATCCACAATGTTTTAACATCTGCTTGTATTTTTTTAAAGTGCAGACAAGAAAAGTCGTGGGTATAAAAATAAATTTCTTACAAAAGTGTGTAGATAGGTACGTAAAACTTACTTTCTTGACTTTATTTAATAATTTTTGGAAAAGAAGTTTTCAGAAAAATCTCTTTTTAGTTTTAAAATTATTAATTTTCCGTTTAGTTATGAATCTTCAACACAGTGACTGAAGAGACAGGCAAAAGTCAAACACTGATGTAACCTATAAGCACTGGGCTTAGACTGGCTAATGCTTGTCTTATGCAGCCAAACGATCAGCACCCATTTGGTCGGAACAGAGTGAAAGAGATAGCACTTTAACATTTTTTTTAAATTGATTTTTGACATATTGGCTGGTTTATATACAGTGTCTATAATGCAGCCCTGTCTCTGTAAACCGATTCATGCCGTAGTTAGCAGGCATCAGTGGTAATAGATGCATCATAGTTGTCTATCCGATTCTGAAGAAACTAAGCATCAGCGAGCAGTTTAATTAAATAAGAAAGATAAGTGGCCCAAGGATACTTCCTGGGAAAGTGTTAGAACAACAATCCTCAGTAGAAACTCAACGTTAATGCTAGATGATATATGGCACCAGGATAGTAGGGGTCCATTAATTCTTTGATTTCATCTAAGCTTGATGCAATACGTTAATTCCTAATTTCATCACAGAATGAAGACCAGATTCTTTACGTTTCTCATGTACGTACTTCCAAAAGCTCTTAGGATTAGACTTAAATATTTACGCTAAATATTCTGCTGGTAACAAGAAAAACTATCGTGCATAGCCTTTTTGTAGCCTTACGGAACAGTCCCGAAGTGATCTCGTGCGATGTTGCGTATAGGCAGGTACCTTTGTAACGCAGTCCTCTTCAAGGTTTTTATCCTGCGAATACTCTTCGTTTGTCATGGGAGGCCATCACACTATGGGCCAGAAAATAACATTTCGCGACAAAATCAGACAAGTTTTTAAAACGACCGCTTTTTTCAGCAACGGAAATTTGTCAAAATCATGAATCGGGTGTCAGTTCCCATAAGTTTAAATCTAACATACCATATATTTTTAAGGCAACATTGGAGGTGCAATTTAAAAAAACCAAAGTCAATCGTGGCATGAAAGTGGCCTGATTTTGATCCAGAGATGATTTTAAATTTAACACTTTATCAATTCAAGAGCCACATGTAAAAAGGGCATACAACCTTTTTGTAAACAATCCTTCATAGGCCCTTTTCTCGCCAACCGAGGGTCGCTCACGCAAACCAACAACATCATTGGGAAGGGGAAAGTTTCCCCTACCGGGTGATGTTGATGGTTTGCGTTGGTGTCATATGGGTGGGAGAAAAGGACATAAGAAGGTTTGTTTACAAAAAGCTTGTATGCCTTTTTCACATGTTGTTCTTGAATTTTAAAAAAGTCACTATTGAAAATTACACGAATGTGGAACTATTCGTATGATAATTAAAATTATCACCGATTGCCTGCGAAATGCGCTTTTCCTAACTCAGATTTCAAAATCGAATTTCATCCGGTCTGCGGTTGCGTGTGGTGAGTAGTGGTGTCCGGTCGTCATCAGCAGTAACATCAGCAGCAGTGCTTTCGGCGCGTGGCGTTGTACATCAAGGCTACCCTCAATTCACCGAAGAAGAAGGAAGAAACTGCACCGCTACTGATAGGATTCAGATGCTTCTTCGTGAGCCGCTGTGGGCCATCTATGCCAAACGCGTCACCCTCGTTCCAAACAACATGCAGCTGACAGTCTCTTCCGTGTTGAACACCGTAATAGCTCAGCATTACACAACCATCACGACAAAAAGGTTCTTTTCTGGACCACCATCAATTATTGTTGTTTAAGACTTAATTTTATTGAACGTTCGCTCGCCTTTCTACCAGCCAAATCAAACTACCCCCAAAGCTCGTTGCTAATGCACCCAGAAAGAAACTTTTCGAATTAAGGTAAGGTTTTTTTTGCCCCGTAACGTGGGTAGATCACCTTTTCGTGGTACGTTGCGGGATGTAAGATCTACCACCGATTCCTAGTCCTGACTACTTCAAACTAGGGGAACAGGATTTTTCAGTAATCCAAGGAACACATCTTAGTCCTTGTTACTTTTTATGCCTTGTTGATAGTGACAAGACTCGGCCTTGTCTACCGAGGCTGATCTTGAAACAAGGAAAAAAATGAGTTAGTTGTCTTCATCCATGTGATTCCTAATCTTCTATTCGTTGTTCCCTAGTTTGAAGTGGTTAAGACTAGGGTTCTGATGCATGGTCATTATCGGTGTCATACCTTAATTTTGTTGCTAAGGAATCCAATTTTGACTGACAAAGGGTCGCGCCTTTGGAGGGTGTTTCAACACTCCGAAGGGTATAAATAGCGGGACCTTTCAATTAGAGTCGGATCCTTGCTATAAATGCACGAGTGGCAACTGTGAAAAAATCGAATACTTCATCATTTCTCAATAATGATGGAGTAATACGACATGCACTAAACTAAGGACACGGGATATACTACAATAGATCAATTTACTGGTCGCAGTAGTGTTTGGTCCCGAACAGAGGAAAAAAAAAGGTAAGGTTTTCTCCAGAACGCTGGAAAAAAGCAAAACGTCTCGAATTTATGTGATTGATCGTGAATATCTCGCGTTTGGGAAACTTTAGCAAGAAATTTCTCTAATCAATTTTCACCTTTTTTATTATCTATTGAATAAACCAAAAATTCCGTGCGTTTTGTGCATGAAAATGCGTAATTTTGACATCAGAAAACGAGGCGTTTCTATGATGGGAGAAAGTGGTTTCGCTAACATAGTCGCCGAATATAAATACCGAGCACGTAATCCTACGTCAAATCTACGGTCATGTCTTGGATACAACCTCTTACTTTTTCATTCAGAGGAAGGCATAATGTTTGGCCGTTATCATTTCAAGAAGGTATCGTTCCCAAGTAACAATTCAGTAGCCATTTGGCATCACCTCTGATTTACGATGGTTTTATAACGGCAATGAACAATCCATTTAGTATAAATACAGCATTTCAAAGTGTAAAACATTGCTGCTTAGTATTTCAACTTTTTGCTGTTTTAAAAACCATTTATAATCTGGCAAGAAAGTCAAAAACTGCCTTGTTTTAAAAATAAATTTAAAACAGTTCTTAATCCCTCCTTAAAACTGCTCTGTAATTCAAGCATAAACGTCATTAGCAATTGTTTATTAGTGTCTTGATAAAATACTTTATAAACGTGTTCTATCATTTTAAAAGCAACCATAAAACCATTAGGTTTTGCATTAGAGCAAAAAGCATTTATTGTTTCTTTTTAGGATCTTTAAAGTGCATCATA
The DNA here is from genome assembly GCF_037179485.1 of Ochlerotatus camptorhynchus. Classification (NCBI taxonomy): domain Eukaryota; kingdom Metazoa; phylum Arthropoda; class Insecta; order Diptera; family Culicidae; genus Ochlerotatus; species Ochlerotatus camptorhynchus. The sequence goes on from NW_027040721.1 coordinate 443,140, forward strand.
AACTCCCCAATTATTCTGTTTACAAATTGTGCTTAAAATATGGTTCCTCATAGTTAATAAAAGCCAAATTTATGACAAGGATATCTCGAAGGATAGACGAAGTAGGATCAAAAATTCAAGTCGATTTCAGCAAAATTTACTTCTATTTTACTACTTTACTTCCAGCACACCATCAACGACTGACCATCTGGCGGAGAAGAGTAAAGTGAGCCGGGCCCTCGCATTCATAAAACATTGTCGAAAGTTGAAAAACATACCAGCCTTCTCCAGATCTTGCGAATAGATGACAATCGAAATAACAACCGACAGCAAACCACTGAAACTGTTAGTTAGCGGAGAATGGTTTCCGATCCATAGCAGCGATTTTATTTGGCGGAAGAATCAACTCTTCAAAAATTTCATTCAAGCGTACATCCCTGCATCGTTGGATGGTGCACTTCTGCAACCATCCGGAAGAAGGGGAGCTTTTTCGGGAACGTTTAGCTGTTCGAAATACGAAATGTTGCGAAACAGCATCGCAAACCATCTGAGTAACTGATCCCAATCTACCGGAAGAACCCTGGATCCCACAGCGCAGTATCGAAAGATAAACAAACTTTTATGGTTAATTTTTTGCAGGCAACTTTGCCTCCATAAATGCTGTCATAAATCTGAAGCAAAATGGCTTTAGATAAATACAACTCAGCCTGCAAGTTTTCTTCATAAAAGCCATTTTCAAACCTAATGAATTTGTTAAGGATTTCTTGAAAGCAAAACAACTTTTTCTCAAATGACCAATGAAAATCAACTTTTATGCCACCGTCATGTTACAATTAGTTGGCTTGTTTTTTTTTTACAATCTTCGATTTTCAATCTATAGTTCCTTGAATATAACAATATTTTGGTAAATTTAGCAATGAGCAAACATTTAAATGCGAAAATCATTAAAAAAATAATCTCGGTCTAGCTCGATCTGAAGAATATTTTTTTTTCTATGTGAAATAATTAGTCAAATCGACGTTTTACGAGGGCGCATTTATTTTTTTCGATGTTTTCACGCACATTTCACACAACATTTAATAAGGTACTTAAAACTAGGCCACTTAATGAGAATTATTGTAATAAATTTTGGTTTTTGTACCATCAGTTTCTAATTTAATTATTCTGATAAGATTGGATTCACAAATCCTTTTCTATCTTGATTGATGCTTTTCTAGTGGATTTAGCAAGTAGCTAGGGGAAATAACTCGGAAAGGGTTATTATTGTTGCTAAATAGCTTTTGTTGTAGCTTTCAAATGGTTCTCAATGCGTTCGTTATACAACCTTTTGCAGTAAATCAATCTTGAAGAGCTTCAAGAATACACCCTTCAGAACCTTCTCCAGGGTGGGTCAACTAGACATATTCTAATCTTAATGAGGTTTTGGTGGATGCATTAATGACAAAATAGCCTTGACCAGAGTTTTATGAATGTTGTTTTATAGTTGCTTTGTAGTATTTCATAACACTTAAAATGTTACTTGGGTTGGCACTTGTACTTGTCTATTTCAAGATTTTTCTAACTTTCCAATAAGACCAGCTGGATTTCGTCCCTTTGAATTTGCTTCAGCAAGTTTTTCCACCTTCCGCACGTTATTTCTAAATAATCCAAATTTAAATATGATCTACTCATCTCCGTCAGAAATAGGGCTACTCATAATTGAGTAAACGAAGCTGAAACTGACAAGATAATTTATTTGTCATTCATTGAATCATTTATTCGGATTCAGGTCGCTGTTGTCCATTCATCATCTTTACAGTCCCAAGTCAAATTTTAGGAACCCTGGAAGGAACTGAAACCGAGACAAATAAAAACAAAACTTAGGGATAATGGGGATAATGGTGAAATTTTGTTGTGAAAATAGTTTAAAACCATTTTTAATGAAATAAAGCTAATCAGTTGATGTTTTATCGACTGATCGAACGTATGTTTTGGGGAAGCCAACAAACCAGCAGGAAGAACAAATACAGAGAATTACCGTTGTTTGCGGATGGAGTTTAACGAGGGGTTAAAAGAATCAAATTTTAATCTTAAAAGGATCAAAGCGATCAAGTGTAATCAAAATTTACGGCACAAATTTCCAGAGAGTCAAACAAATATAGTTCGATTTGGAGTACGTGTTCGCACCACCCAGGTGTTGGCTGGCCCAAGGACGTTTGGCGAGTCCAGCATGTGGTTTATAGTGATGGTGGTCTATTTCCATATTGCAACGGAAATACCCGATCAGCTAATGATTTAATTAAATTACTGACTACTGTTTTTATGCAATCCTGGATGACTCAGCTCACTAGTCCACAGGATATGCAAAGTGCTTTGGAATGGAAAGCACTGTAATTAAGCCATGCACAACGGAATTGAATTGTTTTGGTAACACTATGGTCATCAGCACGAACACATGTCTGGTCAGTGTGGCCAGCTCGATTCAGAGCGCATTGTGCTACTACAAACTGGTTGGGATGGTTTTGTCGTCTTTTTGGAATGTTTAGTAGCTCAAAGGACTAATCCCAAGCTACGCGATGTATAATTTTTGTGAGCGTGCTCCATTCCACCGTGCATTTCGTTGATGATGACGATGATGATAGGGCGATAGGGACGGCCATTCCAACCACTTTCGCTCCCAGCACGGGGAAGGATAATCGTTTTTATGCTACATTACACTAATTAAGATGCAGTTTTACATGACCTCGTTCATGTCGACCATAGCCGGACATGATATTTTCCCGATGGAAATGTTCTGGTCGAACAGGACGTTAGAGATAGCAGAAAGGTTGTGATTGCAAGCGAAATGGCAAATTATGGAAATGTGCATAGAATTTATAGTTTATGTCAACATTAATCAGGACGGTTTTGCACCGCTTCGGGGTGCGCTTTTAATGAGGATCCCATTTTTTGTGACATTCGTTTCCGTCAGCCAACGGTTTTGATTTATGTTAACAAATTGAAGTTCCTCTGACGCGGCATTTTAAATATATTGGCTACTTAAGCAAACTTGAATATTCAAAGCGCACGGTTTTGGGTCACTTGATTCATATGGAATCAGGAAATACGTAATAGTAAATTATGATTCTGAATTTTAAAACACTATCTAGTGGAAGCCGTGCTAACGAATTTAACAGGAGATGTCCCAGAAATAAGTTGATTCCCGAGAGCTTTAACAACAGAGTTTGACACACTCTGTACTGAAGAAAATGTTATATCATGTGGAGTGCTCCAGTTTTTGGCCGTAGAGCCTGATCAATTTTGAAATATATTTTAATGGTAGTAGTATTTCTGTTCGAATTTTAGTACAAATGTTAATTATTGCCCATAACAAATATTTATGCAAAGTTTTACGCAAATCGGAGAAGGTTGAGTCAGATTGATTCGTTATTTGGCGTTGATCTGTTCCAAAGTCTCGGAGAGAGAAAAAAAAAATGCTTAGCTTATGTTGAGTTTTCGCCTAGTTAGATTGAGTACATATATTATAAATTCACGTTATATAGAAATCCCAGATTTTTTTCAAGTGTCTGTATACAATAAATATGACATGGGCTTCTTAATAAAACATACGTTGCCTGGAAAGGGAATGAATTTCATTTGATAAACGAGGTCGTTATACATTCAATTACAATTTTATTACTCTCAATTTTGCATGATCAATCCAACCATTTGAGCTCTGATGCAGCTACCTAATTGTTCTAAACATCCTCGTTGAAGAATTACCAAATAGCAGTTAATCTTTGTGTACCGATTCGGAAATAATCCGTTTTATAGTCCTCTAGGCTACTGGATCAGTCGTTTCAGTCGGCACGGTGATGTATTTGATTATAATTAGATTCAAATTTATTACAACGACTGACGACAATAATCGCTAGGAATGGCATTCAGCGATTAAGCCGCTGGGAAAACAATCAACGTTAACGAGCCGCTGCCAGCCCTGAACACAGCAATTTCAAACTGTGACCGGATGTCAACCGGATTTTGCTACAATCTGGTTATCTTTGGCTGATTGCTTAATACTAGATGAAACGTAAGCTGCTATTCTTTTGATTTTGGAAATGTGAGGAATAGAATCAACCAACAATCCGAATCCGACTACGGTACTTGTGGATGCGGGAGTGCTTCCAGGATTCAGCCGTCACCATAGGATGATTCAATTTCGAACTAGCAGCATTTGAATATGCAAATCAGCCCTTCGTTGTTGCGTTCACCAGACGTAAGGACTTAACTTGCTAGTCGGATGTCGTCTCGAAAGGAAAACTTTTCCGACAAGAAAATACGCAAAGTAGCGTTTTAGAGATTTATTCCGCTCGTCTAGGTGCTGGATTGCGGTTAATGAAACGAGGAGAAATTCAATCGAAACATTGTCAAAAATCGTGATGATGCTCGAAACGTTAAATATATGCTAGAGGTGTGGAGTTCCGTATTATTGTGATGTCAGTTCTATTTTTGGATTTTCGTTAATTTATAGTATTTTTAGATTTACATCTGAATTTGGTTCTCGATGTTAAACATGAGATTTTGCTTTTTGTGTTCTAGTTGTTTATCACCTTGGAGAATATTAATAATCAATTGGTAAAGTATATTTTTCTCTGTAGATCTTTGGCTTTAGATATTCCTATCTGAGATAACTTGACGTACTGAAACGGCATCTCACCTGACTTACAATATAATGAACATTTTTAGTTGTAATTCATACTTAGTATTGTCATTTTACTCCAACTCGAGGTCTTTCTTGAGAAGTGCTCTTCGATACTGTTTCGTAAAGAATTATTCTTTATGAAACAGCATCAAAGAACACTTCTCAAGAAAGAACTCGAGTTGCCTCCGGAATTTAATGTAAATTTTATTTATATTTTTTTCCTTGATTTGTTTTCCGTACTGAGTACCATTACTACCGCTAGTTAGGCAGCTCCCACACCTACATATCACCCATAAACTCATAGACCGGGGCAGTGATGGGCAAAACACCGGTACAGCACCGGTACGGTTTTCTAAAGCATAAGCAATGTGCTGATCTGTTGTACCGAGTGTATGGTGCTGCTGTCGGTTCGGTTTGGTAGTTGCAAGTAACACCGCACCGTGTTCACCAGTTCGCTGCACACGGTGAGGTTCTGATTTTCCAGTACCGGTGTTCTGTGTTCACAAGGATGATGTTTTGAATTCAAGAACCGATCCGGTACTGTTGTGTGTTTATGTGCGTCGAAATAGCGGTTTTTGAATACAGAAAAACTGTGAATTCAAATGATGTATTACGCAATGTGGGTATTTCCAGAATCGGTGTGACGTGGAGATCGGAAATCGTCAACCAACGCCACCTTGAAATCCAAGATAGCTTCCGGTTATAGAAAAAAAATTTAAACACCTTTAAACACCTGTCAAATACCTTTCAAAATGGGTATTTCCGGAATCAGGGTGACGTCTTGAGACCGGAAATCAATGTCTGACGCCATTTTGAAATCCAAGATGGTGGCTTCTGGTTAGATTAAAACTGGGAAATAATGCCAAATATCCTTCACTATGGGTATTTTGAAATCAGGATGACGTATATATACCGGATATCAAAGTCTGACGCCATTTTGAAATCCAAGATGGCGGCTTCCGGTTGTAGGAAAGCTGGGATATAAAGCCAAATATCCTCCAATATGTCTATTTTTGGAATCAGGATGACGTCTTGAGACCGGAAATCAATGTCTGACGCCATTTTGAAATCCAAGATGGCGGCTTCTGGTTAGATTAAAACTGAGAAATAATGCCAAATATCCTTCAATATGGGTATTTTTGAAATCAGGATGACGTATAAAAACCGGAAATCAATGTCTGACGCCATTTTGAAATCCAAGATGGCGGCTTCCCTTTATAGAAAAACTGGGAAATAATGCCAAATATCCTTCACTATGGGTATTTTTGGAATCGAGATGACATCTTGAGCCCGGAAATCAATGTCTGACGCCATTTTGAAATCCAAGATGGCGGCTTCTGGTTAGATTAAAACTGGGAAATAATGCCAAATATCCTTCACTATGCGTATTTTTGAAATCAGGATGACGTATATATACCGGAAATCAATGTCTCACGCCATTTTTAAATCCAAGATGGCGGCTTCCCTTTATAGAAAAACTGGGAAATAATGCCAAATATCCTTCACTATGGGTATTTTTGGAATCAGGATGACGTATACATATCCGAAATCAATGTCTGACGCCATTTTGAAATCCAAGATGGCGGCTTCCAGTTGTAGAAAACTGGGAAATAATGCCAAATATCCTTCAATATGGGTATTTTTGGAATCGGGATGACGTATAAAGACCGGAAATCAATGTCAGAGCCCTCTTGAAATGCAAGATGGTGGCTTCTGGTTGTAGGAAAACTGGGAAATACTAGCAAATACCCTTCAATATGGATATTTTCGGAATGGGGAAGACTTATACAGACCGGATATCAATGGCAGACGCCATCTTGAAATCCAATATGGCAGCTTCTGGTTGTAAAAAAAACTGAGAAATACTGTCAAATAACCTTCAATATAGTTATTTTTGGAATTGGGATGACGTCAGAGACCGGAAATCAATTTCAGACGCCATCTTAAAATCCAATATGGTGGCTTCCGGTTGCACAAAAGCTAGGAAATTCTGTGAAATGCCTTTTAATATGGGTTTTTTCGGAATCGCAGCAGCAACAATTTAAATTCCAGATTCAGTTATGTTGAGGGCATTCCCACTTTTTTTTAATCTCTAGTGTCCCACACAGAAAATATGATGTTTTATTAGTTGCTGAAAAGGACAAAATTTTTATTAATACAGTACATGAACTGACATTACGCTGCTTTTACTGCATTTGTTTATTTTTGTGGCCATAAAAATTACATGAAATTTTCTACATGATTGAAGTGCATTCTATTCATTTATTTATTTATTTATTTATTTATTTCGTCAAGCAAAGTAGACTACATTTGCTGTGCATGCATCCCACAACCAAGTCACTGGTATCACATGTTTAAAAAAATTCAGTGTAAACAATTCCTATAAATGTAATAAGATTAATTATTGCGGAGTTGCACCAAAGTTGACTGCTGCGGTAAAAATATTTCCTCAAAATTCATGCTCTGAAAAATAAAAGTTAAAATTATCAAAGTTCTATTGATTCAAAATTGAGGGATAATTTTTAGCGCAAGGGTGTTCTTTGGTGCAAAATGGGCAATACAGATTATCGAAAATAAAAGTTTTTTTTTTTAAAAAACATGTAGGCTTAAAAATTATCCAGATAGGCATTGTTAATATAATTATCCGGATAGACCTATCCAGTGGATATAAATAAACGTAGTGCATCCCTATGCACATTTTTTTCCTCCGGATAATATTCAAGATAAAATAATCCGGATAATTTTAACTTGGATATTATCCATTATTTTTCCCTCCGGATAGTGTCCGGAGTACTCCGAACAGGTTATGTTTAGAATAGGCATGTTTGATAGCAAATATGTAATCATCAATATGGGTATTTTAGGAATCAGGATGATGTCTAGAGGGCGGAAGTTTATATCGGACACCATTTTGAAATCCTAGATGGCAGCTTGCAATTTACTAAAAATTGGGAAATATTGTTAAATACCCATCATTTTTGGTATTTTTTGAATCGGGATGATATCCAGAAGCCTAAAATTGATGGTGGCTTCCATATTCATAAAAAGTGGGAAATATTCTACAATATGGGTATTTTCGGGGGTGACCGGTAGATGCCGAAAATCGATGTCCGACGCAATTTTGGAACCCAAGTTGGAAGCCATTGGTTTCAAAATGTGTCAAATACCCTACAATATAGGTATTTTCGGATAAGCGTTTAGATTTTTTACCGAGAAATTTCTGTTTGTTAGCGAAGACCTCAGTAAAATTCCCGTTTTTTAGCTCAATCTCGGCAAGTTTTCACTGAGATCCAGCAAAATAAAATGCTTAACTACTCGATGGTGCTAATATCGTCAAAAAAATCTAAGTGTGTAGGAGACGACGTATAGAGGCTGAAAATCAATGTCCAACATCTTATTGGATTCCAAGATGGCAGGCATTGGCTTTTAAAAACTTGTGAAATACCTTACATTATGGGTATTATCACCTCGGAAATGACGCGTGTAGGCCGAATATCGATGTACAACGCCATTTTTGAATGCAAGATGGTGACCACCTGTTTTAGAAAAAGTGTAAAATATTATACGATATGGTCGGCATCGGGTATTCTATAATGGCTTCGGACATCAATTTTCGGCATCTACACGTCGTCCCTATTTCAAAAATACCCGTATTGTAGGGTTTTGCCACTTTTTTTTAACCCAATGGCCACCATATTAGATTCCAAAACGGCAACGGACATTCATTTTCGGCATCTACACGTCTTCTTGGTTCCGAAAATACCTAAATTGTAGGGTATTTGACCCATATTGAAGGGAATTTGCTAGTATTTCCCAGTTTTACTACAACCGGAAGCCGCCATCTTGAATTTCAAGATGGCGTCAGACAATGATTTCCGGTCTTTATACGTCATCACGATTCCAAAAATACCCATATTGAAGGGTATTTGCTAGTATTTCCCAGTTTTTCTACAACCAGAGGCCACCATCTTCCAGTCTCTATACGTCATCCCGATTCCAAAAATACCCATATTGAAGGATGTTTGACATTATTTCCCAGTTTTTATACAAATGGCGTCTGACATTGATTTCCACTCTCTAGACAACACCCCGATTCCAAAAATACACATATTGAAAGATATTTGACATTATTTCCCACTTTTTCTATAACCGGAAGCCGCCATCTTGGATTTCAAGATGGTGTCTGACATTGATATCCGGTCTATAAACCTCATCCTAATTCCAAAAATACCCATATTGAAGGGTATTTGCTACTATTTCTCAGTTTTCCTATAACCGGAAGTTGCCATATTGGATTTCAAGATGGTGGCTGATATTGTCATTGACATTGATATCCGGTCTCTATACGTCATCCCGATTCCGAAAATACCCATATTGAAGGGTATTTACTAGTATTTCCCAGTTTTCCTACAACCGTAAGCCGCCATCTTGGATTTCGAAATGGCGTCAGACATTGATTTCCGGTATTTATACGTCACCCCGATTCCAGAAATACCCATATCGAAGGGTATTTGACAGGATTTCTCAGTTTATCTGCAACAGGATGCCGCCTTCTGGATTTCAAGAAGGTATCGGTTATCGGTTTCCAGACTATAGGCGTCACGCGGACTCCAAAAATACCCATATCGAAGGGTATTTGTCAGACTTCAAAATGATTTCTAGTTCCTTCGCTACCAATATTGTCTATCAAAATATTTGGCAATTGAATTAATAACTGTCGCTTGGTACAAATATTTTACTCACCTTTTTGGGAGCACTGCTATTTAATTCTTGCCAATGTTCCGAACCAAGAACGGTATACCCGGTTTTGGTAACATATAATTGAACCCTGCACACGGTTTATATCTCGTGTACCAAAACCAAAATTCTAGCACACCGGTTTTCGGTTTTCAAGCTGCGGTTCTAAACATCAACTCGAAAACCGGCACACGGTTTTGATTTAGAACACACTGGTACACTAAAACTCAACCGAACCAGGGTACACGCTTACATAAACACAGGAGTATTTTTTGAACACGAACCAGCACACGGTGCGCACCGGTTGGTTCAGTTGCCCATCACTGGACCGGGGACCAACGGATGGCGTGATCAGAGATTTTATGCCTCAGATCTTATGCCGGGGGTGCCGACTAGGATTGAACCCAGACCTTTTGGGGTGAGAGGCAATCACGCTTATCACTACACCACCGGCGCCGCTATTGTAATGTAAATTTTTGTATATGGCAAATACAAAGTAAAGTATTTTGGTTTTTTGATTCATCGGTTTATTCGTTCACTCGTGGTTGTGGCCGTAGGGATTGGTGGTATGTATGTTCGAGCGACAAACATCCGAATTTGCACATGTAAAGGGTGTCCACGATAAAATTGCCACACACAAAATTGATTCGCAAAATTCTAGTTTTCATCCGATTGCCATCAAATTTTCAGGGATTGAGAAATAACTATTAAACTTCATTTTACCATTTTACTCGTATTTTATTTACAGTCCATACGCAAATGCCCGCACCTTGGCCTTAACCCCGGCCATAAGATTCTGCACAACCTGTGAATCAACCGTTTTTTGCATGTAAACCCATACTTTCTTCAGTTCCTCGACTGTCTTCACTACCTTAGGTCGTTTAAGAAGGTGCTGCTTCATAATCGCCCAGTACTTCTCGATGGGGCGGAGCTCCGGAGTGTTGGGAGGGTTGAACATTTTCGGCACGAAATTGACCTTATTGTCCGCATACCACTTCAGCACGTCCTTGGAGTAGTGGCATGAGGCCAAATCCGGCCAGAAGATTGTTGGGACGTTGTGGGCCTTCAGGAGAGGAAGCAGCCGCTTCTGGAGGCACTCTTTTATGTACACCTGTCCGTTCATCGTGTCCTGGGTCACGAAAGGTGCACTCCGCTTCCCGCACGTGCAGATGGCTTGCCAAACCAGGAATTTCTTCGCAAATTTGGACATCTTTTGAGTGCGGACATGCTCCGGAACGCTGAACTTATCCTTGGCCGTGAAAAACAGGTTGCCGGGGATCTGTTTGAAGTCGGCCTTCACATATGTTTCGTCGTCCATGATGCAGCATTCAACTTTCGTCAGCATGTTGAGGTACAACTTCCTGGCACGGGTTTTGGCGGACTTGTTCTGCTTCTCGTCGCGATTAGAGGCCTTTTGTACCTTGAACGTTCGAAGCCCAGCCTTAGTTTTGGCCTTCTGGACAAAACTTCGGCTTAGGTGCAGCTTCTTAGCCACATCCCTAACGGAGGCGTTCGGATTTCGGTTGAAGGCCCCAACTACGCGGTTGTGATTTTTGGTGTTGTACGGAATACTTTTTCCTTCACTTCTGGGCTTCCGATCGGTGGTCAACCGTTCCTCGAACCGCTTAATCGCTCGCGACACCGTGGAATTCGCGATTCCCAACGTTTTAGAGATGGAACGATGCGAGAGATCCTTGTTCTCGTGATGAATGCGCAAGATTTTATCACGCACGAGCTGTTCTTTCGACTCCATTTCCGCGAGTTTTGATCACAGGACTTTAAAACTTGCAGGATGTAAATAATGCACTATGAACTAAATCCGCCCAAATTTTCATTAAATTCTACCCAACGGTTAAAAAGTTAGAGCAATTTCATAGTGTGGCAATTTCATCGTGGACACCCTTTATAAAGGGGATGATATTTCATGTTTTCCCGAGAAACAAGACCAAAGATTTTGTCGCACCACGCACGGGCTTCAGTTGAAAGAGGAAACTCGTCTTATCGAGGATGACATACGGTTTACAAGCGTGTATTGATATTTACCTTGTATCGTTGGTTCTTACATTTGATTGAAAAGACAGTACTAGTCTAGTTTACTTAAAGAATTTGTACGTAGTAACACAAGCAACCATACTAATGGGCTTTAAAACGCAAATAGTGGTTGATATTTTGGATCAGGCCTGCCCAAAGTTTTTTATTCGTGAATCTTCGATTTGAGCCCATCCCTGCATTGTAGGTCGATAATTGACACATTTGTTTCTTACATATTAATTTCTTACACATTGTTCTGTCGATATTGAAATGCGAAAAAAATCTTAATTGTTGAAATCTAGGAAATCTGCAAAATTAATTCCTGCTGACTTTGCCTTATAGTTTCGTTTGAGTTGTTTGAAGATGTCTAATAGAAAGTCACACATCCAATTAGGATTGATGAATTCAGATGATACTAGTTTCTCCTTCTCTTACAAAAATGATACAATTTACAAATTGAATAAAATCTCTCTAGCATAGCACCGCGACTATGAACTTCACTGTAATACACCAAATTGCTAGAGACGAACCAACTAATGGCTGAAAGTTTCTTTAATAAAGTAACCTAACCTTACCTATCCTAACATAACGAAATTACCATATTCCGACTCCATTTCCGTCAGCAACATTAGAAATTGGTGTATAATGTCTATAGTAATGTAGCTCAAAACTTTACTTTGCGGATTTTGCAATTGATCTGAATTGACTTAACCATACTTTCTCCGGATTACTGAAAATATTATGTTCTATCATGATTAAACTTATTTTTTCGGCACAAATCCTGCAGTTCTTCATAGCTGACACAGCAATGTTTTCAAATAGCATTTTGTGCGATCTCCCTTTCGACTTTTGCTTTGATTGTAGAGCAAGGTGGGTTTAAATGTTCGATCTTAGTTGAAGAAAAAAAAAAAATATCTCGAAACTCAAAAAAATTGGAATCAATCCAATCCCATACACAGGATGCTTAATACAAGGTTAACATCTTTCTCTCATGAAGTTTTAATGAATTTTTAATTTATTCGTAGCTAGAAGGTTTTTTTTTGGAACACTGTTCTCCTTTTATTTCACATACTTAATGGCTATTTATGAGAATTTCAAATCTTTAAATGCTCCATGATAGTGTTAAGGAATTCAACAACCACATGTGTGTGTCCAAAACTTGGCGATCAACGAAATCCACTCAAAAACAGTGGTTTTCCGCAATAATTACAATAATTTAATTTTTTCGAAGCTTTTGTCATGTTCTGCTCCATTTGTGAATGCTGAATGCTGAAATTTGGCCATTTTGGATCGTGTAAAATTTTATTTTTTTTAAATTTTGGCACGGAATGGCACTTTTGACGGAAATGACGTCTGAGACAAAAATAAAGTGTTTCTGTTCTGACGGGTTATGGTTTAACCCTTGGTTACCCTACATAGTGAAAATATAGCTTAGATAGAAATCCTTTCGAATGAGAACAATGCTAGATGAGGACTACTGCAACTAACCAATGGAGGCCCTGCTGGAAATAGCACAGTAAGTAATCGGTTTACTGTTTACTGTTAGTTTGGTTGATGAGTAAGTTTATGGTGGTGTGTTCTTTTGTCCAATGTAATCATCCTAAGACATGTGATGACTGGTGTGTGCTTTTTTATGTGCAAACTTACATGCTTATCAATAATTGGTGTAGTGATGTGTGGTGGTGAGGTATTGATATCCTTAGTAGTGGCAAAAAGGTGCTTGTGCAGTATAGCGAAATACTTTGCGTCGAAAGCAAAATTCAAACAAAAACGATTTCTGCTGTTTTTTTTATTGAAATATACGTAAAACTTGAACAAAAGCATTTGCACGAAACAAACAACGTGTGAGGTTTTAGTAAATTGACTCTCAATCTTCGGGTTTTTATCATATATTAATCATTAGGAACGTTTGATTTTTAGGGAAGAAAATCTTTGCAGTTGGAGTTCGTTGTGTTTTTTTCTTTTTAGTTTAATGCTATATTTGTATAGTGTTTTATTATACTTCTAACTCTTTTTGAATTTCCAAAATAAGGCTTTTGGATTGTTTGCGATGGATGGTATCATTTTAAGGGAGAGGCTATAATTTTGTGTTTTCCTTTATTTTGACAAAACCTAAGAGCCATGGTGGTTCGTTAAAGCAAAGTAAAATACTGTTGGATGACGAAAGAAAAAAATAAAAAAACGTATCAAGCGTAAACGAAAAAGTAAATGATTCTCGAATGAGTTTACTGTTAGAAGATGATAAAAGCAGAAGACAATTATGTTTTATTGCGATAGAGCTAGGAAGTTACATTGTTACGATGCGACAGTAGGGATAGAGTAAAGAGCACAGACCAGTCGATGGAAGGAGGGGGGAATTAAGTTTGTTATTTACGGTTAATGTGACAGTGCAGTGAAGGATAGGAGGGCACTTAAATTTGAGAGGGATTTTTAAAGCTGAAAAACGCTACTTTGTTGCAAACCCTGTTAAAACTCTCAATTTCAAGTGCACTAGTACCAAGCAAATAACGGAGAGCAACAGCATCAGTTTACTCGAAGGATCACCGAAATGCATGATGAGTTAAATATAAACCAAAATATGAAAAACAATAAGAAATGTGAGAAAGTGGAAACGAATAAATTGAAAGGAACGGAATCGACTAACTAAGAAACACTTAACTGAGTGTAATAATGGCTAGGTATCCATCTAAGTACTAGGAGTTTAGTAACTGTATGTCGTATTACAATCAATATGTGTGTATTACAAGCAATTAATTGTTACTGGATGTAGTAATTACTGTTATCGTTACGAAACGAGATTAATGTTAACAGACATATCTTTATCGAGTCATTCAAGGGTTGGGTACTGCTTGGGGGGTGGTAAACCAGGAAGTTAGTTAGAAAGACTATTTACTATTCTATATACTGATTGTTGTTATACGTATGTTAAGAGATTATCGTAGGTCGGAAAGGAGATGGAATGGAATGAGCGAAACAGAACAGTATAGAGATGAAATGGGACAGTTTCAAAGATTAGAGAGCAAGAGATGTCGAAGAGAAAGACTATGGCTGATTGGTGGAAGATAATAATTACCTCTCGCACTGCCGAAGCGTCCATGATGCTATTATCCATAATGAAACCATGAATACTAGAAGGACCGTTCCCGGGCATATTGTCATTAGTGTTTTCAGCACAAATCTGTAATGAACAATGGGAATGACATTATCAACACAGCCATTATCGGTAACCAACATCTGGCGTTGTGGAATCAAAAAGGATCAATTCGACTACGACCGAGACTAGCGTACTTACCGTGTGTTGAAATTGATACGATTCAGTGCACCTATACTACGTGATGAGGCATCGGTAAAAAGTTTCGAATGTAACAGCATCACACGACATATCAGGTACAAACGAAGGAACATTGGCAAAGATAACGCAACGTCGTAGGGGACGTATTCCGACCCCATCGCTTTATTCTTATTCGCTAGTTTGGTTGTCCATAGAAAATAATATTGACCTGGAATGGGATGCACCGCACAGATGAGTAATTCTAAAGATATTTGGCTCATTCGCTGCCAGGTCATCGCTATTCGCCAGTCATCCGCACAATTATCTATCATAAAAAGCTGAAAAGGATACAAAAGTAGATTACAAGATGATTAGTTTTGCGATCAAACTTAAATGTTTTTGTGTGGTTGCATAAACTGTTGAATTGATAGGACATCTTTTTGTTGCCGAGGGGCACAGTCTGGCATGGCCATTGAATCAGACTCCGGTCACTCCTAGACTAAGTAAATTTTTCCATAGTTTCCTCACAAATTTGTTCAATCATGTAGAAAACTGAAGATATATTTTGCGTTCTTCAACACTTCGTCTTGCAGCTATTGAATAGAAGCATCGTACCAAGCGTTTGTTTGACCCGGTCACGCCAAAAATAGATATATAGTATTTGATGTTTTCGATAGGCCGGGAATGGGCGATTAGGCCTAAGTAGATTTTTCCCTTCCGATCAATTGGATTCTGAATAGGACTAGTAAGACCCAAACTGAAATTATGAGCACTCTCAAACTGCTTAGCAAGCTTCTGAAGTATTTCTGCATTTGTGAGTACATTTTTTCTTCCTTATTAAGAAAATAGGATTTTGATGATATTCAGGGTTTGTGAGTTTCCAAAAAAGGTTTGGAGCTCTCGTCTAATTTCACCAAATTATTTTCAAAATTTGTGTTCTTAATGGTAAAGTACAGGGCTGCAAATTCGAATCGATTATTCATTGATTTTAGATGTACATGACCCGCTCACCTCAAATCCATGCGTCCCTTTCAAGAGCACCCCCATAATCTAATTTATGAATGTATAACTGCATATACACGTAACTCAGTTCCCTCTGATTGACAGTGAAGTATAAGTAAAACTTTTTTGCAATCAGTATGCCATATAATTAAAAACGTGAGTTGAACTCACCATGCTTTTTTCACTGTCAAATAAGAATTGGGAAGCTATCATATCGAAACTGCATGATAGGCAATAGTAGCCCCACCCGGATGCTCAAGGAACTTCTTTAAAATATTTAGACTATCCTGAACTTCTCTGAACTTCCCAAAAGTTCTCAGAATTTTTTAGAAATTCTAGGACGTTCCTGTAGTTTTCACAGTTTCTTTGGAGTTCTAGAAACTTTTTTAAAATTTCTGTAATGTCTCTGAAGCTAATGGAATTGAAGTTCTCGAAACATACCTTGAATTTTTGAAATTCTTCTGGAGCTCTTTGTACTACGCTGAATTTAATAGAACAGTCTTAAAATTCCATGAGCTTCATTGATAACCTCTGAGCATCGGTAGGGCTTTCAAAAAATTTATGAACTTTTCTTACATTTTCAATGAAGTTCTTAAAATGTTCATGAAATTCATAGAACAGCCCATAAATTATCAGGTCTAATTCTTCAACATCTTAGAACTTCCCCAAAAGTCTAGACTTTCCTGATGTTTTACGTATTTTCATGATGTTATTAGATCAACCCAAAAGATCTCTGCACAACACGAAAGCTCTCTAGACTTTCCAGAAATGTTTAAGTATTTTTATAAAAGCTCCCACTATTCTTCTGAATTTAATTTAACTACCATGAAGTTCCAATATATTCCTCTTAATTTTTTCTGAAGTTTTTTAAAATTTTGTTGAAGCTCGCGTAATTTTTCCCTAATCTTTCCCATACTTCTATGGACTTCCCTGAAGTTTTGTAAATGTTCTAATGATCCGGAAATTATCCTGGTCTCCCAATGTCCATGAAGTTTTACAAACATTCCTGAAATTCTCTGAATAGTTCCTCGGAATTCCTCGGAACTTCGCTGAAGATCTGCAGTTTTTTTTTAATTTTCTGAAGCTATTGGTTCTTCTTCTTCGTTCTACGTTTCAATTGAGTGCGTTTTTACGGCTCTTAACTAAGTGTTTTTATGCTTAGTCTTTTTCACAGATACTATTTGAGAGCATTCAATGCACGCCAATGCATGAATTTGTATATTGTGTGCAGGGAACTCTAGAAAACTTATATCCTCGACCAGACTGGGAATCGATGCCGCTGCCACCGGTGCTTGCCTTTACTCACCAGGCTATCTGAGGCCCCTGAAGTTCTTGGTTATGTCCTGAAATAACTGGGACTGTCCTGAAACCATTTACTTATCCTTGAATTTCTTCGGACTACTGTTAAGTTCATATCTGATATTTTCTGTGAAGATCTCTGAACTTTCCAGAAATTCCCGGAACTTCTTTTGAAATATTACAGAATTTAATTGGATTGTCTTGAATTTATCGGAACATGCCCTAACAGGTCTTTAAACATGACCGACACATGTTCCTGGAAAATTCCTGAAATTATGGGACACACCCTTAGTATGTCTAAAAATCCCTAAAGATCGCAAGACCTAGCTTCTCTGAGATACTTGAATCTTCTATAAAGTTAAAAAAACAAAGTCATCAAGTTCTCTCTACTCTGAAGTTTTCTTGATTTCCCTGAACTTATCTGGATATCTCTGAAGTTCTCAGAACTTCTTAAAAGATCCGGCAGTTTTTCTGAAGGTAATGCAATCTTAGAAATATTGATGCTTCCCTGAAGTTTCCAAAATTTTCCAAAAGTTTTCGGAACTTCCTTTATGTTCCCGCAGTTTGTTTATGAAACTTCTGTGAAATTCTCGGCAAGTTCTTGCAATGCTCCTGAGAATGTTCCTGAAAATGCTATGAAGTTAATGGAAGTTCCCAAAAACTCTTTAAACTTACCAGAAGGTCTCTGGACTAAATTATCTGAACTAATTATCTGAACTTCTTTTAAATTTTCCTGAAGTTACTGCAGTCAAGCTCGTCAGTCTTCACTAAACTGAATTTTCCTGATATTCTTGGGATCATCTTTGAAATTTATGGAACATAAATGAAATTCTCAGATCGCTTTAAAGTCTCCAGAATTTTGTCTGATGCTAATGGAACTATAATTTTGTGGAGTTTTCTCACACATTCGTTAACATCACCAGATTCGTTAACAGATTGATAAGAGCGTCAATTGAAATTTTGCATCCAAAATTTCCTCCATAATTTTGGAGATGTTGGTATCTGTCTGTATTGAAACGCATGAGCATTTATGAGGTTGCCAATTTGAAATCTACTTATTTGTATTTCTTATGGCGCAAAAAATTTTTCGTCTAATAAGTGCAGTCTTCAGTCTTCTAAAGGAGCAAAAATTTGATATTGCCTCAACTCTCTAACGTTTCGGAGATATATTTATGTATGATGCATTCCCAATTTCATAGCACATTAAGTAAAGTAAGTAGAGTTTTGTTGAACGTTTGTTTTTTTTTTGAATATTTTCATTCTACATTTAAACGCGGTGGTGGAATCTGGATAAAGATGTTGCATGTTTGCAGTGTAATTCTATCTTATGCATTTTGGTGGGCACCTTTTATGAAAGGAGCGCAAGTGGATCGATATTTCTGCGTTCAGTTAATATATTTTTACATCTTTATGCGATTTAAGGTGTCGCAGGATAAGTTTTGATTCATGTTAAATTCAGGTCACTTCCTTGAGGGTACCCGGAATATATCCGGTTGTGATCAATGCGGTCTTGGACACTTCATCTGACCGCCAATGATTTGTGTCGAATCATGGGTTTTGACTCATGTCAGATCCCAGCCACTTCACTGGGGTATTTAAAGCCACGATTTTTTTTTCATATCTCTGACTCAATGGGGTTCTATGGAAGCAAAAATCACACAAACTCGGACTTGTTTCACTCAAATCGATTCAGCCATCGACCAGGAAATCGTGTGAGTTACACACAAACACACAAATATTTTTCGAACTCGTCGAGCTCAAATGATTGGTATATGACACTTGACCCCTCGAGCCTTAGATCGAACATGTGTTTTTCATGCGATATTATAGCCTTGCAGTATTCGGTCCATTGCGTATAGATTATAGAAATTACATAATACAACCGATGGGCAAATGTCTGCCGATGATATGTGGTTGAAAAATGTGACACCGAGTTGAGCAACAAATAAAAATATAATGATCGTTTGTTACTGTACAATCGAGCTCATCTTTTGCGTCGTTTTGCATTTCATTTATCATCTAGATCGATAATTTATACCCAGTCGTTAGAGTGTCACATTCAGAATGTTAAATTACCGGGAACGTTGTTTATTGAGGGCATAAATTGCAGCTGAAAGCATCAACAGCTAACTAGCGAGCTAGCATCATAAAGAGCAGTGAGATTAATTTTGAAAATAGTCTCATACTTTGCGTCAGTCATTTTGCTTATTGTATTGCAGCAAAAAGCAATTGTAGGCAGGCGGCTAGAGCTGCTGGCATCATGGGTCTGAGAAGGAAGCATTTTAAACTTGAAGCTCAATAATCTGCTGGCTGTTTTGTTGGAGCAGACTTAATTAAGCTGGTACAAGAAATATTTTAGCCAGTTTTATTGAGCAGCTCGTTTTCGCTGAAAACTCAATGAACGCTTACGAAAACGAACCCTCTCAAATGAAAGCTGTCCTTGGTTTTTATGCTCCCAATTTTCCGAATGGTTACGTCTTTGTCTTCAAGGCTTATCCGTGTAATTGTGCTGTAAATATTTGCTTGACATTGGGTCATGAAATGAATTGTAGAAAATTTCATTGCGTTTGTTCCATTGAGTTCTTGACGTGGTCCTTCATAATGTAGAAAAGAGGCATCTCATTTTGATTTCATGATAAATTATCGTATGCCTTATGTAGCTGAGTACCCTTGCTGCATATAACTGCGGTGGTAGCAGTTGTTACTCTTAAAAAATATGTTTCCATGTTCTAACTTGTCGCATAGTCAGCCGTTTGTGGAGAAAGTTGATAGAGAGTATTTAGCTAAATTGATAAAAAAAAAATTTTCGAGTTTTTTTTTTCTAAGTGTTAAATTGAATTTTCAGTCTAATCAATATTGCAACTTGAACGTAATATAGACAATTATAATTACCTGAACTTCCAAGGCGTGGTAGGCTACAATCAGCCCGAGTAAAATCACAGTCGATACGGATATTAACGTTTTTAAAGCAGTTGAATAAAAAGATGCCTGTGAAAGGAGAAAAGAGAAAAAAAAACACACACACATGTTAAAACAAGGCCTACAATCCGATGGCAATCCTTTCATGAATCATTTTCTTGAGCTATGTATGAAGTAAATATGAATGAATGACTGTGAAGATATATGATATAGAATCATTAAAACAGAAGAACGATGCTCACAGCTGTAGGGCACATTGAATTGACTATAAATATAATCGTCATTATAAACAGCAATATCAACATCATCATCATTTCCTCGATAGACCTCCTAACGGGTGCTCAATAAAAAATGAGAATGATTTCAGTGCCGTCCAGCGCTCTTGTGAGAGCATCGTGACTAAGTTGCGTCGTATGGCTTACCAGGGCCCCTTCTCCAATATTCATTGACGTTTTTTTGAGGAATAAACATTATGTTTTAATAAAAAATACAGAATTCGTTAAATTTTTTTTTTACTATCTGTATGAATGGAAAAATTCTTATTCTTTATTGATCACCCGTTATAATTATTGTGGAAGTTGTATGCTCAAGAAAACCGTTTCATATAAGACGTCATATTGTCGATCGTTATATCAGAAGATGACGAATGATGAACTGTATAAAAGGCTTTGTATTGAAGCGATGTCATATACATATTAATTCAATTGAGGATCTCAAAATGATTCATCTTTTATTGATGGGTATACACAGTTTGCAATGCTATAAGACATGTACTCGATTTAAAAGGCATTTTGAAGAAAAACGATTTAACCTATTTAGTGACGCGGCGGTTGTATATGCTGGAAAATTGTGAGAAGGATAAGCATTCAATTTCTAAAATTTACTGGATGCTTGCCATCGGGAAACGAGTCAAATTTGAATTGAATTGTAAATTCCTTTATCATAGCCGCTGGGGCCTACTGCATAATGAATTTACAAGAACTTGTTACTTGTAGTGCCCATTAAAAAGGTATTGATTTAGAAATTACAAGTACATGTAGATTTCATTATGCAAGTGGTCCCTAATAGTACTTGTAGATTTCGCTAATGGTGGTTTCGACTGGTTGATTGGAATTCTTTTATGGGGTGGCTTTCTCAGTCTTTTAGTAGAAACGATTAATTTTTTACGTTCCCGACGTTTCGACCGTTTGGTTGCGGCCTTTCTCAAGGGTTGTAATGTCTATCATTTCCCGTTACAAACTTTTACGCATCGAGGACAGCGTAAATGTAGATTTTTCATGACCTGTTGTTAATTGGTAGGAAATTTTAAAGTGTTCTTTTGCACAGCACTACAACGTTTTTACCTGTAGTGCTGTGCAGTCATTAGGTTCTGTACAACATTTGGCTGCAGCTTTTTCTGTACGGAAACACACTTTTTCTTCATGTCTTCCTCAGATTTGACCTCCTTGGGATGCTTCCGTAGTGCCTGCTTCATAATAGCCCAGTATTTTTTGATGGGACTTCGTTCCGTTGGGGGTAGGGGTGGGGTGTTCATGTCCTTGGGTACGAAAGTGCCCCGTTGGCTTCGTACCACGCCAGGACAACGTTTGAATAGTAGCACGACGCTAGATCCAGCCAGAAGATCGAAGTGCCCTCGTGTTGCTTCAACAGAGGAAGCAGACGCTTGTGTAGACACTCTTGAGGTAGGTCTCTCAGGTTACAGTCCCGGTAGTCACGAACGGCGCACTCCATTTGTCACATGAGCAGATCGCTTGCCAAATCATGTATTTCTTGGCAAACTTTGGAATTTTCTGCTTCCTTACTTCTTCCGGAACATCAAACCTGTGCTGGGTGGTGAAGAACAGTAGCCCCGGAAGCTGCCGGAAGTCCGCCTTGACGTAAGTCTCATCATCCATGAGGCTTCGTCAGCATCTGGGTGTACAGTTTCCGGGCCCGTAACTTTCTCACCGTATTTTGCCATTCGTCACGATTCGGAGCCTTCTGCACTTTGTACGTATGCAGTACCTCCCGGTCCTTGGCTCTCTGAACGAAAGACTTGGACAGATTAAATTTTTTGGCAACATCTCTGACCGAAGCATTGGGATTCCGCTTAAACGCTTTCACGACGCGCTTGTGATCCTGATCACTAATAGAACATCCATTCTGACCGCATTTCTCCTTCCGTTCGATGCTCAGAGTTTCGTAGTAACGTTTAATCACACGACTCATCGATGACTGCACGATTCCGAGTTGTTTTCCGATGTCCCGATGAGAGGGTTGAGGATTTTCCAGGTGCTTACGCAAAATCAATTCACGACGTTGCTTTTCGGGCTACGCCATTATTACCAACTTTCGAAAAACTGACAGCGATAAAAATACAGTGTAAACAATACACACTAAACTACTTCTACCCAAATTTTCAAGAGCAAATACCCAATTGGTAATTTTCTATAGCGTTTTTTTCACGATGCAATTTGATGTGGGACACCCTTTATTATTAGTTATCCACAAATTGTGTAAGAGTTTTTTTTAGTGAAGAATATTAGAAGACCGCCTTCCTCCTGTAAGACTTTAAGTTAATCCCCCTCCGCTCCCAAAATCTTAGTATGATTTCTAAATGTTCAGAAGATCGTTGAATATTGAGGTGAGAAAATTTTTGAGGTTTTCTGGTATAAGTTTAGATCAAATCATTTTCTTCTAACTATTAAAGCTTGTGTCAAAAAATGTCAATGGGGGATCCCCATTTTAAGAGAGCAAGGATGTGGGACACCCCTCCTCAATTCCCATACATAATTTGTGGATGACCGCATATGGTGAGGCAAGCACAACTCAAGTAACAATGTTGTATTTATGAGGGTTCTATAGATCATAATATAGACGGGTAGAATGCTTTAAAACCCAATCAATGTGACTTGAGAATGAAACACTATGCCCGGAGAATTCGATAAATTTTCCAACCCAACAAATTTCTTGGATCAGATCGGGAATCAAACCCGCCGCCTCCAGCTAATTAATATCGTGCCTTTACTGACTAGGCTGCTTGACGCCCGGTTCCTACGGAATCAGGTAGGAAAGAATGATTTGAAGAGATTGCTTCTTTTCTATTAAAAAAAAAGTTTCCACGCTAAATGACGAATCGATCGGACGTGAGCCCCTTTGATTTTACATAACTGTTTGTTATGGGTAATCATTCACATGTTTAATTTCGCCAAAAATTTCAAAATGGTGTATTCGATATGTTTTATAAAATCATAGCATGTCATTTCCAATTTAAATAACATTGACTTAGACATAGTTGCATGGAATTTCAAGAGGTCACACCTTGTCACAGAAGAGTTAGACATGTTCATTGCCAAATACAAAAGTTATAGCCTACCAAAGTGCCCTGGGTCAAATTGAACCAAGGGGACAGACAATGGGTTACGAATCTTTATTTTTGCATCAATGGAAACATTTTGGGCCAGCAATAACAAATAGCAATAACAAATTTGAATAAAATAAAATCGTTTTTCTTTAATTTTAGTTTAAAGTGCCCAGTGCGATAATTTTCAAAATTTAACTTTTTCAATAAATTTTAAAAATTATAAGTCTAATAAATATTGAAACGGGAAATTTTTTGGTATGAAAGATTTTATTTATTTTTGGATTTTTCCCCATTATAATGTTTTCTGTTTTAAATGACTTAATTTTTCCCTACAACTTTGTATCAGGCATCATTTCGATCAGATGTGACGTTTTCGTGCAATGAAAACTTTCGAGTACAACCTTTTGGAATCCTCTACAACCCGGGATAAAATAAACTTTCTTACTCTCCGTTAACCGATTTTCAAACCGTTTGTCAAACCTTCAATGATCTCATAGAAGAAAAGCGTTTTTGAATGCACGTCTTCTATCGTTAAATAGTTTCGTTATTAGATAGTCTCAGCTTTTTATCCTTTTTGTTTATTGGAGGTCAATAAGTAGAACCAGCCACGTTTATAAATATCAGGTAGCTCCGCAGTTGTTATGAAGAAATATTACATGTGAAACCATTTTAATTTATAAGTTTGTCGGTCGTTTATTCGCTCCTTTATATTAATTTGCAAGGACTTTTTTTTGTAGTGAATTTTAGCCATGGGATAGTTCTTCACTGGAAGGAAGCTCAATCCACCATTAGACGTCAATACCCTAGCATTTCGACGCCCTCAACTTCATTAACGAATCAAATAGAGTTCAAACCCTCTCAGGAGAATTTTATTAAAATACAATTTAATATTCGCCACATTTATTGTTGTTGATTGATAAATCACTCTTGCATCTTGTTATACGTGTTATCCAACTAGTTTTTGCAGCCTTCAAGGTTATACATTCTAAATTTTCAAGAAATTTCGGAAATTAGCTAAAATATCGGTATTTTCGATTTTTCTGATCCGATGATCGCTAGCAATAACAGATTACAAATTTGACCAAAAACCGTTCTTCTTTAATTTTAGTTAATTTTAAAGAGTCCAATGTGTAGCGGCGTCGTTGATGTAGTGGTAAGTGTGAATGCATCTCACTCCAAAGGGTCTGGGTTCAATCGCAGTCGGCACCGTCGGGATATTTGAGGCATAAAATCTCTGCTCACGCCTTCGTTCAGAAGTGAAGTAAAGCCGTTGGGCCTTGTCCAAGAGTTCATGGGTTGATAGGTAGAGTCCAGGTGTGGGAGCTGCTTCCCTGGAATCCCCAAGTAACAATTTTGGTTTTATGATGGTTCTATACACTATGATTTAGACTTGTAGAATGCTTTAAAACCACGATAGAACTTGCAATGTTACTTGAGTCAGTAGCATTGGTACTCAGTACGGAAAAAAGATAGACGGAAAACAAATCAAGGAAACAAAAATATCCGGAGTTTTAGTTTTACAAATTTTAGCATTTTCAAGACCATTGCAAAATTTTCTAAATAATACGTCTTTCAGGGCAAGAAATTTAGGGATCGAGTTTCACCGCAAAAAACTGAATTGGTAGTGTTCACAAGGAAGCGGTTTCCAGCCCAACTGCGTTTAAATCTTTTGGGCAGAGACATAACCCAATCTTTAACCTTCAAATACCTTGGAGTCTGGTTTGATTAAAAATACACTTCCATATTACGTATTTGAAACAAAAGTGTCAACAAAGGATCAACTTTCTACGATCAATTTCCGGGGCATGGTGTCACCCGGAAGACCTAATTAAACTGTATTAAACTACTATTCTTTCAGTTCTTGAGTATAGCTCTTTTTGCGTCCTCTCAGCAAGAAAAAGCCACCTAATTAAATTGGAACGCATTCAATATCGTTGTTTACGTATTACCCTTGGCTGTATGCATTCAACACACAATATGAGCCTAGAGGTTCTAGTGGGAGTAAAACCCCTGCAGAACCGTTTCTGGGAGCTCTCATTAAGAATAATGAATAAATGTAGTGCCAGTAACAACCTTGTGATTGAAAACTTCGAAGAAATGCTCAAATTGAGGATCCAGTCTAGATTCGTGCGAATCTATCTTAATTATATGTCATCGGATATTAGCCTTCCGTGCTATAACCCCCCTCGTGTATGCTTTACTAACTACAGTTCTCCCATTGACTATGGTCTCTCCATGAAACAGGCTATTCAAGGAGATGCAGATCAACTTTGACCTATCTCAATTCCCCGTATTTTTGCTGAAAAGTAGCAACAAGTCAATTGCAATAGAAGATTTTTCACTGATGGATCACGCATTGATGCCTTCGGCGTCTTCAATGAATACTCAACCGCCTTTCGGAAACTTCAGGAACCTTGTTCCGTTTATGTTGCTGAGCTAGCAGCAATCAACTTCGCATTGGGGATGATTTCCGACATTCCCATAGACCATTACTTCATCTTCTCGGATAGTCTCAGTTCGATTGAAGCTATTCGGCCGATGAAACACGGTAGGCACTGATCTTATTTCCTTTCAAAGGTAAGGGAGCAGATGAGTTTGCTGGTCGAATATATGATTACCTTTGTATGGGTCCCCTCACATTGCTCAATCTCAGGTAATGAGAAGGCAGACATTCTCGCAAAGTTGGGCGCACAACAAGGCGAGATTTATGATAGAAGAATTTCACATGATGAATTTTTCCCATTAGTACGTCAGAGGTTGGCAAAACGATTGGACAAGTAATTATCTTAGGCGGTGGTTACATTCCATCATTCCAAATGTTTCTTCGAGAGCGTGGTTCAAAGGTCTGGACGTAAGTCGGGGATTAATTCGCGTAATGTCAAAATTTATGTCCAACTCGCTAGACGCACATATCTACAGAATAAACCTCGTTGAAAGCAATATATGTAGGTGCAGAACAGGTTATGATGACATCGATCACGCAGTTTGGTATTGCCCGGTTAATGACGCCTCCAGAGCACGACTGTTGGATACCCTTGTGGCCCGAGGTAGTAGATGTTAATCAATAGATCATAAACAAAAAATTGACAGAACGGTGTCTCTAAAAGAAAATCCTATTATAAAATAATCAGTTTCGCTGAAACACCCACCAAACAAAAATTAATCATCTATGCGTGTAATCATAATGTACTGTTTTTTTTATTACGCTTACAATCAACTTGCAAGAAGTATTACATATAAAGATGTAGCCAATGAGCTAAAAATCTCGCTAATAAGCTTTAAGAAAAATAATATAAAGATGGACGATAGCGTACACTATTTAATATTTCATGTAAACTTTTATGATATACGATTCTCCATTTATGTGTAACAGATAGTTTGTAGTATCAAAATGATCTATCACGGGGTCTTGAATAATAGTTTTTTTGTATTTTTTAGTCACAACTTGAAATTATTTTTCAAGCACAAAAAATTATAAAAAATAACCCCCTATGTAACACTTTTGAAAATAGCCTCAAATGAAACCTGGATTTAACCAGCGCGTACAAACTCCGCTAGTTTCACAGCATCAAAACAGAGAGAGCAACCAACTGTAAAGACAAACCGCAGGCGACGACTACCACGATAAAGTCTCTCTGTAATATAGCTTGATCGCAACGGTGAAAGGAAAGCAATAAAATTACTTGTAATCTTTGTTGCAACAATTGCGGTTGACGACATACAGTAGTCCCTCCATTTATGCGGTGGGTAGTACCGTCCACCCACCGCTATTTCTCGGCTGTCCTTTATCCAATTAAGCTGATTTTCTGTTGATAACTTGTTTATGGTTGACACTAATCAATTACAAAAAATAGCGTAATTGATTGAAAGACAGGTGAGAAACAATGGTGGGTGGACGGTACCAAATACATGGAGGGATTACTGTAGTTTGATCAGAATGGTGAAATAGCAGCCCCCACTTTCTTACAATCAATTTTTCCTTCTTACATTCGCCGTTTCGATCAAGCTATATTGTAAACGGAGTTTTTCATGCAAAATACGCAAGTGGATATTGTCATTATTACTGCAACAATGCGTTATCATTTGGCTGGTTGATCGTTTACTGTTCTGTCATTTTGAAATATTTTTGATCACCTGCCTAGTTTAATTTCTAGCTATACCTTGTTGGTGCAGTTGGTGTGGTTGTAAGAGGTGTATCGTTGGACAACAACGGAAGGTAAATGCGGAAGAAGTACTGGAAATGGACGTAACAACCCCAGAGGCTGAGGAGAGCTGTGTAGTGAAAGCAAGCGATGTCCAGAAATATCAACCAATGATATTAAAAAAATCTGAGGGAACCACGAGTTTGGGATCGTTGACAGGACGGAGACAAACCGGTAAAGAAACGAAACGGAGGCCATCGTCTCTTCACCCAAAGATTGAGAGTTTCTGATGGTTTTTGCCGGTGGAGTTAAAGAGTAAGAAATCGTCCGCTATCTCTCTCGAAAATACTGACGGTTGCTTATGGGGTTTTAACGTAGGAGGATAGAGTTACTGAGATGCCTTCAAGGGGAAATGAAGAAGTTGTGGGCGCAAGAGAAAGCACACGTAAATCGTCACCCATAAAACATCAGAAGAACTATTTGCGACCTCCATCCAACGCTACTAGTTCGCAATAGTGTTTAAATTAATTGTGATAATGTTTTAAAGACTTTCGACTCTGTATTTTTTTCATAAGCTACACCGGGGCAAGTTAATATGGGCGGGGAAGTTATAACGAAAGGCGTATCTCATGGCGGAAGTGAATGATCACTTTGGTTAATTTTAATCCAGTAGTTTTCACTAGAGGGCAATGTCACTCAAAAATAATCACAATTTATATTCACTTCCGCTAAAAGATAGGCCAGCCGTTTCAATTTCCCCGCGCGTTTCAACTTGCCCCGGTATACCTCAATTTACCGAACGACCAAAATGAAAAAAAAAAAAAAACTTAAAACGCATGAAATCATTACTATGCATTCGACAATGAAGGCATGTTGTAGGGGAACCATGCTCGTACAAGAATCGCTAGACTAGTTCGTTAGATGCACGTCTCTTAATGACAATCGAATTCTGTTTGCGAATTCGTTTCAATGAGTAATTTCATCACTGAAAATTAAAAAAAAAATCATTCAGATTACAAATGAAGGAAGTACTATGTCCCTGAATAAATTGTGCAATGCGAAATGGAACTACGAAAGTCCTACATTTTCTGCGCATTGTCTTTTTGTTCACTGCCGGGGTAATTTGCCACAGACTGGAAGTCATTCGATTTGATTTTTGATGCCTTGAGTGAGGAAAAAAAAAAAAACATGTAACAAGCAGTAAATAATTTATGCGCTACTGCCATACCCCTCACGGAAGATTTGCTTCAGTGTAATGTCACTAGCAAACATATTCAAATCATCGCCCATCCTTAAACATGTATGCAGCAATAAAGCAGCACGACAGTAACATCAGTTCATGGCATTCTTTAACGGTAGCTCTGGGCTTTCGACCTACAGAACAGGTGTAAGTTTTACGATCCATTCACACTGTGGCGCACTAGAGGGCTATCACCATCGCCATGGAACAAGTTCTTGTTTCAGGTGCATATGGATCTAAATAACGAGGACTCGTAACGTTATACCATATCGTCATGGTGGCGTCCTCGTAAGGGAATCAATTTGATGTAGGTTATGGTTACGTTCCCATGAAGTCACCCACGTGGAATGTTGTATCATCTGTGGGTGGGTCCGGATGCGCTGGTTAAGTTAAAAAGTGAGATGGATGTAGATACACTCTGACTCTGATGGGTGCATGCTTTTGTTTACCATATTCGTCCGTAAAATAAACGCATACTTGTCTGGATGATTGTGGAAGCGAACATTGGTGGAGTAGTCTTGTTAATAAAATAAATGTAACAACAGTGAGTGACAGTACTTGACAGTTGACGGAATGGATGGCTCGTTAAAGGTTTTGTTCAGCCAATAACATTGGGAGGACAGTTTCCACTTACAGGGAACGCAAAATGTCCCCAAACATTGATTGACAACAATTCAACGCTTCCGAAAATCTCGATTTTAAAGCATATCAAAAATTCTTTTAATCCTTAATATTGCCACCTTATGCATGTTGCATGTTAATTGAAAATGCATTCGGTAGCTCAATTTCGCAAGCGGTGTGAAACATAAATTAAATTAAATTAAATTTACCTCTTCTTTTTTTCTGATTTGAGCCTATTGTTCCATCCCACTGCAGTGTGTGTTCAAGCAAACGTAAATGAAAACTTCAAAGCTCTGTTCGATGCATTTTCGAAATTTGCGTATCCAAACACACAACCATCAGAAACACTCTCGATAGAGCACGTGAATTTTGTTGAATACTGCTCTGCGCTATGGCACTGGCAACAGCTTCTATCTTATTCGATGGCGAAGAGTGAAGGCTTTAATTATCACTACACCACCAACCACCTCCCTCAGCAGCCGCAGATTTGAAAACAGCCCACCACTCTGCACTTTGTTTTCCGCAAGCAACCGCAAGAGTATTATTGTGGCACTGCTGGCGGGTGGTTTTTGGCACCCTGATGAGCAACTTTTGGCCCACGTAGAGGATGCTTGAATGAGTGTGATGCTGCATTCAACCGCTTCCAGTGTGACATCGAGCATTGATCATGCAGATGTATAATTGTGGGTAAAATTTATTACTCAGCTTTAGCCGGAATTGTTGTGATTGTGCAGCTTCAGTTTCGGCAAAATTTATGGCATCGAACAAGGTCGTTGTGAATTTAAAATAATTGAATTACGGGAAACTTTTTTCATGTATGTTTTAAAACTGATCATACTTGCACGGAACTCAATATGCTACTTTCATCTTTAAATAATAAAATTAAAGCTTCATCAGTCGAAACGGATAGCTATCATGGAATAGTGTTGGTACTCTGGTAGTGTAGACCACACGTCATTAGCCAAATATTGCGTGTACATTATCGGTACCCGTAGTGTAATTGGCAATGGGTTGTTGTGAATTCAAATCCCGCCGTTGCCGTGATTTTTTCGCCAATATTTCACATGCTTATTATCATATCCTGATCATCATGTGTATCTGCTTCTCAGTGTCTTTTCCCTAACAAAGTTATACTGATGATATTTTTCCGTCTTGGGTTTTCAGTTTACGGCCAAGAGTATTTGTTTTTGCGTTATGATCAGCTTCCTAATAACAGGTTTAAATCTATGTATTTTGGAGCCAAATATTTTGCCAGTGCTCTTTCGATAAGAGCATTTAAAGTGATGCTGAAATCACCAAACTTTAGTTTTATTCGTTGAAATGTATGAAGTCACATTGCGAATGTTTAATGAAAAGTTCAATCAATGATTGACACGACACTCTAGTGACGTTTTTTTAACTTGTGACTTTGGAGTGAAAGGTATGGATGTTAACCACTCCCTCTCTAGTGACGTTTTCAGGACGTTCCAAATTCTATTTTTTTGACATGAATGACTGTGCTTGTCAGTACGTTATCGAAAAAAAAAATTTAATATTACATCCAAGAGGATGCACTTCAATCATGTCGAAATCTCATGTAATTTTTGTGGCTTCAAAAATAAACAAATGCAGTTAAAGCAGTGTAATGTCAGTTGATACGTTAATTTTGTCCTTTTTGGAAAGTAATATTACACCATATTTTCGACACGATTGAAATGCATCCACTTTGATGTGATATCAAAATTAATTTTTTGATGTTTGCTTATAATGGTAAAAAATCTAAAATTGTTTGTTGAGAATAAACCTTTTCCTATGTACGAAGGATGAAAGACTCGCAATCCAACTTGGTAACGGTCAGTTTGGTCAATAACGTTTGACGAAAACCAAAAATAAATTGTCGCGGTACAAAAACCATCATTTCTATACATCCTTCGTCATTGACGAAGAGAGGCCGACAATAATCCCTTTGAAAAAATCCTATCGCATCTTTTACCTTCACTTCTCTTTTTTCTATCATGCATGGACAAAAAAAAGCATATACCGTCGAACGTGCCTGTGAGCAGATTAGTTACCACACCATAAGCGCTTCTTGTTTTCCTTTAGCCAGTCCATCCTCCTAAGCGTTGATAGACTAGTAATGAAGATACAAGTCTGATAGTTCTAAACGTTGGTGGTTCGAAACCGTTTTGCATCCATTTTAAGTTTTTTGTGTTGCTTCCAACGATCATCTTTTTTTGTCAAACAATACGGAACGGCTGACTAAAATGTGCAGATTTTAATCCTCTCCGAGTAACCGACAGATCTAAGAGAGAGAGAGATAGAGAGAGAGAACGTACTGAGATAGTTTTTTTTTTCACGACGTAAATGAAAGAGGACTGTCTTCGTACGGAATTTGTCATGCGCTGTTTGGAGTGCGATGAAGATTGTAATACAATATTTTTCATCACTGGTTTTGCTCTCTCTACGTTGATGCACGACAGCCCTGCTCGCAATAAATACAAGGGTACTTTTAAGGTTGGCTTTGCCTTTTGAATGAAGGGGATGTTGGGATAAATGATCCGCCCTTTTTAGATTTTTTCAATATCCCTGTTAATGCCTTATCTGTAAATTCACTTTTTTTTGTCTGTTACATGAAAGTTTCGGCACTAAGACACACTCACTTTAATGACCTCAGCATTTGATGATTTATGTGTGTGTGATATTTGAACCGTTTTCTGAAGTTTGAAAAACAGTCCAACGGACATGATCCCTTATTGTATTCAAATTATTGATATAAACTTTTCAAATAAATACGACTTTATTTCACAGCAATTGTATCTCAGGACTATTATTTTCGTGGAAAAATAAAGATACTGATTCAATCCACTTGAGGTAAGAATTGACCTTTCTTACCAGCCAAAGACCCATAATATGACATCGAATCGCATAAAAAAACAATCGCAAGTCATAAGTAGTGTCATGGATCACAATTCATAGTTAGTGAAGAACACATACAATATTCAACGCGTCTGCATGGAAATAATCTGGGGGGGACAAAGACTCCCCCCCCCCCGATGAAATATTCTCACCTTTACATAGTTAGCCTTGACAGAATTTAAAAAAGATTAAATTCAATTGTGGATTAAGATATTCAACAAAATGACAAATCACACAACATTAAAAAGGCAAGGAAATATTACCCTGCCCTTTCGTTACCCTTTTTACAATTAAATAAAAATATTACAGTGAAATTGTTTGTTCATGCAATTGAAAGCTTCTGTTATGTTCTGTTTTGTAGATTTTTTAGTTATTTATTCAATCTTCAATGATTTTTTTTTCTTTTATTCTCCAACTGCGGATTTTACATAACCAAAATTTGGTTCACTATTAAGTGCACCAAATATTATTTTTGAAAAAGGTTCCAATTTTGTGAAAATCATCCATGCTGGTAATCCATTACGTACTGTTACTTCAGTAGTACTGGTTTGCCTATAGAATGATATTTCATTCTCAAATGATGGTGCCAGCACGAGAAATGAGTGATCAATAGTAGTTTATATTCTTAGCAGTTAAGGTAATGGACCTATTTTGGCCCACTGTCATATTTTGCACATTTTATCGCATAAAATTAATATATTTTAGAATATTATGAAAGTTAAATGAAAATTATGCACTGCTAACCGTCTTCCATTTTTGATTTCAGTAAAATTTTTCAATTAGTGGTAGTAATTTGAAAATATGCTCACGCTTTTCAACACTCGTGCTGAATCGGTCCAAAATCAATAAAAGGTAGCAGAATAGAAACCCAACTTTCAAGAGTTATTATTTTTTTAAATGTATACCTTTTGAACATGCGAACGTGGTTATTGCATCAATAAAATTCGATTGAAACCGTTTCTTAGAACGAAGAACCGATCAAATGTGTTGAAATAGTGATCTCCTAAAAAAAAAAGGTTCGTCATTGTCTAGAGAAATCATAGTCTCGCTATGCCCGCTTACCAATGCTGACAGCTCTTTGTTAACCATTAATATACTCTACCCTGAGTAGAACAGGAGTGTTGAGTCAATCGCAGGTAATATTTAAAGATTCACTGTATTAACTAAAAATGTCAATACAACTATGAGTACATGTGGTCGAAAATATTTCCACAAGTGGTTTGAAGTAGAAAAGTTGGGCCAAAATATGTATTGTTGGTGGTCCAAAATAAAATAAAAAGCGTTTTCAGTATTTGTCATATTTCTTGCTTATTTGTTTGTCAAATTGCGTTGTACAGCGAATTGTTTTGACTCATACATTCAGTTTTTTGTAATGACCTTATGAATTAAACATTTATTGTAGCAAAATAATACTTTTTTCGAGAAATTGTATAATTGTTTCTTAAAGTGGTCCAAAATACACCCATTACCTTATTAATTTAATTTTATGCTAGATGCATCCATTCTTATCACAGGTTTCTTATTTCCAATATGAATTCATGAGCTTTTACAGGTCGTACTGGAATGACACTTGAGCTTTACAGAATTTAAAAAAGTTGTAGTCGATGTCACCGATTTGAGTCAAACTTGGCCAAAACGCTTATTTTGGCATTCTGAACAAACTCAAACTTATTTTACTCAAAAGTGCCTAGATCCTTCTCGGCTACAACCCTGGATTTTCGATATTTTTAAAAATTTCAACTTTCAGAAGAGATTACTCCACAACCAA
Source organism: Ochlerotatus camptorhynchus (assembly GCF_037179485.1). Classification (NCBI taxonomy): domain Eukaryota; kingdom Metazoa; phylum Arthropoda; class Insecta; order Diptera; family Culicidae; genus Ochlerotatus; species Ochlerotatus camptorhynchus. Next base: position 477,047 of record NW_027040721.1, read on the forward strand.
AGAAGCTATTCGTGTTATTCGAACGTCAATATAAAGGTTTTTTAATTTAAATTTACATAGGTGTACTCACATTTTGTTATTGTTATATTAAAAACAGGAAACAGGCTGATTACCGGTTTCCAAGGGCAAATGATTTGGACAAATAGTTTTTGAGATATGACCAGATGTCCAGAACAAGGTTGCAAAGACTCATTTCAGCTAAAACAATGTTTTTCTAAATTATGAAATAATTAGATGCCATGATCAAATTTTGAATTGGTAGGATACAAGAAGAGGTTGCAAAGAATGTGTTTGACATATTAAACCTGTTTATTTCACTTCATGAGAGTCACAATCAGCGATTTTTCACAAACTCACTCACTCAGCGATCAGCAAATCGCTGATTGTGACTCACAGAAAGCAAAATTTACAGGTTTTATGTTTCCAACGCATAATTTGTAACCTCTTCTTGTAAGTTACAAGTAAAACATGCCATCATACCATCTTTTGGTTTTATTATTCCGAAAAACATTATTTTAGCTGAAATGAGTCTTTGCAACCTTGGTCCAGAATCCCGCCCATGTTGAAAATAGGCCATTTTTTGACAATTTGGATACCCACCGGTAATCAGCCTGTCTGCTGTAGCTACTATAACAAAAATAAAGTGTGAGTACACCTATAAGAATTTAAATTAAAAAACCTTCAAATTGACCTTCTAAGATCACGAATAGCTTATTTGGTTGTGGAGTAATCTCTTCTGAAAGATGAATTTTTTGTAAATCTCTAAAATCCAGGGTTGTAGCCGAGAGGGATCTAGGCACTTCAGAGCAAAATCAAAAAAGGCGTTTGTTAAGAATGCCAAAATAAGCGTTTTGGCCAAGTTTGGCTCAAATCGGTGACATCGACCACAGGTGATGTACCCGCTTGAGCTGGAATGACCCACATGAGATCAAAAGATCCCTTGAAAAAGATGGAATATACCATTGAAACCTTGGGAGTAGAGGAAAAACATCGTTTTACTCGCTAAAAGACTGAAAGCCGATAAAATTTATTTACAAAACAATCCACAAGTCGATAGCATTACTATAGGTACATCCATCTTCATTCTTTTAAGGAACACGAATCGTATTGTTGAAATGGAAAGTAATAATATATTTTATGTTCTGATTAATAGCCAGACATATAACATTAATCATCGACTAGAAAAATGTCATCAAGATTGCCTTGTGACATGTTATAACACTGAAGATTAATCCGTGTTTAAAATGGTCCTATGATGGAACGATAGAAGGAGGTTCATGTTGTTACTTCTATGATATTTTATAATATACTATACCATTTTGCCATGTTCCCCAACAGTGTTAAAATATATTGATGGGTTGGTTTGCGAAAAGCCAAAGCCTAACATTTCAAGTTCTCACCATCGCCATACCAACTATGTGAACCGATTATCACCATTTCATAACCTCTTCGATGTGGAAACACGTATGCAACGACTGTGGTAGATTGAAAACGCCCACATTGGTGGTGTTTTCCCAAACCGCAGCTGCACGTGCTTTCCAACTCTTCCAACGCCATCCAATGAATGCGGCTCAGGTAAACATATCACGTTGCATAGTGGGTGGTTTGAAGTTGAGAAGAGACGGGCAAAAATATACACAATCATTTCATACATCCAACATTGCTCGCCTATTCAAGGATTTTATTTACATTTGCATCATTAATTTAGACCTGTTATGGATATCATTTAAATTGCTGGTGCATGGAACGAATCGAGATGTTGTTTATTTTGAAGTTGTGATTTAGTTATTAATTATCACCGACCCATTGAATCGGAGCTCTGCTCAATTAGCCATGAAATGGAAATTCACTTAAACATTGTATGCCCTAAGCACAGTTTATGCAATTATCGAATTTGATTTGTTATCAGATAGCTTGATGGAGGCCTACTGGAAGAGGATTATTAAACAATGTTTTGGATTTGTTCAACGACCAGTAGAATTGTTTCCTATTTCTGCCGATCATGGTATTAATTACCTGTATAATCCAGTCAGTCCGTTTGATTTATGAGAACGGTATATTAAGCTCGTTGAAGCAAACAAATAAAATAATCATCAAAACACTATTACTGTAAGTGAGTTCCTTTGCCACGAACCTTAGCACATTTTATCTATGTTATAATTGTATGCTGCATTATCACCATTGCCGATATTCTGGAAAAGCTCTATCAATCAAGGAACAACTTGAAAATGTAAATCTATCCGGAGCTTCAAAATTTATTGCCGTGTTGTAGAGGGAGTAGAAAGGAAGCATTACAATTGCACACGAGCAACTTTCGACCCGCTGGCCAGAGTCGAACCACAACTGCAACACCACAGCACAGGCCAGAAGTATTGATATAATACCTTGTTTTTTTTTATTATTATTTATCATACTTTCCACTCTTTTGATCGTTTTGTGCGTCCTTAAGACTTATTTGATAATTTCGAAAAAATCCTAAAACGTTTACCGAAACCAATGGTTTACTCTCTTTACTATCAAATTTCCATCCCGTGTCACTTATTAGGGGTCAACTAACATTCCTTCCTATCCCTACTATTTGCAAGGACGTGGCCAGGACAGGTTTTCGGTTTTTTGGCAGTTGCATCATTTTCATCTAAGACGTAGTGATTAATCTCAAATTTCGGATTCAATCCGATGGACGTCTACTTCACTCGTATAATAATCTAGGACTCGTAACAGCTAAATGCTATGGTTCATAGATCAAAAACATCTCAGTCTGAGTGCCAGAATCCAGGTATTTGTTCCAAGACTGCGATTAAAAAAAATATTTAAAAGCTCATTATTTTAAATATTCTTTTAGTTTAAAAATCATGAAACCTTCCCAAATTTTTTTTGAGCTTCTATTATCCCATTTATTAAATTAAGAAATTGATCTTAGGAATAAAAGGGAGATACAGTTAAAAGTGTTGGAGATCTTGTACTAAAATAATATAATATATATAAAGGTGAAATTTTTTGCTGAGGTATAGCTGGGAGTCATTGATGAAAAAGACTATGATTGGTGTTTACATTCCATGTTTAGTGTTAAAGATGGTGACGAATGAAAAACACGTGCGCGAGCGGATTTTGTACGAACGTTATGCAAATCCTGCAAAAAAAAAATGGATTTACCTAAATCCACTGTTACAGTGTGCTAAAATCATTTTCTGAACGAGGAAACCGAGAAGTGATAAAAACATTGGACGTGCTAATCCTGTCATGGATCGAAAGTTGAGAAGGATATTGAAGGAAAACCCGAATCTCTCTGTTCGAACGGTGGCTCGTAAAATATGAATGTCACCTGGTTTTGTCCAAAAATCAAAAGAGCGTTTGGAGCTAAAGTCGCATTAAGTAAAAACAGTTCCAAATCGCAACGACTACAGAATTTGACAGCAAAACCACGAGCTCGACGTTAGTACTGCGAATATTTGACGAAGTTTTCATGCACTGTTATGGACGATGAAACTTATGTCCTGGAGGATTTAAAGCAGCTTCCAAGGCTGGCTTTCTTTTCTGCTATGGCTGAAATTGCTCCAGCTGAGTATTTCAGGACGAAGAAGGCATCGACATTTCCCAAAAAATACCTTATTAGGCAAGTAATTAGCATGTTTGGCCACAAGAGTAAATCATTCGTCACTAGAGGCACAATCAACAAGGAGATTTACCAAAAAGAGTGTTTGCAGAAGCGATTGTTACCTCTACCACGGTATGTGCTCCTGTCATCGTCGACTTGACGATCTCGAGGGGCTGCTACTGTACCTTTCGACCAATGACAGTAATTGATGGGATGCTCCCATCCAGAGTCAGGAGCACATACCGTGGTAGAGGTAACAATAGCTGCAATTTCCAAACCTACGACTGGATGCCTTCCTTCAGATAACAACTGGAGTGCGATAAAAATCGGTAGAACTGTTTCAAACACATCGTCGGTATTTGAGCGTGTCGGTGATCATCTCTTTTTGCCAGTGGTGGCGGGGGGAATATCCCTCACCGCCCCACTCCAACGGGGGAGTTTGGTAAAGAGAGATGATCAAACCGATTTGTACCTTCCTAAAGTTGTCCTTGCTCGCTTTCTACTCTCTATATGCAATTTTCACACTGCCGTACTCTGACGGAACTATCAATTCTATACTTCCTTCTCCTCATCTATCGTATAAAAATTACTACTGTTATTTGAAATTAGCATCTTCAACTATGTAAATCGTTGACTTCACGCAGAAGTAATACTTAACATATGGTCAAAGTATAAGAAGCATTTTATAAAAAGCCTGAGCTAATATTCAATGCAGTCTAGAGTTCAGGGGAATGCTGAAGACATTGAGACGACTACTTAAAAAGAGTGCAAAGGAGAATTCCATGAAAGAGATTGATAGGAATTTCGATGATAATTCCGCGGAATTCTACGGCGATATTTGAAAAAAATTATGGATCCTGAGAAGTTTAAAAAACACAAAATTTTGAGGATGCCGTACTTTGAAACATTTTCAAGATAGTAATAATAATAAAAAGAAGCCTATAATCTTTAACCCTTTAGATTATTTTGAAATTGAGAGGCTTTTCACATTTTGAAATTGAGAATCTTGGATTGTTTGAAACTTTAGTGTTTAAGATCGAAGAAAATTTTCGATACAACGAACTTATTTACTAATTTAGTATTTATGTTTAAGATTCAGGAAGCAGGACATTATTTTTTGAACAAATTTCTCCTGCTATGAAATATGATCAGTTTATTCCCAATTTTTCTGCCCTCCATTTTGAAACATGGAAGACTGAAGACCAGCGGCGCCGGTGGTGTAGTGGTAAGCGTGATTACCTCTCACCCCATCAGGCCTGGGTTCACTCCCAGTCGGAGCCGCCAGGATGTTCTGAGGCATAACATCTCTGATCTCGCCATCCTTCGGAAGGGAAGTAAACCCGTTGGTCCCCGGTTCATGAGTTATTGGGCAATATGTAGGGTCCAGGTATGAGAGTTTCCTCCCTGGCGTCGTTAGAATTGGTGCTCAGCATGGAAAATAAGATCGACGATGCGAAAAAAACAAAGATTGAGGGAATCATCGATATGTCTTGATTTGATTGTTGCTCGATCATTTCTATAAAAATGTAATTCACGTTGGTTGGCTTCTGATAGCTTGGTCCTTAAGTCACGGGATTAGCCTATCGAACGCGGTTTGCTAGCTTCCTGGTAGGTCAATAAAATATTTCGGGTTTTACATTTTGTCGAATTCCCTGAGTATACACGGACGATAAGACCACCTGCAAATGGAGTCAGTCGACGCACTTTTGACGAAATCAAATCGACTTGAGTCGTTCTGATCAAACGTGTGGAGCATCCTCATGCTTGCCACAAAATATCAGAAAATCGACTAACTGGCCCTGTATCTGGGCCTGTAAAATCATTGAATATCAGGGATTTTAATTAAAATTGTGGGTAATATTTCTTAAACTCAGAAACTTGTTAATAAGTATAACTGAGGTCACTAGTTTCAAATAATTTAATTTTTCGATGTAGTTTGAGGACGGTTGTTCATTGAAATTTTTAAATATCGTTGCTTGATGTTGCATTTTTGCAAGTTGAGCAAGAATTAGGGCGGAGAACTACTTCGGCCTAAGCGCCCATTTTGGGCCTATCAAGCAGAAAACATCAAATAAATCCATGATTTCGGCGTTAACAGGTAAACTATGCTTTTGGTACGATACTTTAGTTCAAATGCTACCGAACGAAGTCAATAGGCTCGCATGAATGTTTGCACCCAATATTCTCAAAAACAAATGAAGCGCTCCTCCCGAATCAATTTTATACTTCATCCGATAGGCCGAAGTAAATTCATTGGCGTTTCAATGGCATTTCAATGCGTTAGGCCGAGTTTGGCGTCAAGAAGGAGTGTTCGACTTTTAACAATACCTCAACAATTTGTTTCCCTTTACGGTCGGGGGCGACCCCGGCGTAGTGGTTAACATCCATACCTCTCACGCCAAAGTCACGAGTTCAAATCTCATCCCCGATCAAGTCCCGAATGACCCAAGAGTGTTAAAGTGACTTTAATAATAATAATAATTAATAATAATAATAATAATAATAATAAAATCTTGCGGTACGTACGGAAAGGTAAATAAATTTAGAAGCCATCAGTAATAATAACATTCCGGTTGGTGCTAAACTACGCAAGATTAAGAATGACTAAGTGCGGGTTGTGCTTAATAGGCCGGAAATGGGGTAGTTAACCCTACTCCAATAAAAGGGTATTTCGATGATTCTGGGCCTAGCATAAATTCAGCTCCCACTGGGTGTTGGTACATTCCTGAGTTGAACTGAGATCCTGAGGGTTGATAAAAATCAATTTCCGTAGACGCTAAACGTTGTTGGTTGTTGCAAAATTTAATCTCCAAAAGGGTATGTGCTTCTCTTCACCTAATTGCGGCTGACAAAATTTAACCTTCGAGTAAATTGTTGTGTCTGCTCGATCCAGCTGTGTCTAACAAAAATCAATCCTTTGAGCGCATAGGAGCGCAAGTAAATGCAGTAAATACAATAATAGTAAAGAGTTAAGAGAAGAGGATGTTTTTTTTTGAATACTTGTTATTCTTTATTGTGTTCTTAACAGCCTGATTTGCTCAGAGATTTAACTAAATGAGAATTTAGGATAATGGACGTGCTGGATGGATTTTTTTTATTGCACCTTTATGATTGAATAATTATTAATAGACACGTAGACAAGCTTTGCCATGACAGCAAACAGTGGCTTTATTGAGTATTCTAGGTCTTCATTGGTTAGCATTGGTCAAACCTGGTTAGCTCTGAATATTAGCTTCTATGTGAAGTTTTAGTAATGTGATGTTGCTGTTATTGCAATTGAGATATAATTAACTTACAAAATTTTGGAGGTGAACGCGCTATTTTTACGATTTGCTACCGGAAGAATCTGGCAGCGAATTAGTGTTTGGTTATATCCGGAATAATTTTCTTGTGGATTTGGGTCTCGAAATGTACTCAAGGGAAAATATATATAATGGGATTAAAGACAAGTGTTTCATATGTAAGATATAGGAGAGGGTGAGTATCATGGAGTAAATCGAGATAAGAAACAGATTATGAACTTGCTGAAAACATTGAGCGATTGAAGAAGCTTTTTTAAAAGATTTACGTCGATGTGGTTGACATCGCTGTCAATCATAGTTACATTCCAGTTACTTTTTAAACTTATTACCTACCTTATTACGTTTAAAATTTGAGAATTTAGAAAAATGTGGTGGCTTCCGTTCTTGGCCCCACTTGATTTATGTCTTTTTGCATTATATAAAATGTTTTGAACACTTTATTCAATTTGAGATTGTACTGAGCAACGCTTCATGGGTTAGAGGTCAGAGTGGTATTTCATGAAAAAATGTCCAAGAAGCACTAGTACATATCTGAGGTAGGCTGGAGAGGTCTTGTTGCCAAAACTAAAAATTACTGGATAATCAAGAAATTTGGTTTTCAACATTGAGTCGACTCCCTGAAAATACAAATTTATGCATCGGTTGACATGGGAAGCTCTAAATTAATAGCTGTGCAAGTTGCTCTCAAGTTGAGAGTCGGCAAATCGCTCGAGTAAGAAGCGTCAGTTTTTTCCAATAAGGATTACAAAAATGTTAACCCTCGATATGCGCATGATGGTTTCAATCATACAGAATAAAGATTTTGTTCCCTTAGTATGTACCACTTAATACAAGGAAAATTCCCAAAGGCTTGGTAGCCATCATAATGAATGAAGTAATGAAGAAAGCAGAATGCTTAAATAAAACAACAAAAACTGTCAAAATACGTATGTTTCATGAATACCAAAATTAATAAGGTGGAATTAAATGGAAGATAACCTTTCTTGCTGTTTTATTTAAGCATTCCACAACAACCCAATTTCATTACTTCATTGCAATTTTGCCGTTACACATTTAACCGGGGCATCGTGTTTGGAGTGTTTATTTAGTTTCTTAGTATGAAGGATTATCGATGAAAGAAACAAATCCTGCTGTCGTTTTGGAGTATTTTTAAAGATGCAGGAATATATAAATAGCTAAGGATTATCACCTCATAGCGCATAGAAAGGACTCCAAATTATTGCTAACCATCGCAAATTTGATAAAGTGTCACCTCCTGATTTGAACAAAACAAACTGTTTACGCAACCTTAATTAATTTTAATCACTTAACTCCAACGCCCAGGGCATATTTGCTGATTTCAAGAGTGTCCTTTTCATGTTCCCTTTTCCAACCCAAAAAGTGCGAAAGGTTAAAATTTCGCTCTATTGGCTCAACCTTCGAAGTGTGGACCGAAACAAAACAAATGAAACCCTTTTCAATGTGGACTAAATCTGTGAACATTATCGATTATTTGGGTTTTGCATTCACTTTGGATGGTGAATCATTACCGTTTTACTGTGATGTTATTCAAAACTTGGTCCCATTTAAATCACAGTAGCACCGTTCAAAGTCCAACCTGAATGTGATGAATTGACAGTTTTATTTCCTTTCCTTTGATGTGGATTTATTGGTATTATTAATATTATCAGATAGCTTTTGAGCTGGAGGTTAATTGTGAATGGTTGGCATAAAGCTGATTGATTCCGATTGTGGATTTTTCTTAGAATACGTTTAACTTCATTTAAACAAGGTTTGGTGATGACACCTGGTTGGTTCACAGCGCATGGCAAAAATATGATGCTGATTGTCCTTCAATGAAAAGAAGGACATCATAATCAGTTTATGGTGAGATCATTTTAGATATATTGATGGGATATATTACTTTAGTTGATTATTTGTATGGTTAGAGATGGTGACGTCCAATTCGATCCAATCAGTGGTTGTAGGGAAACACCCACATATACACTAGAAAGGTAAAAAACACAATCTTTTACGGGGTGCCACCTAGAATTATGTCTTTACATGAGAAAACCACTCTCTGAAAGTTTCAGCGCATTTTGTTGTTATACGAGCTGACGCTTTTAATTCAAAGTTTATTTTGAATGTATGAGAAAATGACACTCCTTAACTCTTTCGATCTTGGATTTGGTTAATTATACTCGATTTAGCTCAGAATTTAATTTAATCAATAAGAAACAACTGCATCACGATTCAAGTTAGTATGAATAAGATATTCGCAGTTGAACGTATGTTGGTTGTCGGAAAAATGCCATTAAATCCAAAATAAGTATGCAATGTTACTGATGTAGCCTTACGCCCACAAAGTTTCGTTGGATTCTTAAAGGAAACGTTTTTTCAGTACTGACATGAAAAAATGTTGGAGAATCTTTCTAAAGAAAGTGCCCATAGTGTAATGTATCGAGGACATGTAGACTGTGTATAAACTGTCTTTTTAGATTTTTATGTAAAATGCCTCATAAGTTTCAAAAATGAGTTTTTATTTATTTTTAAAATGATCTATTTTTTCAGTGAGAGAATAAATCTTTATTTTTTTTATAAAAGTTTTGAAAATTTGTGCAGGTGTTTATTAAGTTATTTTTTTGTATAAGCAGTTGTGAAAAAGATCCACCCTTTTCAAATGGTAGTCTAGATTTTTTTAAAGGAATAGTTGCAAAGTTGCTTTTGCAGATGACACCTGTGCATCCACAATGTTCTCTTGGAATGGCATAAATGCTTTGAGATGAACTATGATCTATTAAATTCATCCAATTCTAATTAAAATTTGTGACAATACTAGATATTTTTTACAGACCAAAGATAGCAGATATTCCACACAAAATTATCTAGGATGCAAAAGTACAGAAGGCAACTTAAATTGTTTTTCGACTGTAAACATTTACCCCTATATAAACTGTTAACGTGGTATGTAGACAGCGTCAAAATGAAACTGCTTAATTAATTGTAATCAATTTCGAATGAACATAAAATCCATGTCAAAGTAATTGATTTTCTCCATTATTTAATATTCCCGTCGCAACATCCGTCGATCACCTCATTAACAGGTCTCATGATAGTTTGTCAGTGTATCTTTTTCTCTGCGACAGCTTGTTGCGCACGTTTGCTTCAGCTACCTGTACTACAAAAAGTGCAAAAAATAAATTCACATATTTTCCCTCACGGTTTATGAGATCGATTCAAAATTCAGTGGTTCTTCACTCAAAATCGCAAACACGAAGGTCACTCATAATTTTTCTTGTTTTTATTCAAAAATCTGCTCGAATATGAGGAAAATCGACCAAAATTTCACTCTGCCTAGGATTTGCTTCGATTCGATTTTGCTCATATTCGAAAATGGTTTTCCTAGAAAGTCGATAAAAATTTTACTCAGTCAATGAGTGACCTACGTTTTTGTGAATTTGAGTGAACGAAACTAAAATTTGAGTTGGTTTCATCGACCGTGCATATCCGCTACGACAACGGCGGAAAGCGTGCATCGTCAACACCTTAATTGAGTTATACCGGAAAGCCCGACGGGCAAAGCCAGCAAAAATATATCGTTTATATTGCAGCGGTGTGCGGAAAATTGAGGCCCCTGCGCGAGTGATGTCATAACATTTATGAAACTAATTAATTAACCATCAGTTTGGGCCTGGGAAATGTTTGTCCATTTATTTGTGCATAAAATATGTCGACAGAGCGGCAGCGACCGACCTGTCAACATTTTCGGTTTCGTTGGTCAAGCGATTTACCGTTTGCAGTCGATCCTCCACGTGCCGCCCTCTCCCGAATGAATCCATTTGTTTTTCAGGTGTACGGATTTAACACTATCAACATCACTGCGGCAGCTACAGCGTGTACAAATTTTAACGCAATAATTTATGAGATGAGTGGTGATGATGAAGATGATACTAACATAACTGTTGAGATACATTCGATTATATGCGCATGATTGTACTTATCTGAAAGTGGTTTCTAGTAGTTGATCCCTTACCTATTGTGGGAAGAAAGTAAAAAAAAAAAAAATTGACAATATGTTATTTTCTCTAAACCAATGTTCTGTTATCCACACGGTAGTATGTAACTAATTTCTTTAAAACTTTAAGTCCAAAACTACTTTCAGAAATAATATTTGAGTGATATTCAGGTGCAGCCAATCAATGATGTCCTACGAACTAATTTACAACCGATGATCGAGATTATGAAAAATCGATGTTCAATTAAGGTTTTTGGACCTTTACCTTTGAGGGGTAAGAGACGGGACCATCATCGTTATTATAATCATCATCATCTCAAGTAACGTTGCAAGTTATATCGAGGTTTTAAAGCATTGGTCTAACCTCATAAAACCAACATTGTTACTTGGGATCATCATTATCACACGGTATTATGTAAGTAAGTAAATTCTTTAAGTACACAATTGACGGCATCCGTTATCCATACCACTTGCTGTACCACTTCGCATTTTGACAAGTTTACATGTGTAAAGTTCAAAATTAATATTTTTTAATTCAGTGCCACAACCGGTGTCTGATTTATCTGTCCGTAATCTACGTAGAATCACCCTTCATTTATAGCATCTAATTCTATCTTCTCGCATCACACTCCATCTTTATGCAGAAAATCTTCAAGCTCTTCATCAATCTACTTTTTATGTATTCATCGTGAGCGTATCTCACGGCAACCAGCAAGACATTTTTTTCTGCAGCTTTTATATACGCCCCGTAATTTTAATGAAGCTATCGAATCTTGGAGAATAGGCTGTATTACCACATCTAATTTTATTGATTTTCATTGGATATTCTTCGCGTTACCAAATAATCCTCACTGTTTGATTTATCTCTGGAGAAACTTTTCGATAGTATTCTGCTCATTATTTATTTTCGTACACTTTAACCAGGGTTACTACCACTCACTTCGCTATAAAAAATGTTTTTCGAAATTATGGAATCATTGGATTCTATAATGATATTTTGTACTTGTCAAATACAAGAAGAGGTTGGAAAGTATGTATTTGACACATAAAACCTGTCAATCAAGCTTCTGGTGCGTCACAAGCAGCGAATTTATGACTCGTGAGCGTTCACTCAGAGTGAACGTATAATCGCTGATTGTGACGCAATGAAAGCAATAATGACAGATTTTCTGAGTCAAACACATAGTTTACAACCTTTTCTTGTAACTTAAGAGAACTAATTATAATTATATAACCTAATGATTTCATAATACCGAAAAACAAATTTTTATAGCAAGTGAGTGTAAGCAACCCTGACTTTAACTAGTACATCTGCCAACTGTGATCGATTTAGGGGTCATGCATTAATTATGTCACGTGAAATTTAAGAAAATTTCTATCCTCCTTTAGTCACGATTTTCCTGTACCTAATGTATGCTTGTTGTCTAATTTTACAAAAACCCTCTATCCTTATAGTATGGCTTAATAAATGTAACACCTCTAGGCATGACCATAGAATGTAAACAAAGCCGAGTGAAAGTAGCAGTGCACAGTTTTGCAAATAAAACTTGGTGCGATGAGTTTTAAGATTATAAAATAATTAAAACTAAATGCACAACATGATTTTTAAGACCCCATCCCCTTGATTTTGTACAACAATTACAAACAACAGACTGAGATATTTTTAACTTTTTGTTTCTTAAGTATTTGATTTCAATTTCCCCGGATGTTTGCGCTGACTTCACCTGGAAGATTATTCCGTCTTCTCGCAGCAATTTCTCTCGGAAGTCTGATCCAACACATTTTCTTAGAATACAGTACCGTTTGTTTCCTTTACAAAATTCATTCTACATTCTCCAAACATACTTCTGGTTCCCTCCAAAAATATCTTCAAACTATTTTTTTCTTAGTTTTGTATGAGGTTTCCTTTGCGGCACATACGGGAAATGGATATTATGTCGGCCTAAATGCCCCTAATTTGGGCCCATACATAAATTCAGCAATCAGTACCGTCCCAATGACGCGTTCATCTAGATAAAATTGATGAATAGCAGATTTTTAGCGATGGGACCAACATAGGATCCATAGGTCAACATTAGAGCCATTTCCCCTACTACAAAAAAAAAAAAAAGAATCGGCTAAATTTCGTTGCCTTGAAGTATACGAGCGTATCTGACATCTTCTTCTTCTACTACGCTTTTTACGAGTCTCAACTTAGTGTTCAAGATACACTTTCACAGTTATTAATTGAAAGTCATCACATCTATCACATAACAGAAGGGGAAGTGCAAACAAATCGGTGAATCAAAAAGTGGTGGTCAACAAGCGATGCGTTGTGGTAGCATTGGTTTTCTATGTGCACTCACACTATCATAGCATGCCGCCTATTCTAACTGCAGGCAGAAGCTGCTTTCTACCGCTAGGTGTGCTAGTGTTTGCCAATGAATAGTGAAGCCATTATCTGATCCGAAGTTCCACTTCTGTTCTGTGATTCTATGCCAGCCAAGTGTATGAATTTATATATTAGGGGAAATGCAGGTAATGTCGGCCTAAGTGTCCCTAATTCGGGCCCATACATAAATTCAGCAATCGACTAAATTTTCAAAAGTAACCAAAAATATCCATTAGTAACGTCCCAATAACGCGTTCATGTAGATAAAATTGATAAATAGCAGATTTTTAGCGATGGCAAGCACAATTATATTATATGCATGGAAAAGTAGAAAATATTTCCAACCCGAAAGATTGCCCCGTAACGTGGGTAGATCACCTTTTCGTGGTACGTTTCGGGATGTAAGATCTACAACCGATTCCTCGTTTTGACTTTTTTAAACTAGGGGAACAGGATTTTTCCGTAATCAGAGGAATACATCTTGTTACGTGTTATGTCTTGTTAATAGTGATAAGTCCTCAGTTTGGCTGGGGCGAGGATAATCTTGAAACAACAAAAAAGGGAGTTAGTTAGTCGGTGTCATTGCTTAATTTTGTTACTAGGAATCTAATTTTGACTGACAAAAAACAAACCAGAAAGATTCCCACGATAGAACCGGGAATCGAACCCACCACCTCCAGCTTGGTTGTATCGTTTTTTTACTGACAAGGCTATCTGATGCCCCCTTTTCTAACATACTGTAAGATGGGGTGACATTGGGCCAACACTGAAAAATGTTTATTGACACATATATCTAGAATATACAGGAAATGATGACAAGAATATGTTTCTTGAACTCCTGGAGTAAAGTGTAGATAACATTAACCAGTTGTTTTATTTAAATAGTGCTGTAAAGTTAGGTGTCATAAATAGTAGTAAATGCACTTTTTTTTAATGTCCACAAGTAAACAAACGTTTGAACATGCTATTATGTGGCTAGACGAGGATTATACGTGATCTATTAGCCATACAAACGAAGTACAGTGTGATCATAATTGATTTGTTTTCCGTCGATCTTGTTTTCCGTGCTGAGCACTAATGCTACCGACACCAGAGAGGCAGCTTCCTCACCTGGAGCCGACCTATCGACCCATCAGCTCCTGAACCGGGGACCAACGACTTTACTTCTCCCCTTTGGTAATCACGTTTACTACAACACCACCGGCGACGCTATTTTTTATAGGCACTTTAACGCTCTTGGGTCATTCGTGACTTGTCCAGGGGTGATATTTGAACTCGTGACTTTGACTTTAGAGGTATGGATGCTAACCACTACGCCGGGATCGCCCCCTTAACCAAATTTATGTTTTGGCCCAAATGGCACCTGCCATAAAGTTTTTCCTTGGTCTACTTTTTATTTAATTTTAGTACAATTACAAATTACAATTAATCTTAAGGTCTAGTTAAAGGCGGCCGGTTCGATTCCCGGTTCAGTCTAGATAATTCTTCTCGACTTCCCTGAGCGTTAAGTATTATTGTGCTTGACACAATATATACAAATTCATGCATTGATTGGCACAGAAAGCTTTATATTAATAACGTTGGAAGTGCTTCAAAGAACACTAAGTAGGTAACAGGCGTAAGCTCGTGTAGGACTGTCAAAGCCGGTATGAAGAAAACATGTAAAATTGGACATTTCTGTATTTATAGCTATTATACTACCCGTAAACGCATAACTGTCCCATTTGAATACGAAATCAAGCATTTATGTAACTGTTATGTTTTTATGGGCAGTATAAGTGTCAGTTATTTCTATAATTAGGGGAGATGCACCAGTCATGGCCATACGGTCTTTGAATTATGGTCTTAATCTTCTATCGAAAGATGTACCTGATTTTTTAATTGGAACTACCTATCAAATTTTCCAGAACTCTCCCTTGGAAATGTTTTCCGACTTTTTCCAGAAGTTTATCCAAACTTCCGCCGAATGTTTTTTTTTTCATCACAGCATCGGAATTTCACTAAAATTATCTTCTCCCGGAAGTTTTTAGACTTCGTTTGTTCATTTCTTGTTTATCTTCCTTAAGTCACTGTTCCGCAAGCGAGTGCCAATCACCGACGTTAGGGAGGTGACTTCACACCTGGTCCCTAGATAAATCAAATCCAACAACACGAACACCATAATAACTCATTTTTCATCTCAGAAAATCCTTATGACCTCGCCTAGGGTTGGACCCAGACACACTGGGATGGGAGCAGTCACGCTTACCAGTCAACCACCGGCACCATCCTTTAGAGCTTCCTCTGCTTGGTTTGTTTTACTTTTCCCGGAATTTTCTTTCATCTTACCGTTCATCCTTACCTTCTAATATACACAATAAATAAAAGGGGTCATTCATAATATACATAATAAGTAAAAGGGGTACTAATACACTTCCCTGGAGCACTCCAAGGTTATTACCCACGGGACTAAAAATAGAACAATTATAAACAGTCCGTTGATTTCTGCCAGAAAAATATCTTTCAGACCATTCACGTAATTCCAAAGTGCTTGATTGTATTTAACAATAAGATTAAAAAAACAGCTACGGTTATGTTTGCATTTTGTTCGAAAGAGATTTGTATGTCAATTTCAGCGACATAGTTGATTGTTTTTCTAAAGTTTTTCATAAGCTACCAACCAGTTTTAAAAATAAAAACGTATTTTTGAATTTTGATTTTTTTTTTCCTGTATGACACAGAACATTCAATGATCAAGAAATCCGTTTTAGGGAGAATTTGTTGCACGATCCTAATTTTAACTGTGGCTTACACGGAAGAGTCTCAGCATTCAAAAAATGCTTTTAGAATAATTTGTGAATACGATTGAGTAAAAGTAACTCACACTCTGAGTTAGTTTCGGTTTCAGTGTACAACGCAATGAACACCCCTTTACTGTAATCGGCAGTCAAACTAAGTCCCACCTTTTTCTGTATTTTGCTGATGTAGGTCAATGAATAGAAAAAAAAGCAAAAAAAAAAAAAATATACATTGAGTATTGAGTGGTACCGGCTCGTCTCTCGATAGTCATACACACTAAGATTATTTTACCGAAATCTGTGAAATTTTACCGAAATTTCAACAGCTGAACGTTCGGTAAACATTTTTCACAGTTTTCCTGTAATTTTTCAACGAATATCTGTGAAAAATCACCAAACTGTTTACCGAACGTTCAGCTGTTGAGATTTCGGAAAAAAATCACAGATTTCGGTAAAATAATCTTAGTGTGTAGCAAGTGAGCACGTGATTGTTTGATTACGGTTTGACCGGTTTCAATAGTCAACCATTGATAAGCAACTATCATCTCTATACCAAACAAATCTTACACTCAATCTGAATAAAATTGTGTGATTAAAATTGAATTTCTTTCATAAATGACACTATTTCGTCACATCATCCTGCGTCAAAAGAGCTATCACAAATTACACGAACTAATTTAATTGTAATGGTACAACACCGATGATACGAATTGATTACTATTTATGTTTTGGGGTTCAGTTATTTATTTGAGGAATCGGTTGAGCTGTACTTCAAGGGTTTCTTTTGTTTTTATCGGTAGGGTAACACTAATGTTCATTTTATAGCTACTATGTGGATAACAGAAATTCTCAGATGAAATGCAATTTAAAATTCAGTACAACAAGGTTGAAAAACTCACCTTAGTATATACACCAGCGCTACTTAATTCGTTTTCTATAACCATCACAATAATTCCGAACATACCCATGACGAGGGCGTAATCACTGATTCGTTTTCGCTTCTCGAACAGCGCTTTCCGTCGTCCGAGGCGGTATCCTACATTCGGTTTGTGCTTTGTACCTGGACCACCTTGCACCGAGCCGGGACCTTTACAGACGCCGCCACCCAGGCCTCGCTCCTCCATGTACCTTGATGATAACATTCATTAATGTTGTTATTGCGCCTTGGTTGAGGGGAAGTGTTTGTGTGATTTTGATTTTTTTTGTGGAAGCGGTGGTAGTTATTGCCGTCTAGTTTCGGTTCGTGATGCCCGAAAACGGAAGTTTAATATTGCCGCGCGCCACTTCGTATGGATGATTTCCCTAAGCTCAGAGTGATCAGGTTGCTTCCCGGAATCACGGAAATCACGTCCGCGGAGGGGCGCGTGCACGTGGGGTTGCTGGGTTCATTTGGGATTCACACGTAAGGACACTATGTATGGGAAGGTACACAGCGGGAACACACACACGGGCAGGGATAATTACCTGGGATACTCTGAGTGAACGCCCACGAGCGCGATACCGGCTTCTTCTGTGCATGCAGCCGATACTGTTTCCCGATTACCGGCGCACGGTGTTTTCATCGATCCGGGAATCGACAGCGTGGACACGGGCTTTCGGAGCTAGATTCCGTTTCGGATGGAGGAGGAGAAGAAAAGAGGGGATTTTTTTTTTAAATTTGTGCCATTTATCAAAACTGAGAGCAGCGTTCTCTGTGTGTACAACTCAAGAACGAAAATGAATAGAAAATGCGCTTATATCGATCGAGTTACTTATTCTACGGCTTCTAATGGTTAAATATGAGCAAAAAGCAGTAAAAAAGGCTTAAATTACATAATGGTGCAGGTGCCGAAGCATGGAATGCAGTTGTGATTGAGTATGGGGTTATCACATTTCGAAGCTTACATCTTTCATGAGCTCATTGAATCGGAAACTAAAAGCAAGCACGGGGTAAGTTGATTATCTTTATTTCATTTCCTGCATTCGATATTTTGATATTTATACAGTTCCTATAGTAAACTCAAGTTCGATTGTAATTGAAAGAGCACATGGATTGAAATCATAAAGCGAGTAGATACATCAATCACATAAGGTTGATAGTGGAGAAATAGTGGATCAGTGAGTTTTTTTTTTTAAATATCTTAGTGCTATCCAAACAATGTATACATAAATGAAACTGCAATAGACCCATTCCATGTAGTTCTTCACCACGACATTTCATCTAAATTGATTATTTTCTGTTTTGTTGTAAGTTTAAATTTATGTTTACGTTAGACAAGGTTGAAAAATACGTTTGAAATTATCTGAGTAATATCAAAACAATCTTATTCACCTGAAATAGTTAAAGTAAAAAACGCTATTTTTAGGTTGCGTTGTAGCATTGATTAGTGAACATAATAATAATTGTCGATTGGAAAACACAATAAATCATGTCTTCTTGCTATTGGTGCAAAACAAGACGGATTTAGACTAAAAGGGTAATCACAGGCCACAAATCTGCGTGTCAAGTCATCTGGATCGGGGTCAATAGAAGGTTTTGAATTCTAGGAATTTGTTATGGAATTGCGCGCTCAGAATATAGAGTTGAGAGTAGGCAACAGTTACAGTACCAACGTAATATAAAATGAAGGTAATTGAACGTAATTAACATTGCCAGTTATAAACACATACATGTTATGAATAAGGGCCATATGAATTTTTAATGAAAATAAGTTATCCATAGGAATCGATTTATAATCACCTGTAATTTACTATGTGCTTGAAAAGTTGCTGTACTGTACACAGCAAAAACTAAATTTTAATATTACATCCAAGAGGATGCACTTCAATCATGTATGAAAATTTCGTGTAATTTTTATGGCCACAAAAATAAACAAATACAGTTAAAGCAGCGTAATGTCATATTTTCAAACGACGATGGAAGTGAATCAGCTTTGATAAGATATTAAAATTTATTTTTTGCTGTGTACAGAAAATATCATAAAAAATACCAATAAAAAATATAGCAGTGTCTTTTTTGGGGTACTGTTTTTTTTCACTTGAACAACGTTTACTTGAAAATGCAAAGTCCGGTTTAACAATGCTATTTGATTCTGGTCCAAGCTTTCATTCCAGCAGAGCAGTGCTGCTTTCTAGTTTGTGGCTAATTCTTCAAATGACGGGCAACCGTAAGTGAGCGAACAAAGAAGGGTTTGCTGCTAATCAGTTAGGTGGGTGAGTTTCATGCTAAGCATATTAATAGATCCAGCTACAATGCACAGTGGGCCAGGTATGAACTCTAGCAGGAAAAACAGAATTACGCTCTGGTATTTCTTCCAAATGACGTCTTTAGTGAAGTTTCTGGGATTAGTTAGGATTACAATTTGGTGAATAAATATAGTTCAAGTTTTGACCGCAAAGATGGCGCAGCGATACAAACTTTTTATTTCGCAAGATAGAGAATTGCTGTTTCGGGCAAATTTGTAGACCTTAACATTTTATGGAAAGTTGCTGAAGACATCTGTGTTGTGCATCTCTAAACAATTGAGATATACGGAGTTTTATAAAGTTGTCTGGAATTCAGGTTTTTTTGTATTATATTTTCAACATTCGTTCAAAACAATACTTTTATAATTTTTCCTCGATCGCTTATGTTCAATTCTATCTTTTCAAGAGCACTACTATTATTTTTTAAATTCTAAAAAATATATACCACAAGAAATTAAAAAAATCACGATTTTCGGAAACAATAAAAAAAAAAAACCTAAGTGAGAGCAAAATGTTATCAATCATTCAAAGATTAACCTTGTGTTTAGTTTGTATTTTGCGTGTGTGTGTGTGTGTGTGTGTGTGTGTGTGTTTTTGTTTGTATATTTGTTTCTGCAATAATTGTATAATTACAGAGTTGATATGACGTCGATAGGATTAAGCACATGTTTTAGAAATAGTGAAATATTTTAATTATAAATCCTATTCCAAATCTCCTATTCCGATCCAAACAATTGTCATCCACTAACCTCGAGAAGACCGCGAGTAATCGATCAAATCCTTTAATTTTAGATTTAAGACATTTATAGTGTATAAAGAAAATGATAACTTGGCTCTGTCAAGTTTATTCGATTGAGCCTGTACAAATAAAGTAATTAACATTGAATATCTTTGCAAATATTATCAACCATTTACTTTTGACCTACTGCACCAAGTATAGCTACAGGGCTGTGTATGAGCTTGTAGGTATGCGCGGCGCATTTGAACGGAAATTAAAAGTCAATAATATTTTTCAAATGTCTCATCGATTTTCGATCTTCGACAAAGTTGTTCTGCATGTTTTTTCAATATAAATTTTCTAAATTGTATCACTTTTTGCATTTTTCACAAGTATATGAATAGTACCGGACAAAAACTGTACACATTGTGGCAATCAAATGACTGAAACTCTTCTCCATAAATTTTGTGCTTGTGCTCGTTTCGGCCCAGCTTGGACGGTTCTACAGCAGAGGATAGCAGAAATTATGAATGGTTGGAGACGACTCTCTTTTGAAGACTTGGTGAGACCAATGCACAGAAGAAGGCGTGTAGAACTGCTTAGAGTTTTCATTAAATACATCTGCTTTGTTTGTGAATGTAGATTGAATTGAAGTAGATGCACTGAAATTTTACCTAGATCAAGAATAACAAATTGTTAATACTGTTATCAAATAAACTGAGATTTGTTTAAATAAAATGCATTTTTTGATTTAAATCCAAATATCTCAAATGTTTCACATTATACCTCTGAGACATTTCGAGGAAATATAATAAATGTTGTTTATTTTGAACAATTTACAACATTTTGCGCTCACTATTAAGGATTAATTGTAAGAAACATCCTGCTGAAAATCATGTATTTTTTTTACAAATTTCATGTGATATATATATATATTGTTCAGTAATCTTAAAATAATAGCACTGATCTGGAAAAAATGAATTGATTATTACCGATCCAGGGAAAATGATAAAAGTATTCTCTTGAACGAATGTCTAAAATATAATACTAAAACCGTGAATTTGAGTCAAATTTTATACAACCTGGTATAAATCAGTTGTTTGAAGATGTACAGCTGTTATGTCCTCGACAACTATCCATTAAATTTTACGTTCTTCAACTTTGCCCAAGACAGCAAACATCTATCTTGCGAAATAAAAAAGTGCACCATTTTGCGGCAAACACGTGAACTATTTTTATCTATTAAATTGTAGTAAAGTCTGTTCCAGGTAGTATTTTATTGAGAAAAGTATCAATCCACCAAATTGTCCAGATTTTCGTCCCATTGAATTTTATTTTTTGCAATTTCAAGCGCAAATTGAAGAAATGTGGCAAAACAATCAAAACACCATCTGATTTGGAGAAGTTGTGGAAAAGGATGGTAGATGAGGTTGACAGTACTACTGTGCAAGTCATGATGAGAGGTATTCCACGAATAGTCCGAAAATTCATCCGAAAAGCTGACGAATATTTTTTGTTGTAGTTTCCCTTAAAGCTAAATAAAAATCCTACAAAATGATACCTTTAGCGTACTTTATTTTCCCTTGGATAAAAGACCTATGTTGTGCGGTCAAATTCTAAATGGAACAGAATTTACTAACTAATCCAAGAAACTGAATTGAAGACGTCAACTCAATTGGATGAAATCCCAGGAAGTCATTATTTTTTTCCTGCTAGATATCATTCCTGGCCCACTGCGCAATGGAGTGGGATGGACTTTGCAAGCAGCAGTCATTTGATGCTGCAGTGTGCAACGTGATGGGAGGATATTTTTTTTAATAAAGGTTTATTGGGGGAAAGCTGCATACTGTGAGGAATATGGAATAGCTGTGGTTATCCACAGGAGAGAACTTTTTGACACAAATGGTGTGTAATCAAATTTTGTAGCGTTGATCTTTTATGCTCTCGAAAAAATAAAATTTGGAAATATATGAATATATGAGATAATTTCCAATTAATGACGTAATCATTAAAGTTTGGTTTAGCCTGAATAGATAAACAACAACAAGCGAAAGCAATCTGTCATAACACAGACCATTTGATTCAAAGTTTTGTTAAGAATCTTTACGGAAATGAAGTTTGGCATAATAATCGACACAATTTTTTGATTACCTTAAGGTATAAGTATGAATTGATTCATAATAATTCACATGGCCTCCCTTAGCTCAGTCGGTTAAGGCGTAGCTACAAAGGTTCGATTCCCGGTTCGCTCTAGGAAATTTCCGGGTTGGAACATGTCTCGACTTCACTGGGCATAGGGAATATGCATCGAAAGCTCTCAATTAATAACAGGGGAAATGCATCTAAATGAAAAGTTCGTGAACTACATGCTTCTTTTGGACGAAAATAATATTCCAATCTTCATAAAACGTTACAGTTTTGATCAGTAATTTTTGTTAGCAGTTTTTGGTAAATTAATGTAATTTACGGAAACTCAGCAGTTTTGATTCTGAAAAAATAAGAAAATTATATGTTTAATTTTACAGAATGAATCTAGCAAAAAAGTACCGAGCAATATTTTAGATATTTGCTGTGTATATAGCCAAAAAGGCGAAATAACGTGCCTATGGTTACTTGCGCAATTAACCCCAAAAGTAACGTTCTTGCTGGATACCAAGTTAGACGAATTGAAATTTGTTCTTGATCCCATCGTTTCATTAACCAGCCCCAACCGTTGTTAATCACGATAGCTTCAACTCCTGTGGAATAAATTTCATTTCATCCGGATTAAAAAACTCACAATCTTCGCTCAAAGTAACCCATCGTCCGTCGTGGTTGGTTGTAACACTGAATCCGAGATTTGGGAAATGAATTCAATTAACCTACCCCTAGCTTTCTGCTGTAATGATGTGGAAGTTGAGGCAAAATAAAAAAAAAACCGACGCTCATCCACCGAAACGAGGATGGTATATCCATCGGAAGAAGGATAATACAAATAGAAAATGTACGTTTTCGGTTTGAAATGGTCTCTTGCTTTTACAGTTTGCAATTATAGCCAGTGAAACAATAGGGGAGTGCAAATACAAAAAAATATTCCGGCCTGTATAAACCTTTCATTGTAAAGAGATCCAGAAATTAAATCCAGCAGAAAAAAAATGTATCTGAAATTCAGGTTTTTAGCATGCTCAATTTGCAATTTAATTACAATTCCACTCAAAAAATTTATCACATATCTAATGGATGAAATCCATGTGATTTTCACATAGCTTTCCTATGATCACATAGCAGCAAATCCCACCACAAAATCACATGGATATAATAAGGTCCATGAAATTCATATGAAAAATCATATAAAATTAATGTGATCGCATAAATGTTATGTGAAATTCAGATGAATTCCATTAATTTTGATTATGGATGAAAAACATGTGCGTTTCCAATGGAAGCTACATTAAAGCTATTTTCGGTGTACAATTACACAATTCAGTATTGAAATTTGAAAAATTCAAAATTTTCTGATTGAATTTTCTCAAATATGTTATTCGAAATGTACATTATAGTTTTCCTTGATGTGTTTTCCGTGCTGAGCACCAATGCTACTGACGCCAGGGAGGCAGTTCCCACACCTGGTCCCTACCTATCGAGCCATCAGCCATTAAGATTTAAAGAAGTTGTGACAAATGGAAGCCGAAGGAAGGAAATTAATTTTGGACACCCTCGTTGAAAATCCAATGTGGTCAGGTTAAAAAATTGCGAAATCATAGACTTTGGCTAAAACTACAGTGTGAAGTGTCCTTAAACGTTTTCGTGAGCGGAAAACTATTGTCCGGAACGATCACAGTAAGCGTCGTAGTGGAACTTACGAGCGGAAACTGCATTGGAAGGTATTGAGAACAATTAGAGCAAACCCAGGACTCTCTGATGGCGGCATTTCCATAAAATGCAATTCCAACAAAAGCACCGTCCGGAGGATCCGTCTACGCGAAGGGTAGACCACAGCTATCGGACTAGTTTCCGTGCTACAATGAGTGTATACCACTATCATAATCATTATATCAACAAATATAAATTCGTTTTTGTTGAAAGTTCGCTAGAAAATTTCTGATTTTGCAAGGAAGCATGCCTGAAAAACACATTCTACCATTCATCAAAGCACACCACATTTTGGCTAGATTTGGCTAGCTGTCACTACAGTCGAGAGAAACTTCAGTGGTATCGTGACAACAGGGTGGATTTCATCGATAAAGACCTCAACCCACCCGATTGCCCTCAATTTCACCCAATCGAGAAATTATGGCCAATTGTTAAGCGGAAGCTGAAAAAATCTAGAAAAGTGTCCAAAAGATGATGCGAGGTATTTCAAGAAAAGTTCGTCATTTCATCAAAACCAAATAGGAGTAAGAAGGAGTGAATTTTCGGTTATCCCATCGTAAAATAGTTAGTTTAATGCTATTAATCTGCCTATCAAAATGCAAAATTTCTGCACCGTAGAGTCCCACTCTGTGTTTTCACTGAACGTGCACTCGAGAGCGCTTGCAAGTGTTTTTTTCAGTGAAAACAGCACTGAACTATCTTCCTCATGAGGGGTTAACTGAAAATTCAATTGGATTTAATGTAAGCATTGTATATTAAATAAAAACCATGGAAAAGTCCCAAAAGAGCGATCCATCACTCTGAGATATTTTGACGAATTATAGTCATCAACATTTTTAATAACTGATGATATTTTGTGTTCACTTTAAGTATATTTTTGAGAAAAAAAATGAGAGTGCATTTTTGAGAAATTTGGAAATTACTAATCTTTCTTTCTCTCTTCACTCCATTTGATATTTATTTTACAGTACACTATTAATAATAATATTGTTTTAGAATAGATTGTATTGATCAATACCAACGGACGAAAAATGATAACAAATATTCATTTGAACGAATTTACATAACATAATACTAAAATCTTGAATTTCTGACAAATTTTACAATACTTCGTTATTCGAAAAAGTTTAGCTTTCATGGCTTCAGCAGTTTGAAATAAATAACGTGTGATATAAATAAATTTGTATCGCTGCGCAAGCTTTGCGGCAAAAATTTGAACTTGTTTTTAACCACCAAATTGTAGTCCTTACAAAGCCAAGAAATTTTGCAGAAGACCTCCACTCAATTCTATGCAATACTGTTGCATTTCAATCCTGGCTTACTGTGCATTGGTTTTGCAATGTACTGGCAACAGTTGCATGATCCACATTTAATGGAGAGACATTCCTCTAACAAATATATTACTGGTGTTGATGAGCAGTTCTTCATTTCTTCCGACTGAAAATACAGGGTAGCTGAATAAAACGGTCCCCTTGGTTTGAAGTGTCAATAAATTTGTAAACAAAACCGAGCCCGTATCTGATTCTCAACGTAAGTGTAAAGACGTACCTCTGGGAAGTTTTTATTGTGATATTGTGATATTACAGAAATATGGACTGGGAATCGAAGCGTCTAGTTTTCACAGACACAGAAGTCGGTCGGCGAGATAACTAAGCTGCTTGGTGTGAAATGAAAGTTTGCCTGCCGATGCAAAAAAAAAACCGATTGGAGGATGGAAGTGGATCTTCAAGAAGACCTGGGTTAGGGAGACCCCGTTCTGTACGGACACGGGCGTTGATAAAGGCGGTGACTAGGGTTACTTCCGCTCACTGACTATAAAAAAATGTTTTTCGGAATTATGAAATCATTAGATATTGTAATTATAATTAATACTTGTAAGTTACAAGAAGAGGATATAAAGAATGTGTTTGAGTGAACGCTCACGAATCATAAAATCGCTGATGGCGACGTCCTGAAAGCGTTTATGAATCAAATATATACTTTACAACCTCTTCTTCTAACTTGCAAGTACTAATTATCATTACAACGTCTAATGATTTTATAATTCAGAAAAAAAAAATTATAGCAAGTGAGTGGAAGTAACCCTGGCGGTGACCAGCAAAATTCGTCGGATTCCGGTAAGGCCTATAAATCAAATGGCCAAGGACTATCAGGTGTCGCGTATGACGATGCAAACAGTGGTTAAAAAGGATCTTGGCCTCTATCCTGCTAAACTGCAACAACGTTAACTTCTCTCAGAAGCAGCAAAGAAGAAGCTGCTGGAAAGAAGCAAAATCCTGAAGAAGTGGCTCGCGGATAACCCTGACGTCGTGGAGATTTATTTGGATGAGAAGCTATTTGACGTCGGCTGCAAATTTAACCGTCAAAATGACAGTGTGCTATGCAAGCATCGGAGTTCGGTTGATTCCTACA
Organism: Ochlerotatus camptorhynchus; assembly: GCF_037179485.1. Classification (NCBI taxonomy): domain Eukaryota; kingdom Metazoa; phylum Arthropoda; class Insecta; order Diptera; family Culicidae; genus Ochlerotatus; species Ochlerotatus camptorhynchus. The sequence continues at coordinate 503,293 of NW_027040721.1, forward strand.
ACACATTCGTCTACTGAGCACAAAAACCAGATTCGGTGATGATTTAGGCAGCAGTTGCATCGAATGGGAAGACAAATCAAGGGAAAAAAAGGCTACATGCAATGCTGCCATCTCCTCTGTTTGTGTTGAATTCAATATATTTTTACCTTTGTAATAAGAACGTTCAAGTTCCAAAGAAGGTCCTTTCAGTTTTATTTATTTAGTTTTTGATATTTATTCACCATTAAAAACATCCACTCATCTAAGTTAAATTTTAACTTCGAATTTACATGTTTAAAAAAACTTCTATGGACTGCTAGAGGTAATACATCTGGCAATGTTTATTCAATGATTCTTTAACGTTCACTACCAAAGAAGTGAAGTTGAAGTGATTCTCTTGGTGTTTTATTTTGTTCACCAATAGATTTGACCTCCAGTTTGTGTATTAGATTACGTGAAATTGTGGATTGCTTCCAAGAAGACAAGTAAGAAAATGCAGTGCTGGTGTTTTAACCAGAAAATATTCGATGTAAACACATGAAATACTTGCTTTAAATTTTCGGATGGCTTGTGTGTGAATGTATGTGTATACTAATGATGATGATTGCAGAATATAAAAAAAAAAACAAGAAGAATCTGAATGGAATGACAGTGTCTTGAGTCTCAATCGAGGGAAATGTGGCCTCCTTCTTCTCCGGATATAAACCCGCTAGATTTCGCGATGTGGTGCATCGTAGAAAGGGCGATTAATGCTAAGCCAAGAAGCAATAAGGACGCTCTTATGATAGCTACACAGCAAACAATAAATTTCAATATTTTATCCAAGAGGATGCACTTTAATCATGTCGAAAATCTCATGTAAATGGCCACAAAAATAAACAAATGCAGTAAAAGCAGCGTAATGTCAGTTCATGCACTGTATTAATGATAATTTTATAAGAAAAATTACACTATATTTTCGACACGATTGAAGTGCATCCATTTTGATGTGATATTAAAATTATTTTTTTGCTGTGTATACAAAGAGCCTGGGGCGATGTTTCTGAAGAAATCGTGCGAGGGAGCTGCTCCAGCGTTGCTGATCGTTTGACAAATAATTCTGTCAAATGTTTACAAAAAGTTGGGATCATATTTAGGTAATAATTATTTCATTTGAACGAACTTCAGGAAGTGAAAATTTTAACATAAAAATTAATAAAAGTCTTGGACTTCAAAAGCAAAATGAGCTGCTAGAAAAAATCAAGATTTTGAACGTACACCGTGTCCAATATATTCTCGTATCAATTCAAACTGTATTTTTCTTCGCATCGGTGATTCAGATGTTATTTGTAATTGTATTAACTTTTTTTTTTTTTTTGTTTATTAATTTATTTGATAAGGCTCAACCGAATTAACTTTACAGAGCCGAGGATTCTTGGTCACTATACAAAACATCTTAAAAATATAGTCAAAAGGTACAACACAATAAACACTTTATCTTCCGCTATCCAAAAAGCCTCCTCCATCAGAACTGGAGCCGCTTCCAGTAGTTTCATTGTATGGCAAATTATTGTATGGCAAATTATTGTATGCCAACGAGGGTCAGAGCGCGTCCATTGCAGCAATGGACACAAAACGTGGTCAGCACTCACACACTCATCACGAAACGGTTGCTTTCCAAAGTCGACGACGCATCGACCGAAAGAACTGCTGATGAAGAACAATGAGGCGGACCACACAATGGTTGCTGCCGAGAAAACAGACGATCGGGTATCACACATCGAGAGTGGCCTGCTTTTGTCGACAGCCGAGTGAACACTGAATTGTATTAACTGAAAGTCAATATAATATTGATCAATTACAGCATGTATTTTGGAACTACCCTGTCTTCAACCTGTTTCATCAGATTCAGACATTACTAAAATGCATCACAGATGGCTTGCTCGACTTTCATAGGCATTTCGTCATATATTCGTTTGATTATAGATTTTAATTGGATTAAATTTGATACTATGTGCTCGTTTACCTTCGACAGTGAGAAAAAAATCCAAGGTTTAAAAACCATCACTAGAGCGGTACTTTGGAACCGTGGAATATTTAGATCACTCCCTGGTACATTTTCCGAGTTGGAAAATCACAATTTGACGCTTTGAACATTATGGCTGCTGGGCAAAAAACTATCCATCGGATAGGGCAAACTCTTCCCCAGCGTGCCGTGACAGTATCTTCTGAAACTTCATGAATGTTGCTTGACAGTTTTGAAACTCAGGTCAAGTTTCAGGGCATTGTGCAGGAACGATTTCGAAATATTAAGATCATCAAACATTTTACATGCAGTGCGCTGGGATTATCGTCAAATCCTGTTTCAGGCTATTTTAATAACTCGATCTATGCTCACTGAACGTACTCGGCCGGATCTCTTCTGATCATCCAACGAGGACGTGCCATGGTATCTTCTGATGGTCAAATTGACAAAATCATGCTTCGTTCCTAGGCTTTTATTTTTTTTAATGGTTCATTTCCGATAAAATATGGGTACATCATGAAAACAAGTTGGCATTACTCCCAATCATCATTCAATTTAATATAGGGCAAAAAAAAAACCATTACATAGTTAGAGTATGTGCCACAGTTATACTACAACAACGAAATGAAAACGTGTATCAGAATATATTGGACATGGTGTAATTCTCGCAGTTTCGAAGTTTATACATTTTTAATATTCTGGGATTTTATAAACACAGACAAATTTTCATTAGTTTGTGACTTTGACATATTTTCGAATGGGAAATATGAAAAAAAAAAATGAAAGCTAAGAACATAAAAAGAACAGATAGCGAATTTATCCGTCATTTATTATGGCGAAATGTTAGGACGAGATGAAAAAACAGTTCACTTTTTCCATAGTAATAACCCATTGTTCGAGCGAAGCAAGTAGATAAACAACGACCAACAGTTGAAAAGGACCTATCAGTTTTTGTAAACAAAACTTTGTAACATCTTTCCCCGCAAAGCGTAGGCCACCCACGCAAACCAAAAATATCATCGGGTATGGGAAACATGCGCCCCTACACTTTGCGAGGAAAGGGCTTACAAAGTTTTGTTTACAAAAGCTAATAGACCCTTTGAAATTGTTGGTCGATAAATATCGATGCATGGGCATCCCTAGTAATGAGTGATGGTTGGTAGTAAATTTCTTTCAAGGATTTCACTCGTTTGAATTCGGCTAGAGTGTGCGTCAACCAGCTGGGTGGCATGCCGCCATGTTATTGAAACCAACATCTGAAACGTCACAATTCCAGTGTGAACTGCAAAAATGGCGTGACTGATTTGTCTTATTTTTATCAAATGAAATTATTTTCCCTTTTATGCCATATAAATGGTTGACTTCGTGGTAGAAAATCAGAAAATAATATTTTATGAGTCCTAAGTTTATTTTTCACAAAATGTAAGCAAAAATATTAAGAATATCCATAATATCAGTCACGCCTTTTTTGAAATTCTGGCTTGAATCTTCTATTTGTTTACAAATTATGAGCTGTCAGTGGGGCCCGCAATTCGCGGGTCCGCAGCGATGTTAGCTCTTTTCAAGGCAAGGCAAACAAGATAGGGATGCCACCTAGCTGGCGTCAACACATTGAAACTAAGGTAAAAAAGAACTTTCGATTCTAATTCGCTGAAATAAATAAAAAATATTTGCCACCCTTAAATATTGCTTCTGGTTGAAGCTCATCATATTTTTCAATCACCAGATGAGCACAGCTCACTTTTACTTCCGCTTAACTCAATTAGTTCTTCTCCGAAACCAACATTATATTCACTACGTATTTCTTAGACACGGTCTAGATACCGTTCCATCGCCCAATTTCCTCCGCTCGCATTAATCATTCCTGTTTAATGAAACCGATAATCAGCATTTGTTTTGGCACCCGGCTTCTGTCCTGACGCCAATTTAATTGTCTTTCGTTTGCCCTAATTTATACAAATCGCTGTTTAAAGAACCGTAAATTAACTCCTCCCGCTCGTCGCACTTAATCTTCGGCATCTTCTCACCGATCGTGAAGAACCGAACCAACCTAAAACGGAAATCATGGAAGCCGAGTGGCTTTTACCTAACAGCGCAGATATAATCAAATTTTATGATAATTGGGAACATTTTTTTGTGGTAGGTCCCAATAGCCGAGGGCGTGTGAAAATTAAATCCCACAGCGGCGCGCAAAAGCCGGATGTGCTGGCAAACCGTAAGTTCTTCATGTTCAGTTCATGTTCAGCTTGCGCTGCTGGGGAAGAAAGCAAGCGACAGTTTCCAATTATCACCAGAAGCACGCTTGTACTCGGTCGTTGGCAAGACAAGCATCGAATTCGCGGAAGCGTACGTGAAAGTACGTCCAGGGATAGTGATTTGATTATCGATTTTATTAGCACCGAGAGAATACTAGCGGGATTCACTCGGGCAGATTTCATCGTAGTATAATTCCGGGGCGAAGTAGGGTGGATTGAAATTGTGTCGGCATTTTTATGTAGGGAACAAATCTAGTGTATTGAATCAATGAGATTATGACTTTGTGCTTCTAGAAGCGAATAACAGTGCTTGTTTTGTGGGGGAAAGAGTGAGTTTTTAGTTCAATAATTGAGTTGCATTTTGGGACGCTGTAAATACAATTGAAGGAGATTGCACAACAACATTAGCCTAGTTATCCTGGTATGAAAAAAAAATTAGATGAGAAGGAGTCAAAAATGGGGTTAAAACAAATGTTGAGGCTAAAAGACATTTGCCACATTTGAAGTTTCCAATTTAAAAATTTAAAATAGTTCACATTCAAATTGGTTTTTTTAATGAAAAACTGTTCAAATATCATTGACTCAGACGTCATTTCGATCAGATAGCCCAAGTAACATTATCGCGGTTTTATAGCATTCTACAAATCTAAATCATGGTCTACAGAACCCTCATTAATCCAAAATTGTTACTTAGCAGCTCGTGATATTCACGATATCATGAGTCGATTGAAATCCATATAATTTCGCACGTACACTTAGTCTGTATTTTTATTGGCACTACGGGTAAAACTGGAAAATAACCAGGAATTTGATTGGAAATTCCCTTTGTAAATATATATTAAAATTTTGGTGTCTTGAATGTTTATTTTAGAATGCCGAATCTTGCCCCAAAATCTTGAACAATTTTCAAAGGCCAGGATTTTGAAATATGTTCTCAACTGAAGTCTCAGAATCTTGACAATTTGTTGTAATACTGGATATTGTCGCATTCCTACCCAAATTGCATGCGTGCAAAATCTATTTATTTTCCGTCTTCCGCTGCATGCTGTACGTAAATAAACCACGTAAACGGAATTATTTTGATTGCAGCTTTGAGTTTGGGCAACTGATTTTCGTGTTTTGTTGGTTACCTTAATCTAATATGTATGGTTATTTGGCTAACGACGTGTTCAGTTGTGGAGTAGTTATATCATTTGGGTTATCGTTCGGGAGCACCATTCATCCTCAATGTGTAGGAACTGGTGATCTCAAACTAGGCAATACCAGCACCGGTCGCGTCCGAATATAGATCAAGAAAGGAATAGGTAGGAATGTGCAATGCCCGCTATGTTGGAAGCCTAGAAATCAATGGGATGTTGAATAAAAGTGTTGGGTTTGTAGCAGGATTCGTTTTTATAAACGATAAGCTAAATTGATATCCTAATGATCTTATAACGCAACGGCCTTCAGCTTAGTAAGCAAAAATGTTTGCCACTAGGCAAACGAGCTCCTTTTATTACAACATACCAATGATCGATTTGTTGTTATTCCAATATGTTCATATTAAAAAATAAAGCGATTAACGAATCTTGAATGTGTAGGGGCTTGAGATTAAACTCATGATGTTCTGCTAAGTAAGCAAAAACGGTCCTTCTGAGGCCATCGAGCTTCTCATATCACATCATACAATTTACGATCGGTGACGTCGATGACGATGTCAAGTTTTACGCGACGTCCATTGTTTCGAATGGGTCCTTACGTGAGACGGGAAGAAAATCCATAAAACCTTCACTTTTTTTGGGCTACCGTGCCCTGTACACCACAAAACAAACCACGACTGATGCGACGATTTTACGTATTTTGAAACAAATATTGTACATCAGACGATTGAGAACGATGAATAGTATTATAAAAACTTACATCTATAATTATGACCAAGGTTGCAAAGACTCATTTCAGCCAAAACAATGTTTTTCTAAATTATGAAATAATTAGATGCCATGATCAAATTTTGAATTGGTAGGATACAAGAAGAGGTTGCAAAGAATGTGTTTGACATATTAAACCTGTTTATTTCACTTCATGAGAGTCACAATCAGCGATTTTTCACAAACTCACTCACTCACTCACTCACTCACTCAGCGATCAGCAAATCGCTGATTGTGACTCATAGAAAGCAAAATTTACAAGTTTTATGTTTCCAACGCATACTTTGTAACCTCTTCTTGTAAGTTACAAGTAAAACATGCCATCATACCATATTTTGGTTTTATTATTCCGAAAAACATTATTTTAGCTGAAATGAGTCTTTGCAACCTTGATTATGACCTAATGAATGTGAATCAAACTTAAATCTACGTTGATACTCTGGTCAATGTGAAGCAAACGTACAGCGACAATTATACTAATATGCAATGAATGTGTTGTTATTCTACAGGAAAATTATATTCTCCAATTTGCTAAAATCAATCGGATCGTGCGTTATTATGCTTTTTCCGGACGGAAATTGTAACTTTGCAAATTCCCTTTTAAATTGAAATAAGATCAGCAATAGCTATTGTAAAACATATATTTATTAGAAATAAATAGAAAAAAACAAAAAGAGGCGCTGACAAAATTTAGCAAGCACTGTATTCACTAAGGAGAAAATAATTTTCACTTGGTTGGTCATATCTCTACCAGGTTTAGAGGATAAAACTTATATGAACGTCTTCGTTTCCTAAAATAAAAATAAATAAATAGGAAGATTGTAAATAGACGAGATTCTACGGAATTACGTTATCTTCCGTAAACATTGAAAAATCAATCTCGAAATTGTCTCCTCTAAACGAAACGAAACGAATAAAAACACAAGTGAAACTACTTCCAAATATTCCGTGAAATTTCGCTGAATTTCGTTTCGGAGCGAAATAAACGGAATAACCCATTATATCACATGCCCTTAATCGGCATTCAGTCTCATAGAATTTGAGTTGAATACTAATTGATAAACGCCAACGCTTCAGTTCTATATTGGAATCTTCCTCAAGGTTCGATTCAACAGTCAATAAGTTATGCTGTGACTGTAAAACATCAAACAGTCGAGTAGCAAAGGATTTGATTTCACTCATCTATCGTGCCAGATCTGGATCATCTAAATATTCGTATGCCGGTTTAAGTGGACGACGATGACATAGTTATTTAAATGCACTTTAGACAAATATGTGCGGTAACATCGTCTTTTTCAAATTATTATTTGCCTAGATTGAAATAATACACACATGCCAAGCAACAACTAAACACCAACAAAACAAAATCCCACTACTCAGTACTCGATGTGGGCAGAAGGTTGGTCCTTGTCAGATCCCAGTGGTTCACCACAAAAAAAAACAACATATTCTTGCATTGCAATCATCATAGGATTTTCTACACATGACACACGCAAGATAAAAGACTAGTCCATCTGTTTGCCTAACTAAATTTGATGATCTCGAGCGGAAAACGCAACCAAAGCCAGACTCAACTCTGCGCTCAATCTCATTACCTCGACTTTCTCACTCGACTGGCACTCGAGAGTCAACATACATTTCTAAGCCAACATGAGCCATGAGTTGGTGAGATTGTCTCCTATTTCCACGAGAATACAGGGCTACTGGTCGCTTTTATAAAATCAACAGCAACAACAATAACAACAACACAGTCGTTGAAAGAAAGCCGGTTATGACTGAGCCCCGTATGAATGCTTGGCGAATAGGTACATGGAACAATGCATGCAGAATGCCGGTCTTGTCGAAGGATGTTATTGATTTTCCACTGTCAATCCGAGCCTAGCCTTGCTTGACATGTCCGAGAAGTGTTTCGTGTACCGTTGTTTCTTATGATGGTTTTCTTATCCATTGCTAAACATGGCTATTCCTAAAGCAGGCTTACGCATAGAGAAAGAAAAGCGAGTAATTTGAGTTTTCCGAGTCTCATCACTCAGGGCACATGTACGCATTTTGAATGAAATGTGGTGTATTTAGTGTGATTCGTTGATCTGTTTTAATTATCTCCTTGAGCCTTTGTCTTTTGGCATTCGTATATGTTGGGTTATTTTGTGTAGGTCTTCGTTCGGTATGATATGTTTGCATAGTTTGTTTTTCCATTATTTTTTTGACTTCCAAGCGTTACGATGATGCGGATAAACAATTTCAACTAATGTAACTGTACTGTAAATACTTGCTTTGCTTTAGAAGACAGTTTGCGTTGATTTCTTTTATCATTTTGTGTTTATGCCGATCAATCCCAGAAGCTGTTGAATCAAAATCTACAATGCCATGTGACGGTGTGTCAATGAAATGTGTAGTTTGTTATCCTGAATATCTGCGATGGATAAAACATTCCTCAGACATACATAAGATTGTACTATACCCTTTTCGAATTCTTATGTTTGAGTATCCCATACTTTTATGATTAAAACATTTCAACTTTCGACGCAAATCCGCCATAATGAAGACGTTTCGATCGGTTTAATCGAACGTCACATTTTTTTATCCATTCGTTTTTACTGATTGTGGGCAATAATCTGTATGTTTATGGTTTTCAGTCTTCAATGCTCAATAACAGGTTCTAAGATGGCAGTAGCGATACCAGTTTCAGCAACGTTTTTGAGCATCAGAGACTAACGGATCATTGTTCACTTTTATACGATAGAAATAGAATCGTGTCAGTCTACGCATTTCGCACGCAGGATAATCATTAATCATCCAGTGCCATACAAAGTTGAATGCGTTCGATCTGCTGCGAAAATAATTCTGAACATCGGCATCGCTCAGCACTCCAAAACGGAACATAAATCTTCATCCACTTAGCAAATCCACTCTTGAAAGCCTGATGTCCGTAGCCAATGTACGATTTGAGGAAGATATAAACTAATGCGAACAAATGATAAATAACTGCGACCATACAACGATCCACGACGTCAATCAGCGACGTCGTCATCACACATACGTCCTGTTTCTTCCATGACGCATCATCCTTTTGGCCACCAGCTGTCCTGACATAAGAAGGAGACGATGACGACAGTAGCAGTGTAAAATGGGGTGAGATGCACCCCCAGGGTAAATTTACGTTTTTGCGTTTAAAATAAATTGTTTGCCTTTTTGTCGAGGGTCTGTTAAGAAACATTACTAATACAATGTCTGAACTAGCAATGCTGCATGATAAATCCACGAAAATATATAGAAACTGTATTCAAAATTTGCAAAAAGTCATCTTGCCCCGGGCGTGCATCTTACCCCCATCTTATACTAGTAGAGTAGTGAATGAGCACCAATAGCTCCGAATAGCTAACACAGATTCTTTCTTTTCCGTTCTCGATACCATCGGTTCGGTGTTTTCTCACCCGTTTCCTAAGATATCAGTAAGTAACATCCATCGCCATTCATTCAAGTTCGTGGAAAATACGGGGAGTAAACATAAAAGCTCTTTCTCAATCGGCTTCTTGCAGCAATGTCCTCCCACCTACAAACTTTCATATACGCTATGGATCATGTGCTTGCCGACACAAATGGCAGAGCCAGCACCCTTGTTCGGTATCCGCCGGCTAATGAAACGCACACCCAAATTGGATCCGACGTGGCGAGAAAACGACTCATCTCCGATAAACAATATCGTTAGCCGGTCGGTTGACGCGAGATGAACTTTCTGTGGAACTGGTCGTTGGTTGTATTTCATAGTCGACTCTTTTCTTATTCGTCAGCCTTTGAGCCTACGTCCAATGAATGCTTTCATGGATAACTGCTGACAGTTACGAATCGTAATGGGAATTGATTTCATTCTTACCGACCGAGTGTAACGGTACATGATGAAACAGTTTTATCACATTTACATCTGCAGATATAGATGGAGGAAATGGAAATGGGCCTTATGTTGGTTTATGTATCTAATGGATGGGCCCATCGATAAAAAAAATATTTTCTGATGTTTGGTTGCTAATGAAATTGTTCAAAAACGCGTGAAACATACGATCTTAGCCGTCAGGCAACTTCTCACTGTTTGTTTGTTTATTTGTGTGTGTTCCTTACGATGATTATTAGGTTTTTTTTATCAGACAGGTTAGGGCCAAAGAGAATAATATTTTCAAAATCCCAGGGTGGTTAAGTTTTCCGCAAAATTTCAGTTAGAGTTTTCAGATTTTCTCGAACATGATGGTGTACTTTGCTAATTCATAAATCAAAATTTCATGAACCAAGCATTTTAGAAATCAAGTTGTGTGGTGAAATGATAAGGAAATTATCTCAGCAATCCATAAAAAATAAAATAGGAAAAATGTTTTCCACGACTGTTTTCATGGTGGAGGAAAATCGCAAGGAAAATCAGGATAACAATTTTCAGGGTTATCTTCTTATCTTTCACTGTTGTAAATTTCAGTGTGGTGTCTCTTACCGTTTTTAAGATAAGTTTTACACGTTATAAGGTACATGTTGAACATGATTTTTGAAAAGTTATACAGGAAATCAGCGTAAAATGACTATGGCGAGCTAAATCCGCCCCCTCCCTTCTATCTTAGCTGCTACTTGATATGATGGCGAAAAATTGCTATCATACGTTGAAGTTTTAACATACTAAACGAATGGAAGCGGACAATTTATAGAAAAAAAAAGTAATTTGAAATTAATAAAATTGAAAAACAATTTTGACAAAAAACCACGCAAAATCGTAATTTCTTGAAACAGCTGGTATCTTTTTATTTTATTTATTCGTAAATATATACATATGCATACGTTGAGAATGCAGTGTCCTAGAAGCATACCATCAGCTTATCCAATATCCACAGCCCACACCACATTAATTCAAATCTATGGCAAATCTATGTAGAGCCGGAATCTTGGATCAGTTTCATGAATTGAAGCACAGAAGTTACAAATCTTACCGAGAGTCCACATTCCGATCCCTAGTCTCATTTATTTTATGTAGCATCAGTACAATTGATTTAAAAAAAACCACAAAGCTCTTGGATCAGTTTCATGAAATTATCGTTTTATCGAATGTTCCGAATCTTCCGGAAGACCAGCCATGGCCTCCATTGTCTACAATCTGACCTCAGATACAAATTCATTCATGTAGCGTAGGCACAAGTGATAAATCACGGGGCTCTAGAACAAGTTTCATCAATTGACCACTTTTACAGTGTTTTGGATCTTCCGGAAGACCAGCATGTTGTCGAAGAGTCCACAGTACAGTTCCAGATCAAAATCCATTCAAACGTCATTGCTTCAACTGATTTCCAAAGAAATCACGCAACTCTTGGATCAGAGCCCGCCAAGTCCACATTTTGATTCCAGACATACATTAAGCGCCGGTGGTGTAGTTGTAAGCGTGCTTCCCTCTCACCCTAGCAGGGCTGTGTTTAACCCCTGTCAGCGCCGCCGGGATGTTCTGAGGCATAAAATCACTGATCTCGCCTTACTTCGGAAAAGAAGTAAAGCCGTTGGTCCCCGGTTCATGAGTTGATTGGTCGATAGGTGGGAGCCGCCTCCCTGGCGTCAGTAGCATTGGTGCTCAGCACGGAAAACAAGATCGACGGAAAACAAACCAAGGATCCGTTTATTCCCGTTGCATCACTATTCACTTAACCCTTATTTTATGCGGTCTTATTTTCCTATTTTTCCTTTTTAAAAATCAGAAAAAAAAAATCAAATTTAAATATGGTACCTACCGAAGCTCTCTTAAAAAATGGTTGCACAGTAATCCAAACTCCAGGATATATCGTTTAGGCCTTGGTTAATCCAGTAAATCAAATAGCCTAAACTCCTGTACAATAATCCTAGATCATCGTATACACATGAAATAGTGTATACGTAAATGGTGCGCACAATCTGTATGAACTTATTTGGAGATGATTCGTTGGGCCTTGTATAAGTTCCGTTGATCTGGTAGATCCTTTGATCTGAACTTCAGAATAATTTGAACGTCCTAGAACATCCCAAACAAAATTTATTCCTGAATATTTGTATGTATTTGTACTTAAGTAGCCATATTTTATTAAAAGCGATGTTGCCCACGGATTCACCCAAACCCCCCTTCATACAATGGCAGGTTGAGTACAATTCTAGGTTTTTAAACTTGATCAGGTCAAACAGCGAGGATAGTCCACAGTCTACTGACAGTTGTCTTGCTATAGTGAGTGGTTTTTTTTTTATTTACTTTATTTGTACAGGCTCAATCGAATAAACTTTACAGAGCCGAGTTATCCTTTGCGTTATACATTATTACTGTCTTAAATTTAAAGTTAAAGGAACTGGACCGAGTACTCGCGGTTGTCTCGAGGTTAGTGGAGATTTACAATTTTTTGGATGGGAAACGGGAAGAAGGAGGTTTGAAATGTGGTTTACGATACAACTATTTACTTAATCCTAAAGCATGAAATTATTTCTATTCATCTTGAAAACACCACACGTACAAAATACAAACTAAACACACGGTTAATCAAACTTGCAATCTAAGGTTAATATCCTTAAAGTAAACATATATGAGTTTCATAATCTCCAGATCGCGTCTAGCCAAAATATCCCGAACTGGAACATTAGGTTGTCTACCTCGAGCCCGAAGGGAATCATAAAAATGTGATCTGACTCCACGATACTCCGCACAAGACCAAAGGATGTGATCAGCGTCCTGGTAACCTTGTCCACATTCACAGAGATTGCTGTCTCCCAACCCCTCACGGAACAAGTGAGCGTTTAGACAATAGTGATTGGACATGAGACGAGACATCACGCGTATGAAGTCTCGACCCAAGTCCAACCCTTTGAACCATGCAAACTTCGACACCTTAGGGATAATTGAATGTAGCCATCGTCCCAAGCTCCCTTCACTCCATTGATGTTGCCAGCTAACGAGCGATTGCTGACGATAAATAGAGAAAAATTCATTATAGGCGATCTGTCGATCATAAATGTCGCCTTCCATAGCGCCCACCTTCGCAAGTGAATCCGCCTTCTCATTGCCCAAAATTGAGCAATGCGAAGGGACCCACGCGAAGGTGATGATGAAAGAGCGCGCGGATAAAGCACTAAGCAGTTCTCGTATTTTCAAGAGAAAATACGAGAAGTGCTTTACCGACATAATGGAACGGATAGCCTCGACAGAACTGAGACTATCCGTAAAAATAAAGTAGTGGTGGGGAAGAAGTGAAGCAATAGTTTCCAAAGTGTAGTGAATTGCTGCCAGTTCAGCCACATACACAGAACAAGGAGCTTCAAGTTTTCGAGAGGCGCTATGAAATTCATTAAATACACCAAAACCAGCGGACTCCTCTATTAGAGATTCATCTGTGAAAAACGTTCTTGCAGAATCAACATGGCCAAACTTTGCAGCGTATAATGACGGAGCAATCATAGGACGATGATGCTCTGGAATTCCGCGGATTTCCTGCGTCATAGATAAATCAAAATTCACTGAATTGCCGAAATCGGAGAAGACTACACGATTGGGAATATTTCTTGAAGGGCTGACATCCTGTGTTAAATAAAGGTAGTACAAAGTCATAAAACATGTTTGAGGATTTAGCTCCAGAAGCTTCTCAAAGTTTTCGATCACCAGTGGGTTCATTACTTCGCAACGGGTGAGGAGCCTCAGAGATAACTCTGAAAAACGGACGGATAGTGGCAACATGCCCGCCAGCACTTCGAGACTCATAGTATGAGTCGAGTGCATGCATCCTAACGCGATACGAAGACAACGATACTGGATCCGTTCCAGCTTGATGATGTGCGTTTTAGCTGCCGACTGGAAGCAAAAACTGCCGTACTCTAAAACCGATAAAATCGTTGTCCGGTACAACGTCAGAAGATCTTGTGGATGGGCTCCCCACCACGTTCCGGTAATTGATCGAAGGAAATTGATCCTTAGTTGGCATTTTCTTCTCAGATACTCAATGTGGAATCTCTAGGTGCATTTGGAATCGAACCAGACCCCGAGATATTTAAAAGACATGGAATGAGTGATCGGTTTACCCAAAAGTTGAAGCTTCGGTTGTGCTGGGCTATGCTTCCTAGAAAAAACGACCAACTCAGTTTTCTCCGTGGAGAATTCGATACCCAGCTAAATAGCCCAAGTAGACAAATTGTCCAAGGTATCCTGTAAGGGTCCTTGCAGGTCAACCTCTGATAGACACTACGCCGTCATCTGCAAGTTGTCTCAACGTGCAATTGTCATTAAGACAATTGTCAATTTCTCTAACGTAGAAATTGTACAAAAGGGGGCTTAAACATGAGCCTTGGGGGAGACCCATGTAGCTAAATCGAAAAGCTGTAGAGTTTCCATGAGAAAAGCTCATATGTTTTTCTGACAGCAAATTGTACAAAAAATTATTCACTAATGGAGACAATCCACAAGCGTGGAGTTTCTCTGACAGAACTTCAACGGATACTGAATCAAAAGCCCCCTTGATATCCAAGAACACAGAAGCCATTTGCTCTTTCTTAGCAAAAGCCAACTGAATTTCCGAGGAAAGCAACGCGAGACAGTCGTTCGTTCCCTTACCCCTACGGAAACCAAATTGAGTATCTGAAAGAAGGTGGTTCGTCTCAACCCATTTGTCGAGGCGAAAAAGGATCATTTTCTCCATCAATTTCCGAATACACGACAGCATCGCGATGGGCCGATACGAATTGTGATCCGACGCGGGTTTATCAGGCTTTTTAATGGCTATCACCCTTACTCGTCTCCAATCGTCGGGAACAATATTGAGCTCCAAGAACTGATTGTACAAGTTCAACATGCGCCTCTTAGCGACGTCTGGGAGGTTTTTCAGCAAGTTGAACTTGATTCTATCAGATCCCGGGGCAGAATTGCCACACGAAAGGAGAGCGAGTGAAAGTTCGACCATTGAAAAAGGCTGACTGATTTCGTCTACCGAATTCGCGGTTTCGCGAGGAGTCAACTGCGACGGCACGGAATCCGGACACACTTTTCGCGCGAATTTAAGAATCCATTGATCCGAGCATTCCTCGCTTTCGTTGTTAGTGGACCGGTTACGCATTCTTCGCGCCGTACTCCAAAGCGTATTCATAGACGTTTCGCGCGACAATCCGTCTACAAACTGCCGCCAGTTACCCCGTTTTTTGGCCTTGATGAGGCTCTTGAGTTCGCGTTCAAGAGATGTGTATGCGTCGAAATGCTCGCGTGTTCCGCGTTTCCGAAAAAGTTTAAACGCGTCGGACTTTTTACGGTAAACCTCCGTGCATTGTTGATCCCACCAGAGCGATGGTGTTTTCTTACGGATTGACGATCGCGGCACCCGTCGTGTTTGAGCTTGAAGTGCGCTGTCGACGATGAGATTAGAGAGGAAGTTATATTCCTCCAACGGCGGAAGCTCTTCCACTGACGATACTGTATCGCCTATCGCGGATTGGAACTTAGTCCAATCGATGTTACGGGTTAGATCATACGCGACGTTAACGGATTCTGACGAGTTGAACCCACTGGCAATCGAAATTTTGATCGGCAGATGATCACTACCGTGCGGATCCTGGATTACATGCCAAGTGCAATCCAACGATAGTGAATTGGAGCAAAAGGTGAGGTCTAATCTGCTACCATTAGAGGATGGACCAGCCAAACGTGTTACTTCTCCATTGTTAAGTATTGTCATGTTGAAGTTGTCGCAGAGATCATAAATCAAAGTAGAACGGTTATCATCGTACAGCTCCCCCCAGCCTGTACCGTGGGAGTTAAAATCTCCCATGATCAACCATGGAGCGGGAAGTACCGCACATATGTCGAAAAGTTGTTTGCGATTAACAGAGACTCTAGGAGCAATATATACAGAAGCAATACAAAGGCTCTTACCTTTAATGGTAGCCTGACATGCGACAACTTCAATACCGGGGAATTCGGGAAGATTCACTCTATAGAAGGAATGGCACTTTTTGATCCCCAAAAGTACCCCTCCTCCACGTGAATCCTCACGATCCAATCGAATAATGTTAAAATCATAAAAAGGAAGATCAATTTCTGAAGAGAGCCATGTTTCACAGAGGGCAAATGCATCGCAATTATTGTTATGGACTAAATACTTGAACGAATCTAATTTCGGAATAAGACTTCGACAATTCCACTGTAGAACAGTGATCAAATCCCCGACCTCGTTTGGAAAATTATCCATCGAAGGAGATGATAGCTGCAAGAAGGGGCCATTTTGAAGTCAATTGCTTCAAGAAGGATTTCACAGTAGGAAGCAATGTGAGGACAATGCTTTTCAGAGGATCAGAAATGTTGAGGTATTTGAGAATACCGTCCACAATGTCATCAAATGAGAACAGCCCAGATGAAGAAGGGGTTTCTGTTCTTAAAATTGGGGCATCAGGGGTTTTGGATGTCCCCGGAAGAGGTGGAAAATCCTGGGTATAGTCAGTTCTGCGGAATCCAGGAGGAGTAGAAGTCTCCTTTTTTCCACCACTCTTTAATTTGGGGTTCTTTATTTGCAACAATCCGCGAACGGATGCGCTTTCGTTTCCGTGCAGAACCTTCCGGAAAACTGAAAGAAGTTCCCTCCTCAGCCAAGTCAGAGTCAGTCTCGTCATCTGAAAAAAGAGAAAAGGGATTTTTGTCATTGGTCGATGGCGTGGCTGTCTTAAGCATTTCTGCAAAAGACCGCCTGGAACGTTCCTTAAGGGAGCGTTTCATTTTGTCCCCGAGCTGTTTGTACGCCGGGCACGACGAGAGAGCATGAGGAGGAGTTTACTACACACTTAGAAATAACTAATTTTACACGTGACGAAATCTGTCTTTGACATAAAAGATGAGACGTAAACAAACATGTCATGTAATATTAAGTGTTCCAAGGCTGAAAAGTTCGTTGCTCGACGAAAAGTACGTTTGATCGGGCTATATTTCGCGTCTGTTATGACACAAATTTATGTCAAAATTGACACTCGTATATGTCACTCTCAGAGCACCTAAATTGACATGATTTTTTCTAAGTGTGTATGTTAAAAGAACAAATTAAAATCCGACTAAAACACAATAGAAATAGTGCACAGCATGTAAGTAACCAGCGGTCGCAAAATAATTCTCAAATCTCATTTATTGAGCCTTCCTGAGAGAATAACCTGGCGTGCAAATCTGGCTAACAAATTTCACGGTTGAGATTCTCATGCATTTGCACGCACAACGCCAACAAATTATTGCAGCATAGAACTCATAGAAATCGCTCGTGTTACTTTTCCATCCACTGATTAAAAAACAACAGTAATAATAATGAATAACTGCAAAATGTAAAGCAATTCATTTTAAAACCAAAAAACTCATCGGTCATTTTTGAGCAGCTTAATTTTGCTAGGCAAAACTTATAGGCGATCGCATGAGAATTGAGTTTTTGAGTTTTTCCTAACACTGATTGTAACCATATTGACTACTTTTACTTGACGAAATAAATAAATAAAAAATTAATTAAAAGTCTCTATAGAACATGCAATGTTACTTGGGCATATCCAAAATAATTCATTAATCATCACTACAAGTGATTTCATAACTAATTTCAAATCAAACACGCCACGTGCATTCTGCAAAAGGTTGCTAAAATAACTTTAACAACAAACCGTTGATCTTATGCGCAAATTGTAGCATGATAATGTAGCTTCATGATTTAGAATACCTCGGGTCCTTAAAATTTTACCATATATTAATAACTGTAGAAGTGCTTCCATGAACAATAAGTTGAGAACAGGCGAAATCTTATGTAAGAGCGTAGAAGCCGGGATGAAGAAGGATATGATTATTACAACTGCTAAACATTATTATTTAGTCAGCGTGCATCATGCTCATCTTGAAAATTACATGGCTATAATTGTACTGCTGATCAGTGACTACAAAGTGTCACGATTCCATGGATCTCTACCGCTCATCGCATAGTTTATGCATTTATTATCATCTTAAGTATTCGCCTTTTGCCGCGCTCGTCTAGCTATTTTATCCATACTCCCAGCAAGGACAAACAAACTATTCACAAGACAGTTTCCAGCCACCATCAGCTCTTTCAATTCTAATCTAGACCTTTCACTGCTGCTCTCATTCTGTATACCAAGTAGCTAATGAAATTAATAGCAAAAACTATTTAAAACAACACACCCTCGGGAAGTGCACGGAAGTGTTCCTCGTAAAACGGTTCACACTTTAAGCGAGATATTATCTCACAAAACAGCGCCATCGCAAAGCTCATATAAAACTAATTAAAAATGTTCCGTTATGACATCGCAGAGAGTTCAGCTTTCACCTTAACCATTAAATTGGGAGTGAACTTTAATGCAATCAAAGGGCTGCTCTTCCATTTTTGTATTATATCAACAGAAAACTTTAATTTAGCTTCTTCTTCTTTGGATTTATTACGTCCCTAATTGGACTTAACGCCGGCTCTCAACTCAGTGTTCTTCGTCGGCTCTCAACTTAGTGCACTTCCTCAGTTGTTAATCAAGAGCTTTCTAATGGCGAATTCGTTTATTATTCAGTGCCAACCTGGATCGGGTATCAAGATTGGGTCTGCTTGTTTTCTAAAAAAAAACGTCAATTTGAACGTTTGTTTTTAAAACCTACCTCAGGTTGAGGCTCGCACTGACAAAAAATTTGTTCGCACCGATAATAAACAAATTCGCTATAAATTTGTACCATTTTTGCATTAGTATAATTGTGTGGCAAGCACAATAATATTATATGCCCAGAGAAGTTGAGACAGTTTTCAACCTGAAAAAATCCTAGACAGGACCGGGAATCGATCCCAGCCTTCTCCTCTACGGTCTTGCTTTGTAGCTGCGCATTTACCGACTGAGCTAAGGGAGGCTCCCTTTAATGTTCCTATCGAATGCATATCTTCTTCGGACATATGAAGAGCACGTTGCACTTATGGCACACCGAACACCAGACACTGTGGAAAGCTAATCTGGCGAAATTACTTGGAAATTAAACTTTTATTGCTTTTCGTGCTTCTTTTCTTGTCTACCAACGGTTCCAGGTACCATAGGGAACAGTTTTCATCCGGTGGTAGTAAAGTGCTGTCAGTGTTTATTGAATTCAACTAGCACTAATATATGTGGTGACAACTGACAAACGGGCAACGCAGTGGAATCAAATCTATAAATCATGATTCGTCCTGGTGTAAATCGACGATTGTGAATGTTTTGGGAAATGAGCTCGTTATAGTCGAGTATGACATGGTTTTTTTTTCAAGGTGCAAATAACTTGAGTCGAAAAAACGGGTTTTAATTTTTTTTTAAAGCACTAATGTACAGAGGATGGACAGAATAGCCGGGAGTATCAAAATATGGTCCAACATTAAAGAGCAATAATTCCAAGAATTATTTACCAATTATAAGAACCCGCATCTTTCGTCGGCAAATTATTTAGATTTTTGCATATTGACCCATTATTTGCAGTGGTTACCGAACACTGAAGACGTTTTGGATGTATTGAGGTTATGCCAAATGTGCAATCTTAAATATTATATTTTTCTCATAATGAAAGGTCTATTTCAAATCTACTGACGGCTGAAATGAAATCTCTATGTGAAAAATATACACGGTTTTTTTAAAAGTAATTTTGCATAAAATTAAAAAAAAAATAAAAGTATATATACACTAATATTTCAAAATGTCCTTTTTCAATTATTGCAAAAAAGCGCATAACATCAACTTTTGTTCATATTTCTAAGCTTGTGATTAGCAAAGCTTAAATATATGACAAAAAGTTAATGTTCAACGGTTTTGGTCAATTTCTAAGTGTCCAGTGTAAAGTTTTCATTATTCACGAGCATTAAAAAATAAAATTAAATTAAAAAATGGATCATATTAGAGATATTTGAGTTTTTAACACTTTTTTTTAGAATTTCTTAAATTAATTACCGTGGAATTTAAACACACGAATCCATAATACAGATTTTTTAAAGCTGAAGCTGTTCTACGATTTATGTTAATTTTAAAATGTCCAAAGAACTAAATTTTTTAAATGTTTGCATTTTTTTTAAATTCAAAATTAATCAAGGATATTTTTAGATACTTTATACACTTTTTTGAATATATACTCAAAATTACAAATAAATAATACCATGTATACTTTCCCATAAAGACTTTTTTTACTCTACAACTTTATTTCAGCCGTCATTTCGTTGGTCCCCGGTTCATGAGTTGATAGGCCCAGGTGTGGGAGCTGCCTCCCTGACGTAGGTAGCATTGGTACTCAGTACGAAAAACAAGATCGACGGAAACAAATCAAGGAAAAAAAGGATGCTCTAAAAAGAAGACATTTACTCAAATTACTCAATCTTCCGACAGACTCAACTATCTAGCTCAAAACTATACATACAACCCTTAAATATCAGCGGCGCTGGTGGTGTAGTGTTAAGCGTGATTGCGTTTCACTCTAAAGGGCCTGGGTTCAATTTCAGTCGCTGCCGTCGGGATTTTCTGAGGGATAGGAAGGGAAGTATAATATTTCGGATTTGGTAGGAAAATTGCATATATGACATGGCCTGAATCATCCGGAAGATGTCCGGTCCTGGTAGCCGCTGGAAGTTTTGGACCAATATAAAGTATTTCCAGATCAAAGAGAAAAAAAAAACAGACTCTACCTTCTTCGATTTGCATGAAACCATGCATAATTTTTTGTTATGGCCAAATGATTGGTATGGCCAATCATTCAACTTTGAATCGTGCTAATAGTTATTATAGCATATTATAGCGTTAAAATAGCATATTCGATATTTTTCAGCATATCATAACTCGAAATCGTCACTTAAAATCGAAATGACGTCTGAGACAAAGTTGTAAAAAAAAAGAAAAAACGTTTTGCTTGAAGAAGAAAATAATCGTTTTCCAGGAGAACTTGTAATTTTGGGTAAAAAATAAGAAAATGGTAACAAAAAAAGAGCCACTTCAACATTTTTTGAAAAAAAAAAAAAATAGATATAGACTTACGAAGGTAATGAAAAATTCTATCTTTTGTGAAATTTCGACACATAAAAAATTTCATAAATCATAGAACAATAACTTTTGGTAAATTTTATTTACATTTTTGTGTTGATTTTTGCACAGAAAACAAATTCAAAACTCTAAAAAATGGTTTCCTGAGTAAAATTTCTCAAAAAACTGTATGAACAAAAGGTTAAAAACGAATGTCCGCGAGTTGTTGTCCAAATACTTTTGTTCATTTTTTATTGTTTTGATTATTTCCAAGCAAGACAAACTTTTTGATCTTTTTTTTGGCTTTTTCTCAAATTTGTCTTCTTCTCAACTTGTTGCTCATTGAGCGCTTCCACATTTGTGGTCGGGTATTTGAGAATGGATGAGTAATCAGGGTAGTTGTTAGCAAACGCTCATTAAACTGCGGAGAGATTTTGTGTGTTGAGTCCGCGCGTAGAAAGCGTTTTTTGAAGTATTTGAGTGTTCGAAAGTGAGCGCAAGGCAGATAGCACTAGCCAGCAGCATTAAGGACTCATCTGGGGTACATGAGTATCAACCAGTGGTACGCTTCCTGGATGTGGGACTAGGCACCAGTATGCTATGCCAAAACCACCAGGAATGCATTTGCCAGTTGCTGTGGGTGAAATTGAATTGCGGTTCAATTGGGGCATATTCATTTTTTTTTTATCATTGAGAAATGGGTCTCTATTTTGCGAACATTCACCAAAATTTTAGGTTAGCTTCGCGACCGTGTCGCCATATTTTAATTTTAAAAATTTAGAGTTTTTTTTTATTTATATATTATTTATGTCAACCAGAGTCTAGAAGCGAACGTGTACTTCATAACAAACTATCACTCACTAACATGTATTGCGAATTTCGTTATTCGTTTAGTTAGATCATATTGTTGGAAGGAGATTTTTTGATTTCCGAGGGTTTTGCGTAAATTTCTCTGCTTACGGACCCGTCCAACCCCTTTTGGTCCTTCATACAACAGCAGTATGTTGAATTCAGAATGATGACGAAATTTGATTTTGCTGTTGAGTGGATCCGCATGCAGGGCAAGACCCAAGCTAGGATGGTGGCTACTTACATACATATATACATAGATTTTTTTAGCCAGCATGAAAATTAATAAAAAAAAATCATTATTTGTCAACATGTAAAGCACCAAGGAAAAAACGCTGATAACGAAGGGAACCATTTGTACGGTGATAACATTATATTACAGTAAAAAATAAATTTTAGTACCAATCTCGATTGGGTTTTTAAGAGATATCTTTAAATACCTTCTTTGTTAAAACGGCAGAAAAACACAATGTTTGGTGAAAACTAACATATCTTATATGCTGAAGATGCGCGAGACAATATGCGTTTTTACTCTTTAAAAAAATACAATGTAAATTGTAAAAATCTCGATTGGTTGGAATTTACGCGGATTCCGGAATTAACGCGGTTTTTTACACGTTTTAGAGTCTGGAGAAAACTTAAATGTTATATCAATCAAAGGATGACGAAGGATAATGAACCGTATAAAATCTCAAGACTAAATGAAAAAATAAAAATGATCTTACATTTAAAGATTCATATGGTGTCAAGAGGTACATACAAATAGAATTAGAAAATTACATCTTTCAACTCATTTCAGATTAATACCCCTGACCTTTGAAACTGCCTACCATAACGTATCGACAAGAAACGGACTACTGACAATAAAACTGGACGTTAATAAAGGGTGATACGGTCAAAATTTGGTCAATATAAACTTGACGTATTTCTTTCAATTTTGCATTTAAAAAACCTGAACACCCCTCATTTTGAAGGTGTGTGTGTAGAATGTTGCTCCTATTTTGATTTTGGAATTCACTCTTCAGTTGTCAAAATGCCGTCCAAGCAAGAAGAGCAGCGTATCAAAATTTTGCTCGCGCATCGTGAAAATCCGAGCTACTCGCAAGCAAAGTTGGCAAAATCGCTAAAAGTTGCCAAATCAACCGTTACAAATGTAATTAAAGTGTTTGGGGAACGTTTGTCGACAGCCAGGAAGTCTGGATCGGGGGGAAATCGAAAACCGGAAGCCGCTGAGACGACAAAGAGAGTTGCCGGTAGTTTCAAGCGAAACCCTAATCTCTCTCTCCGAGATGCCGCAAATAAGCTGGGTGTGTCGTCTACAACCGTGCATCGAGCCAAAAAACGAGCCGGACTATCGACTTACAAGAAGGTAGTGACTCCAAATCGCGATGATAAACAAAATACGACGGCCAAAGCGCGATCCCGGAGGCTGTACACGACGATGCTGACGAAGTTTGACTGCGTGGTAATGGACGACGAAACCTACGTCAAAGCCGACTACAAGCAGCTTCCGGGACAGGAGTTTTATACGGCAAAAGGAAGGGGAAAGGTAGCAGATGTTTTCAAGCACATGAAACTGTCAAAGTTCGCAAAGAAATATCTGGTTTGGCAAGCCATCTGTACCTGTGGCTTGAAAAGCAGCATTTTCATAGCTTCCGGGACTGTCAACCAAGAAATTTACGTGAAAGAGTGTTTGAATAAACGTCTGCTGCCTTTCCTGAAGAAACACGGTTGTTCCGTACTGTTTTGGCCGGATTTGGCATCTTGCCATTACGGTAAAAAGGCCATGGAGTGGTACGCCGCCAACAACGTGCAGGTGGTTCCCAAGGACAAGAACCCTCCCAACACGCCAGAGCTCCGCCCAATTGAGAAATACTGGGCTATTGTCAAGCGGAACCTAAAGAAGACCAAAAAAACTGCTAAGGGCGAGCAGCAGTTCAAGGCAAACTGGCTTTCTGCGGCGAAGAAGGTGGACAAGGTGGCTGTACAAAATCTGATGGCAGGGGTCAAGCGTAGGGCCCGGCAATTCGGATTTGGAAAAGCGGAAGCCTAACTGAATATTTTTCCTGAATTTTATGCTAATTGAACTTGAAAAAGAAATTTAATTTGATTTTTTAAATAAACGATTTCACCGATTTACACTCGTTTTCCCTTGACCAAATTTTGACCGTATCACCCTTTAGTAAGAATTAGGATAGTTTACGAAATATTAATACACAAGGTTCATTTAGATGAATTAAGAACAGTTCCGTTGGTCAAGTATGAAAAAGTTCTTCTTGATAATGTGTGCTTTATAAGAATCACGCAGGATAGTGTATGTCCATCATCCAATGCGAGGACGCTTGATTCAAAGTAAAAAAAAAATGTACATTCATTGCGGCCACCCTTTACTGCGATTCACATCCCGAGAATATAAGCCGGTGCAAAAATAGTAAAGATTGATTAATGTTTAGGGGTCGCTCAAAAGGTTTGATTAGTACTGGGGATTACTACCATACAAACATTTTTTTTAGATGAAGTAGCACATTTTTGCCTGAATAAGGACTTGTTCTGAACTCTATTTTTGTTGGGTATGGAAGATTTTTTACTTTCTATAATATTGCTCTAATCACAACAACAGCATTGTTTATTATTAAAGCATAGTATAGCATAGCATAAGCGATTGCACAAATCGTGGTGGGCTATATAATGGTCTACCAATACATTTTGCAGGAAATATCGTGTGTTGCCGTGGAAAAACACTTAGAATTAGTGGTTTTTACCACACATCAAAATCTGCAAATCAAGCATCGCATTATACACCTGGCCACATCCTTACAATCGCAGGGGTTAGGAAGTAAAATTAGTCCAACATCTACTTAAGAACGTGCAGGGAACCCATACTACCTTCATAGATGCCACGGGAGGGAACATTTGTGTTAGTAGGAAATGGAATATATTTAGGAATCTGTATTCGGCAATATAAAGTAAAGACTTCACTATGCCAAAAATTTCTGGTCCGGGAACACACGCGAAGAAAATAAAACAAGTACCGTAAAACGGGGTAACTTTGATAGTTTTTTGAAGTATATTCTAAATATTTTTTACAACAATGATTGTTTTTCAAATTTTTATTTTTTAAAACAAGTACTGGGGATCCTAGAGTCAATTCGTTGGTAACATGTTTACCAGGAATTATTGCATTTGCACTATTTTTATTGTCTTATGACCGAAGGTCAGATTTTTGTTTTGGGGTTACTTTGATAATACTCGATGAAAGTAGAAAACCATTCGAAAATCGCAAACAATTTTGATCAAGAAATAAAAAAATTTGAATGAGTGTATAATCAGAAACATCATAAGCAATAAAAAAAAAATATTGAATTTGTCATGACTACATAGGAAATACATTTAATAAGTCCTTGTTTGAGTGCCTTTTCAATCAGGCGAAAAACGAGAAAAAAAATTGTTTTGGAGGTATTTGGAAAATATGTAAAACATACTGCAAAAAACTCTATACGATATCAAAGGTATATACCCTAAGCTACAAAATGGAATCAATATTTCCAATTCGGAAATAGTGTAGAGTGTAAATTTAATCATTATATTCTACTATCAAAGCTACCCGCATTATCAAAGATACCCCGTTTTACGGTATGTAGATAGTAACATCTCTTCTGATGCTTGCAAACACGATGAATCATGTTTCCTTCACGATTCGGAAAACTTCTCACAAAGCGAGAAAACCACCAAAATCACACAGGCAGAGTGCTAGCGCTAATCAGTCAAATGCAGCCGAAAACGATCAAAGCGAATTCACGCACAAAATAGAGAGCAAACTTAAAACAGAACCGTATCCACCGGGTTTCGAAACTCGAATCCAGCATTGTTTATTATTAAAGCAACCATATATTAAATTTTGATAGCATTTTGATAGCTAAAACCAAAGTTAAAGCGAATTGAAAATCCTCTATTGTATTGCGTGTTTTTGAGAGAATTGTAGGATGATCGCAATTACTGCTTATACAATTTCCCAACATTATGCACTCTACTTACACTTGTTTAATTCAGCTCTGTATGTGTATGAAGTGTCCGGTCCGGGTGATAACGAGTAGTTTTTGTTTCATTTTCAACATATAATTCAATATTCATATCGTAATTATTCGTCTTAATTAAATTGAAATAATTACACATAATAAATAGGCAAAATATTATAGAATTATTCATTTCATGGAATAAAACACATCATTCTATCGACAGCACCGAAGCAATGCGGAAGTTTGAGAAGTCCTTTGAGATGTTCGACCACAATCTCGTTTACATTCGATGGCTAGCGGATGTATGTGGCGTGGATATGATGGTAGAAAATTATAAATTCAACTATCGTACATTCGGGACAGTTTTTGCAATTTTCATTTCTGTTGTCAGTACGTTGTATAGCTGTTTCTTTTATTATCCAGACTGGTATAACATAATGGATTGTTTCATCGTTCTATCCATTTGTTTGCAGGTAAGGCATAGTTAAAGCAACATTTAACTATTTGATTAATGAACGATGATTTTTCAGGGTGCAATCAAATTCTACAATGCCTACATTCATCGACATTTTTTTATGATCATGTATGGACGGCTTAGGGATCTTCACTACAAATATCGTAACCATCGAAACAATGTTCACTTGTTGCTGCTTATGGAAAGAATCCATCTGATTTCAAGATGTATTTTCCTATTATACTGCCTTGGTGGATTGTCTTATCTTTTACATCCTGTGTACATTTATTGGGATGAACACAAAAGAGACCTATTATTTGCCTTAAGACTGCCCGGAATTGATGCGGACTCTTTCAATGGATACATCATAACTACATGCACTCAAATAGTTATGATTGTGATGTGTGTATTTGGTTTGGCGGCATCGGACGTGGCTATCCTATTATTTGTGTGTAGTTTGGCTGGTTTTGTGGACGTGTTCAAAAATGAGCTAGATGAGTTGAATACAATGCTCAACGATGAACAGCGTGATGAACGGAAAATACAACAGAAAGTTCGTGAAATATGTATGCAACATTTGGCAGTAATTGAGTATGAATATTTATGCATATGTTTCTCCAAATTCCTGCTGTTAATGTTTTCCATGTTAATACATTTTAGGTATGAATCCGATTTAGACGAACGTTATATTTCAACTTGCTTTATTCAGGTTATTTCAGCAACTGTGGGTATCAGTGTCTGTCTATTCCTGATATACGTGGTGAGGTACATACGAGCATGTGTGTTGCTTCTGGTATTGTTTTCCCAGTTGCTCGAGTTCTGCATGCTAGGAACGGTTCTGACTGTTAAGGTTTGTTTGAAGTCAAGTCAAATGATCATTTCCTGTAAAATATGCTGCTAGAAACTAGAATCTAAAATATAAAATAATTATATTTCCTTTATTCACAGTAAAATAGCCTTGTAAAGTAAGTCATTTTTTTCAGAACGAAGAAATAACGGAAGCCATTTACGAAACTGACTGGTATTTGATGGAGAAACCCGAGCAGCGATGTTTTGCACTAATGCTTCATAAGAGCCAAAACTTTGTGGAGATGACAGTTGGTGGATTGGCACCTTTGAATATTGAAACGTTTGTTGGAGTAAACACTATAGTAATGTTATTAACGCCACACATTAATTATCGTTCTCATTTCAGATTATGAAGTCAATATATTCGTACTTTATGATGCTAATTAGCTTCGTCGAGTAAGTGGAGCATGCATTTGATTGTGTTTTTTTTTCATAATCACGTAAAGTAACGTGTGCCTAGTTGTTTAATTATGCAATAAACTTCCTTCTCGAAGACAATTAAGTTCATTGTACTTGTTCTGGCATAGCAACAGTATTGTTAATCTTCAGCATATCGAATCATAGATGACATACACCAAATTGTTGATGGTCACTGCGTGTCAGAGGAACCACGAACGAACAGAAAAATAGACAATGCCATTAGTGCGAAACATCGATTGTTATCCTTTATCAACGTCAATTTTTTTTTTGTGTTGTGTCATCTTCATCGGTTCATGTATACATATAATGTCCTAGACAGGCCTGAATGAAGCAGCGAACAATGATGATCCGAGGACAACTCATAACCAAGAATACAAGTAAAACAATCGCTTTGCTCAACAGTTCATACCAAGCTGTCGCTCTTGTTTCAAATATCGATGGTAATACTGTGTGTTGCACACATAATACGAAGTCTCTGTTGTCGTTTTGATTCGATCAGGCAGGATAAGCGATGTAGAATAACGAGAACAACGATCCAACGAAATTGATACATTTTATGTGTTCAATGTAGACCATCTCCAGTCGGTTGACAGCATCGTCGTCTCCATTCGAGAAGGGTTCGTCGTTATTGTTTACGAAAAGGACATTATCATAGAGATTATCTTACAGGCAGCACTCAGACTCAGCCATTCGTTAGTTGAATGAGTAAGGTCCTTTGAAGCCGATAGAATAATTGTTGATACTCTTGATAAGTTATGTCAGGAGAATGTCATATTTAGTGTGGTTTAATGGAGTTGAATTCGCTCCAGAGATTGCAGCAATTATTTTGTGTAGCTGGAACAGCATAATATATTTTGTGGTACTAGATTAAACAGTATGTACAAGGTGACATAATTAGCATTTCTCTTTTTATTATGCAGCGATTTCTTCATTACTTCGAGCAATGCTAGGCCACAGGTTAATAAAAAGACAAAAAATAAATTCTTATTGCTTATACCGCTATTACGTCTTATTACTTTGTCAAACTCGTATACGGCAATTTACCGCTTAAATTTCATTAATTTGCAATCTCTCATCTTACTAAACTATCCCATCTGAATTCAAAATATTTTCAGAATAAAAATAGGTTTTACAAAATCCTTTAAAGCTCATCAAAACTGGAAGAGTTTGCGGTTTTTTGAGATTAATAGACAAAAATCTGTTCAGAAATGACGGAGGTATGATAGTTTTAGCTTTTTCCTTATCAGACGATGTGAGTTTGAGAGTCAATAAAGCTAACTTATCAACCGAAGCTAACTTAATGTGGGTCTCCTGACGAAGCAACACGATAATTTTTTTATTTTTTTATAGGTTCAAGATTTGCGGAAATGCTATTCCGTATCGAGTGCTGAGCCGGTTAATACGGTCCCGGTCTCGTCACATGACATTCAGTTCTATTTGATATTTTTCCACCCGCGTGTTTTTTTTTCATCATAGTACACAGTGTCCAGGTAACTAGCGCGCGTGATCCGGAAGCACCGAAATTCGGCAAGCCCGTTTATTTAGAGTGTCCATCTCTATCTACCCGGTGAATGGCTTCATCATCGTCATTATCGACGTCACCATTGTCTTCGCCATCTGCAGCCTCACGAAAGCGGCAGCAAACGTCTATCTACGGGCTTACCAGCTGATACGGGCATTGACTCAACCGGTTTAAGTTAATAGGATAGTTTTTTAGATTGCCTTGGTATTGTATAACAAAGTCATTCTTCTGCTAGTAGCACGTGTTCTCTTCGTGATAGGGTGGTGAAAATTGTCGCAATTAGTAAAAAGATATTTTTCAACTTTTTTGTTGCTCGTACGTTAAGCAGTTGAGCACTGCTTTTGCGCAACACTTAGTTTCATGACCCCTCCTTGCATCGATCATATCTTTCGATGGATAATTCATCGAACGAGGTCGAAGATATGATCACTGTGATCACTAGTCTAGTGCCTAAACTAAACTTGTTCAAATGTTTACTCACAATTCTGATTGTGATATATTTTCTCTCTGTGAAACATGGCTTTCTTCCGATAAAGAAC
This sequence comes from Ochlerotatus camptorhynchus, assembly GCF_037179485.1. Classification (NCBI taxonomy): domain Eukaryota; kingdom Metazoa; phylum Arthropoda; class Insecta; order Diptera; family Culicidae; genus Ochlerotatus; species Ochlerotatus camptorhynchus. The sequence continues at coordinate 533,073 of NW_027040721.1, forward strand.
TCAACTTCCAAGATTTTAACATTATACGCCTGGATAGAGACGATTTATATGGAGGAGTACTTTATGAGATCAAAAAGTGCTACCCTTTCTACAAAATTTCCCTTCCTGCTCTATCAGGCGTCGAAATCGTCGCTTGCTAAATAAATGTGAAGAACAAAGATCTTTGCATAGCTTCAGTATACGATCCACCATGAACCTCCATTAGCCGTAGTCAACTCTGGAATCAAGTTTCGATTCTTCCATCCCCAGTATTAATTCTGGGTGATATGAACTACCATGGTACTGGGTGAGGCGATCTATACGAATAGAGCGGCTATTTTTTACGATTTATGTGATGATGACTATTTTGAACAATGGTGAAGTGACACGTATAGCGAAACCTCCGGCTCGATAAAGCCGACTCGACCTATCTTTGTGTTCATTAGATTGTCTGTGGAAGGTTATCAATGATTCCCATGGTAGCGATCATTTGACCTGCAGAACCATCTCGAGTTCCATTTGATCTTACAAGGAACATAGATTGGCAGAAATATGCAACGGCGTCGACCATGGGTGTCGAATCAATAGGTACGCTTCCACCATTGGAAGGATATCGATTTATCGCCAATTTTATATCCAAAAGCTCGCTGGAAGCACAAAAAAGAAAAGTTTCAAGTGCGCCATACAAAAGGAGACCAGCCACACCTGGATGGGGAGAAGAATGTACACAATTGTATGTAGACAAACTTGATGCTTTCAAAGCTTTTTGTACACACAAAACCTTCACATACTTCGAGGAATATTCAAAGCTTGAGTTGAAACAATTAAAGTTGAAGTTGAAACAATTAATCAAAGCAAAAATCGTGGCTATTGGAGCAATTTTGTCGAGGGTCTCTCACGAGAAACCTCAATGAACACCTTTTGGAGGGTGGTCGCAATAGTTCCAGCACAACAAATTCTACGTGAAACGTCTCCGAGCGCTGGCTCTCTGGATAGACCATTCAAAATGCTGGAATTATCTATGGCTCTTATTTCATCGAACAACTCCTCACCGATATGATTAAATTCAATCTTCTGAAAAATCTCCCAGATATCGGTAAAAGACGCTTGCTATACTTTCGTGCATTAGGAAATTGCTGGAGAAAATGTTGCTTCGGAGACTCGATCAGTGGGTCGAAGCAAATAACTTGCTATCAAATACACAGTTTGGGTTCCGCAAGAGCAAAGAAACAAACAATTGTCTAGCGCTGCTTTCCACAGATATTCAACTGGCATTTGCGCATAAGGAGCAATTGGCTTCAGTATTTTTGGACATTAAGGGGGCTTCTGATTCAGTTTCCATTGAAATTCTGTCTCTTCTTTATAACTTGTATGTCAAAGATATCGACAACTGTTTGACAGAACAATGCACGCTAAGAAATCATGCATGACGGTGTGGTTTCCGTAAGAGGTCCACATCCCGTGGACTTGCAAGGACCATTGCAAAGTTCCTTGTCTTCTTGGACTAGGAATCTTGGGATCGAATTCTCGCCGCTCAAAAAACTGAACTGGTAGTTTTTACTCGAAAGCTGTACCCAGCCCAAGTGCAGCTTAATCTTCTGGGCAGAAACATTACCCAATCATTGTCTTTCAAGTACCTTAGAGTCTGGTTTGATTCAAAGTGCACTTGGAATACCCATATTACGTATTTGAAGGAAACATGTCAGCAGAGGATAAACTTTCTCCGTTCAATTTGTGGTGGGGTGTTCATGCGGAAGACCTCATAACGCTTTATAAAACAATAATTCAAGACCAACAATTGAAATGGCCTTAACTCTATTGTGTAAACAAACCTTGTATGGCCATTTTCTCGCGAACCGAAGTCCGCAAAGGCAAACCAACGTAATGAACCTCGGGTAAGCTGCGAATATTCGGCCAAATTCCTACTAGACACAGAAATAAGTGAATTTTGTTAAAAACATTGAAAAATGAACTATCGGCTCCGTAAAGCTAACCCAGTTGAGCCTTCCAAATAAACGAACTAGATAAAAAAAAGATTCTTGAAAAATGTTCAAGTCTTAATGTTATTATAATTTTTTTAAGGTTTCTGAATCTCGAATTTTGCTTGAACTGCAGATACATGATGTTTTTGAAGGCCATTTGATAGAGCGGTGCGGTATTGGATGGTGAAGATTGATCTTCTTGTTTTTTTTTTTAATAACAGTAAAATGCGGAGTATTAGTAAAAAAATCTACTATTGCAGACAAAATCTTCAAGATTCTGGGACTTTTGAAATTTTCAGGATTCCAATATCCAAGATCCCCTCTCACCCCAGCAGGCCTGGGTTCAATCTCAGTTGGCGCCGCCGGGATGTTCTGAGGCATAACATCTCTGATCACGTCTTCCTTCGGAAGGGAAGTAAAGCCGTTGGTCCCCGGTTCATGAGATGATGGATCGATAGGTAGGGTCCAGGTGTATTAGCTGCCTCCCTGGCGTCGGTAGCATTGGTGCTCAGCACGGAAAACAAGACCGACGGAAAACAAATCAAGGAAGAAAAAATAAAGATCCAAGATCCAGACTTGGAAAATTTTGTCTGTCAATAGAACTTACATAAATATTTAAAGTGTCGGGCTTTGAAATAAATCCAAGAAACTGTTAAAATACATAACATAATTGAAGATTCCGGTATTTGGAATATTTTGGATGGTTTTTAGAATTGAAATTAAGTTTTCAGGGTTTGGCACTGAAGAATATTTTATGATTGTTGAGAAGAATTAAAAAAAAAAAAAACAATTCAAGACTATGAAAAAAATAAAAACATTTCTCTGAAATTTCAAGTAGAACTTCTGATGCAAGGAGATCTTCAAGATAGTTCAGAAAAGAACTGTATGAAAATTGTGAGGAGAAATCCAAGTGAATTATAACGATAATTTCTACGGTATGCTTAAGGTATTTCAATTAGCTTCCATTTCAACTAAAACTCACTGCTTCTTTTCAAACTCTCCGAATAACCAGAATCACAAAAATGGTTTATGCATTTTATGAACAGCTCTTAGTGCTATTAATTCAACTTATATTTTGAACAAAAAACAAATTCTGAATCCTTGACAATGTTCCGGTATTGAGTAAAATAATGAGATCTCAAGTTGTAATTTTTGAATATTTATTCTATTGGTTAATTACGAGGAAAGGAGCATGCACACGTATCGTAGCGTATCTTTGTTCTTACATATTTCTCAATGAGCAGACTGTGAGAAATTGAATTGAAAACTATGGGATTCATTTAATTATGTATAATGTCATGTTTCCATTTGACCTGTCGTACATTACAACTTATGCCTAATGGAGAACACACATTCTTCTTCCATAGCACCTGACCTGCTCACATGTTGAAGGGGGTTGTGGTAAGGTAGAAGCAACTAATTTCTGGTCTATATGAATTGATGCAAACTATTGTATCTCAAGTATGCAGGCCAGGTAACGAGCAACTAATCGTTTTTGTTTCATTCTAATTATTATTCATATCGTAATAATTCATAGTAATTAAACTGATTATACATAATTAATAAGTAATACCACAAATAAATAAGCATTTCATAGAATGAAACACACCATTCTGTCGATAGTGCCAACACGATGCGGAAGTTTGAGAAATCCTTTGAGATGTTCGATCACAATCTCGTTTACGTTCGATGGCTAGCGGATGTCTGTGGCGTGGATATGATGGTGGAAAATTATAAATTCAACTATCGTACATTCTTGACAATTTTCGTAATTATCGTCACTGCTATCAGTACATTTCATAGCTGTTTATTTTATTACCCCGATTGGTATAAAATAATGGAAGCTTTCTTCATTTTTTCCTTCTGTATGCAGGTAAGGCATAGTTAAAGCAACATTGAACTATTTGATTAATGAACGATGATTTTTCAGGGTACAATCAAATTCTACAATGCCTACATTCATCGTCATTTTTTTATGATCATGTATGGACGGCTTAGGGATCTTCACTACAAATATCGTAATCATCGAAACAATGTTCACTTGTTGCTGCTTATGGAAAGAATCCATCTGATTTCAAGATGTATTTTCGTGTTATTCTGCTTCGGTGGATTGTCTTTTGTTTCAAATCCTGTGTACATCTTTTGGGTAGAGCATAGAAGGGAGCTATTATTTGCCTTAAGACTACCCGGAATTGATGCGGACTCTTTCAGTGGATACGTCATAACTATATGCGCTCAAATAGTTATGATTGTGATATCTACATTTGGTTTGGCGGCTTCGGACTCGGCTATCCTATTGTTTGTGTGTAGTTTGGCTGGTTTTGTGGACGTGTTCAAAAATGAGCTAGTTGAGTTGAATGCAATGCTCAACGAGGAACAGCGTGATGAACGGAAAATAGAGCAGAAAGTTCGTGAAATATGTATGCAACATTTGGCAGTAATTGAGTATGAATATTTAAGCATATGTTTCTCCAAATTCCTGCTATTAATGTTTTCCATGTTAATACATTTTAGGTATGAATCCGATTTAGACGAACGTTATATTTCAACTTGCCTTATTCAGGTTATTTCAGCAACTATGGGTATCAGTGTCTGTCTATTCCTGGTTTACGTGGTGAGGTACATACAAGCATGTGTGTTGCTTCTGGTATTGTTTTCCCAGTTGCTCGAGTTCTGCATGCTAGGAACGGTCCTAACTGTTAAGGTTTGTTTGAAGTCAAGTTAAATGATCATTTTCTGTTTCGTAATGTAAAATATGCTAAATAGGAACTTGAAACCAAATTTTAAAATAATTATATTTCCCATATTCGCAGTAAAATTGGCTTGTACAGTTTGTCATTATTTTCAGAACGAAGAAATAACGGAAGCCATTTACGAAACTGACTGGTACTTGATGGAGAAACCCGAGCAGCGATGTTTTGCACTGATGCTTCATAAGAGCCAAAACTTTGTGGAGATGACAGTTGGTGGCTTGGCACCTTTGAATATTGTAACGTTTGTTGGAGTAAACACTGTAGTAATGTTATTATCGCCACACATTAATTGTCGTTCTCATTTCAGATTATGAAGTCAATATATTCGTACTTTATGATGCTAATTAGCTTCGTCGAGTAAGGAGAACACACCAAATAATTTAAAGTATGGTTGCTAGTTGTTAAGCTTTTGCCATAAACTTCTTTCGCTAATACGGTCAAGTTAATTGTACTTTTGTTTGCATAGCAACAGCATTGTTCATTTTTATAAACCGAATCATAGAGGACAAATATTAACTGCTGCAGTGAAACCACGATCGATCTGCAATCTTTTTTTTCCTTGATTTGTTTTCCGTCGATCTTGTTTTCCGTACTGAGCACCAATGCTACTGACGCCAGGGAGGCAGCTCTCACACCTGGATTCTACCTATCGACCCATCAACTCATGAACCGGGGACCAACGGCTTTACTTCCCTTCCGAAAGAAGGCGTGATCAGAGATGTTATGCCTGGGATTGAACCCAGGCCTGCTGGGGTGAGAGGTAATCACGTTTACCATTTCACCACCGCCACCGATTAATCTGCAATGTTAACAATGCCTTTACTGCGAAACATTGACTGTTATCCTGCATTAACGTCAATCATTTGCTTATTTGGTTGTTTTTGTTCCGGTTTCTTAAGCAGGCATAAATGAAGCAGTTATCAATGATGTCTTTCGAGAACAGCTCATAAAACCGGAACAAATTTAAATATGTACTTTTAACACACATCATTCGAATTTGGCGAGGGGGGAGGGACGAAATAAGAATAAAACTTGAAATAAGGAGTTAGTCCAATTCGTTAAAACATATTTCAACCCTTTTGCATTATTTTTTAGCATGGGATCTACTAAGATGCTTATCCACCCCGGTATTCAAAAGCAACAAATCAAATTTTCCAAATTTTCAAATGTGTTGGAAGCTTTATAAATTTTAAAATTTGGCAAAATCCAAAACTGTTACAAAAATAAGAAATCTTTAGGTTCAGAAAATTATTCAACTTCTTGATTTCAAATGTTATCTTAATCTCAGGGTTTTGAACTATTCTGAGGAGCTGGCCATAAGCTAAAAGAAAAGCATACTAGCAAAAGTTCAAAATTCTTCAATTTTTTTCTACGGTTTTATTCAATTTTTATATGTGAGGCATTCCACGAAGGTTCGCAAATCGATCCTGACCGATCATTTCCAATTACGCTGAAACTTTGCATAGTTGTTCCTTTTTAGTAAAGGCGCCATTTTGTGCTCTCAGTTTTTCATATTGAATTACGACTACTTTTTGAAAAGGGCCAGTGTAAAAATAGTACTAATGAGTTTAAAAATATATATTGCCGAAACGCTTTGTTCGATTGATTTGGGGTCTAGAGCAAAGTTGTAGATATTATTTTGGCAATTGTGTAAAAAATATACACTGTAAAAAATTTCGTTTGTATCAATGAAAAAAATTATATATATTATTAAAAAAGTTAATTTCTCAAAAAGTGCATTTTTGAAAATTTTCGTTTTAAGCCTCATCGAAGCTCATAATGTTTGGTGATGGTAAACTCAAAAAGTTATGGTTTTTTTTAATATTTCACGATTTTTACATTTTCATTAAAAACACATTTTTTTTAATCGTGTATATTTTTTCAAGAATTGCATTTTAATTTTGCACAACTTTTCCGAAGACACCATAGCAAACAAGCAAGCCGTTTTTGCAATGTATTAAAATGTTTATTTTATTAACGCTTTTCTACATAGGCCCTATCGGAAAAGTAGTCGGGGTTCGCTATTACAATTTGTAATAGCGAATCCCGACTACTTTTTTATTTTAAAATCTCAACTTATATCCACAAAATACATTTATCTGCTCTTTTTTACTTTTCTTTTATTCGAAAACCTTATGGACAAATGAATATATAATTTATTTTCATTGTAATACACTTACTTTCTATTTTTATTTACATCACTTCTTAAATACATCGAATATTTTGGCATCATTATCATTACAGTTTGAGTATCGTTTGGCTTTAATTTTATTTTCTGATACAGGAATGAAAGAATGAAACTTTTGAGTTCCTTGAATTATTTTTGCATTATTATATTGCTCGTTGAGGTGTGAAGCCATACATTCGTATTCCTCTGTTGTGGCAAAACTAAATGATAATTTTGTTAATTCTTCTTCTTTTCGATTATTTGCCCAATTATAAAGCTCTCTTGCATTTTTTATTGGATGTTCACGTTCTTTGGCCAAACTTGCTCTAGTAGCCATACGTTTTATTGTAACTCCAATAGCGTCACAAGGACCTTTCCCATGTGATGTTGCAAAGAAATGCCATTCGGCTTCAATTCCATACTTTGATTTAAATTTACAAAGGCTAGCAAAAATTTTCCGGTTCTTGTACTGTGATGCGGCTCCATCGGACATAAAATAAATTTTGTTGATATTTTTACTTTGGTTAATGCGTAAAAAACTTATCATTTTAGAAATAAATAAGTTAACAGCCACTGAGTCATGCCTTAACTCTTCAGAAATTATAATAAAACTTAAATGTTTAACTTGCATATTTTCTCTAAAATATATAACAAATGGATGAATGGTAGCTTGTTGGACATTCCAGTGATGAGACTGAACTTCATCCTGTAACACAAAGCTGTAGTTTTCGGAAAAATCGCAAGTAACTAAAAATTCACCTTCTTGCAAATTATTTCGTGTAGTTTTCAAAAAATTAGATTGCTGTGTTTTTATGAAATCATGTGGTATCAAACTTGTCAATTTCAAGCAGAAAAATGAAACAAACTCGTCTGCAGGCTTTACAATAGTTTCTAAATCACATGTATCCGTGGTAACCCACTGTTCAAATGAAAGCTGATCAATGCATTTTTCCTCTAATTGTTTTAATAAAATGTTTTCTAATGCGGAAGAGTCTGGACAATCTTCACAACACCGTAGATAGCAATATGTTGTCTTGTTTTCACAAAGTAGGCTGTCAGTGAACGTTTTTACATCATTTAAAAGGTTAAGTTTTTTCAAACTGTGTAAAATTAGATTGATGTTTTCATGCGTTCTGCACACGCAAACATTGTGGGTTCCAGAGCTGGTTAAAAGTTTACATTGCTTAGGGCGGAGTTTTGCAAATGAATAGTATCCAATTTTTACATTGCAGTGAATTTCATTGAATCGTTTATAAGCTTCTCTCAAAGCCATCATTAGTAATCTTTTTTGAATGGCTTGTCGTTTTCCTTCTTTCTGCACAGACACATAATCTTTTTGACCAGGCATTGCCCGGCTTATATCATCATCTTCAAAAAAATTTATGACTGCCAATTTTGTTTCATCACTTAAGGCTGTGCCATATTTTGCGGTTTTTGACGAATGACCTTCCTTTATCAACTTAGCCTCTGTTGCAATATATCTACTAGCATTAAATTGATCCATAACTTTTTGTGTTGACCATGAATAAGGCAATAACGATAAAATTAATAATTTTTCACTTCTTGCAGTGGAAAACTTTTCCTTCATGTTTTCTAAAACTTCTTTGAGTTCATTCACTTCGTCAGCCTCAGGCTCGAAGTTGAAAAGATTCTTTCTAATACCTTCGTTGATTTCACGGTGCTTCTTTTCGGGGTAGTGGATGTAGTTGAGTTTTCCCACGTCTATCGGTGATACCTGGATTCCTGCAATGCCTCGGTTGAATATCTCGATGTTGACTGGTTGAGTAAATTCTTGGTACGATTGAACTGAAGTAACTGATGTCATTGATGGTACAGTTGTAAGGCTTTCACAGCTTGATACGACAGGTACTATCACTGTAGTTGGCATCTTTGAACTTCCGGCAACATGCTGTTCCTCGTTTGAGATGAAAAGAGCTTGTTTATCAACACGAAGACGACAGGACGTGCAAATGCGAAAACCAGTATTCAATCCTGATGCTTCAGAATATCCAACCGATTTTAATTTCTGGATGGTAATATTCGAAATATTCCTCAGCTCTTTCGAGCACTTGACTTCCTCGAACGGCCGAATGCACCTGATAAAACATGCTCGTTCACTCATGTTGCTTCCTGTATTAAAAAAATTAAAAATAATAATCTTTAAAAATGATTTCATTGAAATACAACTGCTTACCTTTTAATCAAATGGTGTTACACTTATTTCCTATGATAACTTTTTAAGATGTATGCGGTAAAATGCAATCTTTCTGATCAACTGCTTGTTTTCACCATTCAAACTCATTTAAGTATCAGATCGATAGGTATAATTTCTACATTAGGTACAGACAGATGTTTTTGGTGTTCACTACTACAGTGTTGAGTATTTGACTTATTACCGTTAAGATCACTGATACAACTACGCAAAATTGAAGACAATGAATAAAAAAGAAAATTAATCGCTAGTTTGAGCATCATTTCACTTTTATTTAGTTCTAGCTCAATATTCATCAAATGATTTTTTTAGTTTTGTTAGTAACCATACCTTTTCATGGTATCAGATGTAATGAATCCTAACTTTTCAATAGGGCCTGTGTAGAAAAACACTAATGAAATAAACATATCTATATTGCAAAAACGGCTTGCTTGATTGCATTGGTGTCTTCGAGAAAGTTGTGCAAAATTAAAATGCAATTCTTGAAAAAATATACACGGTTGAAAAACATGTGTTTTTAATGTAAATGTAAAAATTGTGAAATTTTCAAAAAATCATAACTTTTTTGTTTTTGAGTTTACCATCACCAAACTTTGCCAGTTTGTAGAAAATATTATGAGCTTCAATGAGGCTTAAAACGAACTTTTTGAAAAATTAATTTTTTTAATAAGAAATTTATTTATTTTCATTGAAACAAACGAATTTTTTTTACAGTGTATATTTTTAACATTATTGCCAAAATAATATCTACAACTTTGCTCAAGACACCAAATTAATCGAACAAAGCGTTTCAGCAATATAAATTTTTTAACTCATTAGTACTATTTTTACACAGGCCCTGTTAGAAAAGTAGTCGTGATTCAATTTGAAGAACTGATAACACAAATTGGCATCTTTACTAAAAAAGAACAACTGTGCAAATTTTCATCAAAATCGGAGCCGACAAATTAAAAAAAAATTAAAAAATTCGTCAATCTGTAGAAATTGCTCATGTCTATGGTTGTTCCATAAGTTTGCATGATGACATTCTAATACTGTTTTTGAATGTTCACTAAAAACTATATTTATAAAAAAATCAATTTCAAAAATCAAAATCATTTCAATCAGAAGTGACGTTGTCGTGCTACAATTTATTGAAAAATTACAAAGGCGCCATTTTGAATGAAATTACCAAATCCAAATGTAATGGCAGCACTTTCGATGAATGAATATTTGTGTATATCACACTCACGAGATGTTATTCAAGCCGCAGTTCATTTGCAGAAACAAAGTTTGTTCGAAAATTTAGCTAGGAAAAGCATTACAATTTTTTTTTTTTTTATTATTATCGATATATTTTTTTTTAGATAATTTATGCAAGAGTGTGTCTCTTCAAGATGATACCAACAAACAACTTCAGCTCTAGAACAGCTGATAAGGCGAAACATACTGTAAGCAGCAGAAACAGGCTTATTAACCTTTTAGGTACATAGGGTAGAGCGCTACTTCGTCGTAATCGCCCATTTCCGTACTATCGATCAGAAAAGATCAATAATATCAATGATTTCACCGTGCACAAATCAATAATAGGTTTGTTCCGATGCGTTAGTCCATCAGCTACAACATAAATCCTATTTGAGCGCATTTTATGAATATTTACGCTCATTGTTCTCAAAACAAAAGAAGCGCTCCTAGCGAATCTCCTTTTTCTACGTTTATCCGTAGGACGAAGAAAATCTAATGGCGTTTCAATGCGTTAGGACGGAATTGAAACTCGTAGAACGAATTTAGAATCAAGAAGCAGTGTTAGATTTTAGACAATATCTCAACAATTTGTGATTCTTTATCAAATCCAACGGTACGTATGGAAAGGTGAATAAATTTGCAAGTCATCTTTGATAGAAATATTCCAATTATTTGTTTAAACTCGTTCAGAAAAGAGAGGTAAAGCGCGGGTTGTGCTTAGTAGGACGGAAATTGGATTAATAACCCTATATTATTATTTGTCACGAACTCACGTATACTGTTGTGCAGCAAATATGGGCTAGCAATTGCATGCTCAAAATTGTTGTAGTTTTTAGCAAGGTTGCAAATTCTCATTTCACCTAAAAACATATTTTTCGGAATAATGAAATCAATAGATGATTTAATCAGCTGATTTACTTGTAAGATTAAAAAACAGGTTGCAAATTATGTGTTTGACACATAAAATGAGTATATTATGCTTGCTAAGAGTCACAATCTTCGATTTTATGATCACTGTGTGAGTGAGTGTGTTAAAATTGATAAAGTCATTGATTGCGACTCTTAGGAAGCGAAATTGGCAGGTTTTATATATTAAACACATACTTTGCATCCTCTTCTTGAATATTGTTTAAAAATTATAAGCATCTAATGATTTCCGAATAAAAAAATTAAATCTGAAATGAGTATTTGCAACCTTTGTTTTCAGTATAACGCATTCCATGAGACAGCTGATTTTTATGTTTACCGAGAAGTTTTGACAGTTCACAGTTAAACTGACAGATCTTTCCCATTGAAAATAGCTTTGTATATATTTACATCTGGCATCGGCAACACCTGCTCACTCACACACTTACAGCTTTTTAGCTGTCAGGTCAACTGTAAAGCGTATCATGGATCACCTTATTTGAATTATGGAGTATAAGAAGTGGCAGTGCATATCAACCATTATCTAGTGCATTTGAAGCTCTTCCCCAGCCTAATGACAGGACGTCTTTATCGCGTGACAACGGGCCCCGCACAGCAAAACAAATAGTTTAAGCCCGTTGTCAATCAATGACATTTATATAAGGTCTGGGCCATGTTGGTGTTAGAAGCAAAAATGTTGTAAACATTGCTGAACATCTGCGAACAGATAGATATACGTCACTGCCAACATACTGAGAACAGATAGAAATACGTCACTGCCAACAGCTGGTTCGTGTAAAAAGATAAACATTGCAATTTAATACGAACACCACTAACCATTTGCACATTTCACTAACGCCAATAAGCCCTTTGGCTCAGACCTTATATAAACGTCATTGGTTGTCAATCTCTATTGTTGGTATTGAGATCTCCAAGGTGAATCTTACGAATACTAATGCAGCGTGTACATTCATAGGATTTTGACAATTCTCACAGTAATACAAATGCTATGTCAATCATACAAGGTCTGGAACAACAGACAGCTTGCTAATGTTAGAAGCAAAAATATTGTAAACATTGCTGAACAAGCGAATGACGATGCCACGGCAGCACAACATTCCATACTGCGAATGGCAGACATGTCGTCACAGAAAACAGCTGTTTCGTGTAAAAAGATAAACATTGCGATGAAATACAAACATCACTAAACATTTCCTGATTTCACTAATACCAATAAGCCGGTTGGGCCAGACCTTGTATAATTGACATCGATACAAATGCATACTATAATATACTATAGGTTGATTGAACGAATAATTAGTACAACCCGAGTAGAGGGGAATAGCAAAACCAGAGTAAAATACAATGAAATTTTACAATCAATATGTCGTGCGCTACAAAAAGTTAATAGTTTATTTTGCTAGCAAAACATAATTTGCTATTTGTTTGTTCCACGAATTGTTTTCTGCAACGAAATAGATTCGTATGTGATATGAAGTATTTTGATTTCGTAACATTCACGAATCCTTATGAATTATTCGTGTAATACGAAATATTCGCTCAGCCATAAAATAGCATCGTTCATCGTACGTAAAAAAAAATGCGAAAGGACACGAACATTTCTTTCTCGCTCGTTGTATACAAACATTTCGTACAATCGCACCTTCCCGGAGAGCTTTCTAACCAACGTCAACTATATAAACATGAACTTTGGTGTGTAACAGCACCCCCTCCATCATCCAGCATACGCATCAGCATCATCCATTCAATACCGCCATCAGGAACAACAAAAATACGAATGGGAACCTGGAAAGACAACAGAAAAGGCTACCAGTACAAACGACAAGTTTTAAAAAACACTACAATCAATCCAATTTCATTTCTTTATTTCGTTATCTTGTTATGGTACTGGTTATGCGTTATGTTCCCGATACATTCGGAAACGTAATTGATCGAGAACAAATCCACTTGCATTCAACTTCCCAAGGTAGCGCATTGATCGATGCATTTTTGCAACTGCTGAAGGTAATCGAATTTTCAATTCTACTAGATCATCTCGCCACGGGAACGGTATCATGCAAAAAATTAATGGTATTACTACCAGAACCAGTAGTGTTAGTTGAAACTCTGTACTCACCGCTTTCCTTTGCCAGTCGCACGATGAAATACTAGTTCTTCCAATTGAGATAGGGGAAATGGCTCTAATGTTGACCTATGGATCTTAAATTGGGCCCATCGCTAAAAATCTGCTATTTCTCAATTTTATCTAGATGAACACGTCATTGGCACGGTACTGATGGATATTTTGGTCGCTATTGAAAATTTAGTTGATTACTGAATTTATGTATGGGCCCAAATTAGGGGCATTTATCCTTTTCCCCTAGTACTTATTTTCACTGTTGCCGAAAAAATAAACGCTCAACATGAGCATAAAATGCATGCGCAAACAGAATTCCAACAACAGAAAAAAAAAGTTCACACCTAAAAAACAAACAAGAGAATTCCACTAAGTTACAGAACATCAAAAACGTAATTCGTACTATAAACGAACGTCTTCGTAGTGTTAACGAATAGCATACGTTCGTGTAATAGCTACACGGAGAAAAAATACTACCCAAAATTTGAGTTCTTTTTACTTAATATTGACTTCAGCCTCTCACTTGCACTCGTTATTGTTGTCAAAAAAGGAACAAGAGATTCGACCCAACGATATAGTTCAGCCCAATAAGCTACTTTTGAGTAAAATGCATATTCTCAAATTTACGTGAATTAAACTTAATGTTGGGTTGAATATACTTAAGAGTAGGTAATTTTTTTTGCTGGTGTTAAATGGAAACTACTATATACGATTTACTCAAATTTGGGTTATTGGGCTGAACCCCGGAATTGAGGGAAAAGTACTTAATTTTGGGTAGTTTTTCATCTCCGTGTACAATGCGTACCTATTCTAAAAATGCGAAATGTATGCATTTTATCTCACGACGAATACGAATGTTTCGCAATGGACGGATTTCACGCCAACTCATCCAGTGGTTGGCAGCACCCTCTCAGAACCTTATGGAACTTTGTGGGTGTGGAGACTTAGCAATTTTAAGCAACTTTGCGTACTTATTTTTTTCAAAATTTATCTCGCCTAACATTTGATAAGGGTCAAAGTTTTTTGTCGATTTTTTTTTCAAATCGATATAGCTTAAAAATGACAAGCCCTACAAAATAGTGATGTATGGCGAACTTTTAGCAAATAATCTGAAATTTTATAAAAAAATTTAAATAAAATAAAAAATCGGTTTCTACACTCTAAAAAAATATATTTAAAAATTAAAAGTCATTTTCCCAAAAATGGTACCCCTCAGATTTGCTTGATATTTTTTCTCATGAAAGGCAATATAATTACCTAACTTTTCTTCATACATCGTAAAGTGGGCGCTTTTAAGGAAAAAAAGTTGTTTGAACAACAACTTTTTCATTATAATTTTTTTTTAGCGTGTTTCACTCAAAGTCGAATAGTAATACGCGCACAACCTTATTAAAATTCGATTAAACTTTATGGGTATACTTTTCGATAATCTGGGCGAAATCTAGCCTAACATTTGAAAAGGGTACAGAGAAGTTACCGGCAAATCGTCCAATAAGAGTTCAGAACAAAACGTTCTAATGAGGAACAGCCATCTCAGCATGGTTTGCACTTTCCTGTGATGGATTGTATTATAATATATGCATACACTCTATCCAACTTCTATAAAACCACCCTCAAATTGTTCCAAATCAACAGGTAAACTAAGTAAAAATCACTTAGTATGTTTTATTCATGAAAATATTTCAATTCATGTATTTGTGATTAATTTAATTAGAAAAATAATCATTCATTTATTTTTATGTATTAGGTGTGTCCATTAGTAAGCAATATGCATATATGTTTATACCTCATCTCTCAAGTGAATACATATAATAGCGCAGGTAACTTAACGATTATTTAAGGCATGCCTAAAATAATCGTTAAGTTACCTGCTATATAGCAGTTATATAACAACGCAGGCAGTCACATGAGAGATATAAGGTATAAACTTAAAGCACCGCAGTCTGTTTCTACCGACATAATCTAATATTTAAGTTTGGTGATATCACAACAATGCTCATAGTTGCTGTAGTGCATAGTTGTTGAAAGTGTAGTGCTGCATAGTTGTTGAAACGAAAAAGTGTTTATATATACAACAATGGAAAAATCTGCTGAATTGATTATTAAAAGGGTGCAATGTAGTGCCAACATAAACAATCCCAATTGCAGCCGCAATAATTTACGTAATTTATCATCAAGTCTCATAGAGAAAATACATTCATGGGGCTTTGATCATCAATTGGATGTAACAATGCGTATTTGTGAATCGTGTCGTGGAATTTTAGTGCACAATAGGACACCTCTCCCGAAAAAGAGGCGATCGGATGGAAAAGAATCAAGCCATGCTCGGAAGTTTGAAGAGCCGCAACCATCAACAAGTCATCAGCAATCAGAACATCAGGAATTTGATGATACACTAGGTAAATAATAATAACTTTAACTGTTTCAACTGTGTGGTTTAAGGATTGTACATCGAAGATACAACTTCATTTTCAACATTTTTTTAGAGCACGAGCTGGATGAACCGCTTATCGTACAAATTTGATCGATTGGTAGGCCAACCTCGGTGAACAATCTATCAAATTTTCACGACTGTACGATATGCGGTTTATGCAGCTCGTGCTCCACAAACATGGGGAAAATTCAGATGCGGCTTCGATGTACCGTAAACGGGGATGTCTTTGATAATGGAGGTAACTTTGATAATGCAGCTAATCCAAAAAGTTATGACTTAATGCTCTTCGTATTCATTATTTTGGAAGGGAACATCGGTTTCCTATCCAAAATATTGCGTACGATGTGCCTTAAGTCATAAATTTTTGGCTTAGCTGCATTACCAAAGTTACCCCTATTATCAAAACCACCCCCGTTCATGGTACTATCACCTTAACCTATTCGACTTTGAGTGAAACACGCTAAAAAAAAATTAACATGAAAAAGTTGTTGTTCGAACAACTTTTTTTCCTTAAAAGCGCCCACTTTGCGATGTATGAAGAAAAGTTAGGTAATTATATTGCCTTTCATGAGAAAAAATATCAAGCAAATCTGAGGGGTACCATTTTTGGGAAAATGACTTTTAATTTTTAAATATATTTTTTTAGAGTGTAGAAACCAATTTTTTAATTTATTTAAATTTTTTTATAAAATTTCAGATTATTTGCTAAAGGTTCGCCATACATCACTATTTTGTAGGGCTTGTCATTTTTAAGCTATATCGATTTGAAAAAAAAAATCGACAAAAAACTTTGACCCTTATCAAATGCTAGGCGAGATAAATTTTGAAAAAAATAAGTACTCAAAGTTGCTTAAAATTGCTAAGTCTCCACACCCACAAAGTTTCATAAGGTTCTGAGAGGGTGCTGCCAACTCCGAAGACGAGTTGGCGTGAAATCCGTCAATGAAAGAAAAATTGGTTTTATCTGCAAAAATAATTTTTACGAAATAAGAGAAAGATAGTTAATGAAACAATGTTTTCAGTGTATGTAATTAAATTGATTTATGTATACTACATGCTATGATTTTTGCTATTCGTTAGATATAGTAACAAGTGACTTTTCTATTACTCAGTTATGGTCCCATAGATTTTTGG